>NC_141389.1:17169020-17598621 GCF_017979445.1 Akebia trifoliata | reverse complement strand
CGACTGGGGCAACTCCGTATTCATTGGTCTACGGAATGGAAGCAGTCTTACCCGTAGAGGTTGAGATTCCCTCCCTCCGAATCTTAAAAGAAGCAGAGTTAGATGAGACTGAATGGATTCAAGCTCGGTTCGATCAGTTGAATCTAATTGAAGAGAAACGCCTTGCAGCTATTTGCCATGGACAGATCTATCAACGATGAATAGCTCGTGCCTATAACAAGAAAGTTAAGCCTAGGGATTTCTCGCCAGGAGACCTGGTCTTAAAGAAGATTCTGCCAATTCAAGAAGACGCCAGAGGAAAGTTCAGACCAAACTATGAGGGACCATTCATCGTACAGAAGGTAATGACGGGAGGAGCTCTGATTCTCACAGAAATGGACGGACAAGTCTTCCCGCAACCGATCAATGCTGACACTGTTAAGAAATATTACGCTTAAGACCTGACCCTGAGATGACGAAAGGTCATTTTTGTTATCCCAAACAAACCATCACACCCTAGTAAACCCTTTTGAGCCATCACGTTCATTTCTTAACCTAAGACTGGGGCAAAATCAACAAAAAAAAAAAAAAAAAAAAAATCAGAAAAAAATAGAAAAATCAAAAGCATCAAAAGTACTCCTGGCCCGCATGAGGATAAACTGTGAACGGCTAAAAATACAAAAAAATCAAGAAAGTCAAAAACTCGAACACTTGATCTTGGCTCGACCCAAATCTCCAGCCTAAACAAGTTCGAGAGACGCTGGGAGGAGACATAGATCACTTTTCCGAAATAAAAATAGACGAACCCCATGTTTATTCCACTTTAGATAAACTAAGATCCGGACCTTAACCTTTTTGTAACCTTCCACTACCATAAGCCTAAGCCAACGTTTCGTCCTACTTAAAGTCCTTTTTGATCAGGAAATGTTCTAGGACAACATAACGACAGTGGCAGCACCAATGATCTTGCAACTTGGTCCGGACCTCAAAATCTTGTCAGTCGTTGGAAGACTCGAGAAGGGAATCCAGATCGGATATTCGAAAAAAAGAGTACTCGAAATGTAGAGTAGTCGATCTCGCGGCTCAACTTGAGTTGTCGAACCACAAATAGTCGTCAACAAGCTCGAGAGGGGAATCTAGATCTATTACTCAAGAAAGAGTACCACTACAAGAGTAGAGTCGTCGATCTTACAGCTCAACTTAAGTCACCAAGCCACTAAGACACAGAGACTCCGAGAAGAATTGTAATGAAAAATCTAGAAAAATACAAACATGGTCTGAAAGGGCATAGTGAAAACCTGAAAGGGCGCTATGAGTAAAAGAATCAGACTATGACAAGATCAAAGCCACCAGCACGATGAAAATCCCAAAAAGGACGTCGATGCATAAAAATGTGGAAACCGGGTCTGATGAAAACCGTAATGGGCATCAGGGGCAATAAAGGTTAAAAAAAAAAAAAAAAAAAAAAAAAAAAACTCCTGGCCCGCAAGAGTATAAACTGTGAACGGCAAAATCTTTCCAAAATCCCGAGACTCAAAATAGTCTTCCAATACCATAGCACTGGGAATGACTCTAAAGGAATCAAAAGAGTAATTGACGTTTATATCCTCGGTAATTGGCAAAAACACCAAGATCGTCGCAACCAAAGGTTTTACAAACTTTGAATTTATCGTACTCATTTGATAAAGATATTTCATAAAATTTCAAAAAAGAAAAACTACTATTTTTGGCCGATGATGAAGATTCTAGGACTTATTCAAACTTCAAGTTTTCAAAGCATTAGATACACCTGAGGCCAAGTAAGTACAAAACCTATTTTCTTTGGATTAATCTTTCAACATTTTGTAAAAAGAGTCAAGGCGTTCCTACAAAGCACGGATTCGGACAGCCTGACTCATCATCAATTTTTCAGCCTGACTCATCATCACGACTTACTAGACAAAACGCGAAGGCATCGAAGAAGGGACCGCAGACAAACCCCTCCTAAGATCACTCTCCGAGCCTACTGAGGTAGATAAACCATTTATCATCGAACTTACAGTTGCAGCAATGGAAGAGTTTAAAAGAATGACCTAACTAGGGAAATCCTTATGGATGCGTGGCCTTAACGATGCTTATGAGATTCTAAGTGAAGATGAGTACATACAAACATTCCCGAGGGGAATTAGACCAAAACTATTGAAATCAGAAGTTTCTTGAGAAACTGCCGTTGTTATCATGAATCACATTAACCTTGTTGAGATCCTTATGGATGTGAATCAGTGGTCCACCGTGTTTTTTTTAATTATTTCAAAAGCAACAACTCTTGAGGCCGTATCAACAGGCTAGCAGAAAATTATAATGGAGCTCTTCAAGTGATGACAGCAGAATTTCAAGTCCCTTCACCTCTTGTTCCGACTCGAGAGAGTTTCTTTGTAAGGTATTGTAAACAACATGCTGAGAGAATTTGGGTGGTGGTCGATGTTTCCTCGGATCATTTGCGTCCTAGCCCGATATCGAGATGTCGAAGAAGGCCATCAGGTTGTTTAATCCAAGAAATGTCAAATGGTTACTCCAAGGTTATATGGGTCGAACACGTAGAAGTGGATGATAAAGCAGTTCATAGTATATATAAAATACTGGTTAATTCCAGCCTTGGGTTTGGCGCAAAGCGTTGGGTTGCTACCCTAGATCGACAATGTGAACGCCTTGCAAGTGTTATGGCTAGTAACATGCCCGCTGGAGATGTTGGTATGATCACAAGTCAAGAAGGGCGAAAGAGTATGTTGAAGTTAGCTGAGAGAATGGTGATGAGTTTTTGTTCTGGTGTAAGTGCTTCTACTGCTTACACATGGACAACATTATCGGGAAGTGGCGCTGAAGATGTAAGGGCCATGATTGGAAAAAGCATAGATGATCTCGCGGCAGGCTCCTGGTATTATGCTAAGTGCACTTCTTTTCTGGCTTCCAGTCTCACCAAAGGGAGTTTTCAATTTCCTTCGCGATGAGAACTTTAGAAATGAGTGGGATATTCTTTCTAACGGCGGTGCTGTGCAAGAAATGGCACATATTGCTAATGATAGAGATCCTGGTAACTATGTTTCTCTACTGCGAGTTAATACTCCAAATTCCAGTCAGAACAACATGTTGATATTACAAGAGAGTAGCACCAATGCAACAGGTCTTGGTCGATTCGGTTCCAACTGCAAAACTCTCTCTTAGATCTGTGACAACTGTTAACAACCATATTTGACAGCTGTTAACAACCATATTGCGAGTGTTCTAAACAGCAAAACTCTCCTTTGGATCAGTGACAGCTGTTAACAACCATATTGCTTGTGCTCCAACTGCAAAACTCTCTTGGATTTGTGGCGACTGCTAACAACCTTAGTGCTTGCACCGTTAAAAGGATCAAAGGTATCAAAGGACAATGCATGAATTGAGAGGGTTAGCGTATGATAGAAACAGAGCAAGATCAACAAAAAAAAAAATCAAAAGAATTTCAAAAAACCTTTCGAGTTGCACTCAACTCCGATTTGTCAAAACACGATTGAAGAAATAGTCGAATTTCAAAACTCATCAAATTTTCATCAAATCAAAGATCTCACACGAGCTCCGCGCCATCGAGATCAATGAATTAATAAGGCAAAACTCTGTCAGACCCCGTGCTTGAGTAACCATTTTCCACAAAAATCTTCAATACAATTGATAATTCAAGATCGTGTTTTTACATAATTTTTCTGGCCCATACAAATAGGGGTTTAGTCTATTCTTTGCAGTTCTTTGCACGCAATTCCTGCAAAGAAGGGCAGCTGTAGACACCTCAATTTGAACGGGCCACTTCTCGAAAGGGCCCAAAAATATCGATTTTCCAAATAAATGGGCCAACGGGCCTTAAGGGCCCAACTCATTGAAAAGGGACATTTTTACCAAACCGAGGCCCCTAAGACCTCTCAATGGTTTAGGAGGCCACCAAAAGGACTCGGCCTACCTTACGACTTCCCAACATTCACCGCTCCGCTTCCAAAATAAAAAACGTCAAATTTTCGATAAATTTCACCAACGGGCCTAAAAAGCCCGATTCGCCAACACGTGGCATTTTGATCAAATTAATGATTGTAAAAATCTAAAAAAAAATTAAAAATTAAAAAGGTGAGACTTGAGATGCCTACCCCTCCTCTACTATCACCGCTCCGCCTCCGTATCCGTAAAAACCATTTCTAAAACCCAAGTCCAACACTACAAAGCCCACAATCATTAACCATATCCAATTCATTATCCAACCCACAACCCTAACCCATAAACCACAACCCACATCAACCAATCACACTCTTTTATCATCAAAAGATGACACATGTCATCACCCTGGCGACTCTGCTGGGGACGCGGGATTTCGTCATTACGATGACCATGTCTACAATGGTTTGGAGTCGCCACCATTCATATTATAAGTAGGTGTGAATGGTCACCCGATGTGTATTTTTGAAAAAGTAACATTTTTGATGTTTTTAGCGACTCTCGATGGATAGGAACTAATCGAACATTTAGATTCGGGGTAAGCGACTCGGTTGGAGAAAAGGGAAGGTGTTAGGCACCCTTTTCTCCCCACTAGATAGTGGTAACCTCAACTCAACTCGATCATTTTGATTTTTTTAAAAAATATAAAAAAACGATGTGCCACGTGTTGTGCATTTGTACCCTAGATAGGGGTTCATTTTCGGCTTGATCATAGGGTCATTCCATTGATGGAAATGACCCTTATAGACCTTTAGCCTGGGGTCCATTCATCCTAAAAAATAAAATGAAGGGGAGAGGGTGATAGAAGAGGGAGGAGGAGAGGGTATAGAAGAGAGGGGGGGATTGCCTTAAACCCACCTTGTATCTTGTTTCTTCTTTTCTTCTTCTTGCTTGAGTCTTCTTGAGTCCTTAGTATTTTAAACAATACAACTCTTTTTTTGATTGAAGGAGTAGAGAAGAGATGATAAGGGAGATGAGTGTAGTATATGATTTTTTTTATGAGACTTGGGGAGGGTTAGTGTGAGGGAATTGATGAGATTTTTTCTTAGTGAGAGGGGTGATAGTTGTTAGTAGAGAGAGTGTTGGGGAGAAGTTTTGTAATGAGAAGTTGGGGGCCATTTTTGGAAAGAGGAGGAGGGTATTTATAGATGTTTCGGAGTTATTTTAGGGATATAATGGGGTGAAGTGAAGAAAAGGGTAGAATGGTTATGAGTTGAGAGAGAAGTGGGTGTAATTTAGAGGAGATTGGAGGGTATTTAGGTAAGGGGGGTTAAATGGTGAGTTTTGACCCAAATGGTTTAGATCCTACCCACCCATTTGGGTGGAGTGTTTGATGAGGAAGTTAAGATGGTGGTTGAGATTAACTGGTGTTTGGTTTAAGAGAATGAGGATTTAAAGAGGTGGTTGATGATATTTTGGGAGGATGAAGGAGATGATGCCATGTGTTAAAGTGGGTGGAAATGAAGGGTTGGGATAGGTTGATGGAGAGGTTGAGTGTTTGACTTGAGCGGATGGTGTAGGTTTAGGTTGTAGATGTAGGTTTTGTAGGGAATGATGAGTAGCTTAGGGGCGGTATAGGTTAGGGTGTGGGTAGATGTGTTTGATTTGAGAGAAAAGGTGATGGGTTGATGTGTGGGTAGATGGGATTTAAAGCAACTTAATGGGGTAGGTAGTTGGGTGAGGGAGGTGAGATGGGGTGATGACATGTGTCATCTTTTCCTGATAAAAGCGTGATTGGTTGATGTGGGTTGTGGTTTATGGGTTAGGGTTGTGGGTTGGCTAATGCCTTGGCTATGGTTAATGATTGTGGGCTTTGTCGTGTTGTACTTGGGTTTTAGAAATGATTTTCCGGATACGGCGGCGGCGCGGTGATAGTAGAGGAGGGGTAGGCATCTCAAGTCTCACATTTTTAATTTTTAATTTTTTTTAGATTTTTGCAATCATTAATTGATCAAAAATGCCACGTGTTGGCGAATCGAGCTTTTTAGGCCCGTTGGTGAAATTTATCGAAAATTTGACGTTTTTTATTTTGGAGCGGAGCGGTGAATGTTAGGAAGTCGTAAGGTAGGCCGAGTCCTTTTGGTGGCCTCCTAAACCATTGAGAGGTCTTAGGGGCCTCGGTTGGGTAAAAATGTCTCTTTTCAATGAGTTGGGCCCTTAAGGCCCGTTGGCCCATTATTTGGAAAATCGATATTTTGGCCCTTTCGAGAAGTGGCCCGTTCAAATTGAGATGTCTACACTTACCATGTAGCGGTTAGGTTGGCTCCTTTGGTCTTGGGATTTTGCTAGCTTGCTTTCTTGGTCTTCCAAATGGTAATGCAAAGTTGATTATTGATTTTGGTGAATATGATGATTTGATCCTTAACCTGCATAGTAAATGTGCGAGTAATCAGGGTTTTTCAACTAATGCATTAATTTAATGCAATTAAGCCTATTTAACATGATGGAACATATAAGATGATATTTTAAGGCTTAACATGATTATTTACTTAAATTAGTGAAATTGATACTTAAACTGGAATAAATGCTAGGGAAAAGTGCAGATAAATCATTGTTTTGAGACACTAATCATATCCCTAAATACTTTTTTGTAGTTCCTTATAAAATAAATTACTACTTTTGCAAGAAACTCGACTGCATTTAGTGAAAGTAGCAAATACTTAAACTATTAGGTTTCCCCCTAGTGGATGAGGTTGACTCATTAGGGTTTGTAGAGAATATGCTCACAAAATTAAAAGAAATTTTGAAGTAAAAATGATCAAAATTAAAACTTATATTGAAAAGCATAGGTCAATTATGATTTGTCAGTCATTTGGATGTAACACTAGTATAGAGTCCAAACTCTTATTTCTCTATGACAAAACTTAGACTTATATTAACTTTTAAGAAATGATTTTTTTTTTATCTTAAAAACTTTAGAAATTTGATTTCCTAAAGTGAGGTCTAACCTTCAATCTATCGAGAAATAGTTGGATTAACTTGGGGTCTAATTTTAAATTTAGCATCCTATCTAAGGTAAGGAGAAGTATAGATGTTTACTTTAATACCTCTAAGAGGCTTTATTTATTATATTCCAGTGTACACACGTTTTTATACTTAACGACTTTCACCTTACTAAAACTAAATTTTTAAACTTGAATCTTTTCATTCTTTTTTTTATTATCATTTTGAGGGATATTTTTACTTCTTACACTTTGCCTTTTTTATTTTTTTCTAACTCTTTTTTTACTCTTTCAAATAAAAGAAAGCAGTTATTTCAAAGTACCTGGTCTAATTCAATGGTTGTTGTTTAAGACATCTTTATCCTAGTTTTATTTTTCTTTTAATCAACCAACCAAATGAACAAGGAAGTCAAAGTTTATCAAATCCACTTTTTTCTAATAATCTAGGTGAAAATCTCACCCAATTACAATCTAGACTCTTAGTAACCTTATTATAAGTAACTCAAAACTTAAGATAAGTTTGCTTAATTTTTTCTTAAGGTTAAAAATATTTATTATGATTTTTAACCAATTGCTTAAAGATAGAAGCTAAGATCTTGAACAAAATACAATAAAACTGCCAAAATATTTTTCTTAAATTTTTTTCAAAACTTTATGATTTTTGAAATAAAAAAGAAAATAAAAGAAAATAGGTGAAAATTAGATTCTATACCACTAAACTTAAACATAGTATTGTCCTCAATATTTTTACAAGCAACATGCACATGCAAAAAAATTGAAATTCATAAAAGGAAATGAAGTGGGTTGGATAGCACTTGAAAAAGATCCTACTGTTATGTTTATATTAACATAATGTCTCCTAAAATGAAACAACACACTACTCACCATTGTCGCAGCGTTGACTGTATCTGTCGTATTAATCGTGATTATTAATCCTGAAATGAAATAACATACCACTCACCTTTCTGCTAAGTATTATACAACCCTAAACATATGAGAAAATTTATGATTTTTCTTTTAGAACCTATCACTTTGGTTTCGAACCGGTAACTATTCCTAATGAGATAAATGACCAAATTCTAGGCCTAACTAAAATGAATAACTATATTACTCATTTAGAATGAAGCTACAAAATTAAAAACAAAAACAAATATAATGAGTTGTCTCCTAGAAGCGCCGAGTTTAACATTTTCAACCTGACGAAAACTCAGTTAACCTTAATAGACAAGATCATCGAGGAGAAGAACTTCCTCTTGTGGTATACACTCTAGATAAGGTTTGAGGCACTGACCATTTAGGATTAAGGACTCCAACATCACCATGAGGGTAAAATATTTGGATAATATATGGACTAGTCCAACGAGACTTGAGTTTTCTTAGAAAAAGGTAGTCGATTATCATACAACAAAATACTTTATTTTAGGAATAAATTATTTCTAAGAATGTACCAATAGTGAAATAATTTATTGCATCCTTTGTATCGTTTGGTATGAGTATAAGAGTTTTTTTTTATCTCTTCTAACTTATCGAGTTGTAACTTACGATTCTCACCAATTTTATCAAAATCAAAGTTAAGATGTTTAATCGCACAATATGTACAATGTTCAAGTTCTACATAGAGATGGTAGGCCTTACCAAAGCTAACTAGTAGGGAGACATCTCTATAAGGTCTTCAATGCAATTCTGTAGACTCGGAGTTAATCGCTCAATCTCAAAAATCAATTTTTCTTTGAAGGATTGATTGTTTTTTCTAAAATAGTCTTGATTTTCTTGTTAGAAATCTCTACTCACTCGTGTGTAGATAGTAAGATGTGACAACCATATGAGTTACGAGGTATTTCCTTATCAAAGTTGCAATTATGTTATTGCAGAAATATGATCCATTATCACTTATTATAGTTCATGGAATGCAAAATCTTGAAAATATTATCTCTTTAGCAAAATTGATCATAACCTTGAGATCGTTCATTTTACACACTACAACTTCAACCCATTTTGACATGTAATATATGACAATGATAATATACTAATAACCCTGGGAGATAGGAAAAGGTCACATAAAATCTATGCCCTAAACATAAAAAATCTTGATGATAGGGATAGAATTCTAAAACATTTCATTTCTCTTGAAGATTTTTCCTAATCGTTGACATTGATTACAAGATTTTTTAAACTCGTGGGCATTATGAAAAATGCTAGGTCAAAAGAAATCATATTGTATGATTTTCGCAGCAGTTTTCTTACCTCTGAAGTGCCCTCTGTAGGCATGATTATTGCAAAACTCTAAGATATTGGCATTCTCACAGTTAAGAACACAACATCCAAGCTCGAGACTACTTAAATAAGTATGGCTCATCCAATAAATACCACTTGATTTTCAAAAGGAGACTGAATTTTTCTTGACTAGTCACTGAGACTGGCAATTGATCTGTAACTAGGTAGTTAACAATGTCATCATACCAAGAAACATTAGAATTTGATATTTGTATAAAATTGCTCATCGAAAAAGGATTCAGAAATAGGAGAAGATTCATTGGATGACTTACTAACTATCATAGATAAATGAACATTTACAACATTTTCTTCACCCTTATTGTCTCGGATTTCGACATCAAACTCTTGAAAAAGTAGAATCCAATGGATTAGTCTTGCTTTAGCTTCCTTCTTGATGAAAAGATACTTCAATGTAGTATGGTCTGTGTAGATTATGACTTTCGATCATATTAGGTAGGAGCAGAATTTTCAATGGCATAGACCATTATTAGCATTTCTTCTCTATTGTAGAGTTGTAAAGTTCATAATTGCTAAGAGTTTTATTAGTGTATTGGATAACATAAGGACGCTTATCGATTTGTTGACCTAAAATAGCTCCTATTGTTGACCCAAAATATCTCATATTGCATAATCCAATGTATCACATATAACCTCAAATGGAATGTTCCAATTTGGAGGTTGAATAATGAGTGCCGGGGTTAACTCAGATTTAAACTGATTAAAAACGGAGAGATATGACTCTGAGAAGTTGAAAAGAACATTGTTTTTTAGTAGCTAAGTTAAAGGTTTCAAGATTTTTCCAAAATCTTTAATGAATCTACAGTAAAAATTTACATGGCTTAAAAGTGACCTAATTTCTTTGATAATTCTAATTGGTGGTAACCTCTCAATTAAACCTATTTTTGCTCTATCTACCTCAATCCCTCTAGTAGAAACAATGTGTCCTAGTACAATCTCAGATGTTAATATAAAATAACATTTTTCTCAATTGAGGACTAGGTTGACTTTATTTACAATGTACGAGAACTAAAATCAAGTGGTGGTGACATTCTTCAAAATATGATTTGAAAACCTAAAATTATCCATGAACACTTCTAGATATCTTTTTAACATGTTGCAAAAATATATTCGTTATACATTATTGAAAATTAACGAGTACATTGCACAACCCAAAAGGCATGTGACGATATGTGAAAGTTCTAAAAGTATATGTAAAAGTTATTTTCTCTTGATTAGTGGGAGCAATGAGTATTTGGTTATACCCAAAGTTACCATCCAAGAAGCAATAGTAGGAACGCCCTGCTAGATGCTCTAATAGTTGGTCAATAAAAAATAGTGGGAAGTGATTTATGGGAGTCATCGAGTTGAATTTCCTATAATCGATACATTCTCCATCCGTTCTGGACTCAAGTGGGGATTAAGTCATTGTCTTGGTTCACTACCATACTGAAACAGATTTCTTAGGTACCACTTGAACGAAACTCACCCAACTTTTGAAAATTATTAAGGTCGATGTAAAATAAAAATAGAAATAGAAATTTTTAAAAAAAAATGAAAAGAATAACTTCAAATCAAAACTTGAAACTACTACACCTTTCCCCTACAACAATGCCAAAATTCTAATATGTATAGATTAAAACTTAAATTTATAAATAAACTTGTGGAAGGCAAGTGAGGGTCGAATAATAGGAAAGGGGGTAGAGTCAAGTAAAGATTATGAAATTAAATCAAACTAATATTAAAATTGTTTTTGTATTTCTTAAGTCATCAAAAGGAAATTAAATGTTGCTGGAAATTAAACTAATACAAATGAAATAAAGATAAGAAATAAAGAGAAATACCATTAAAGAGGGATCTCCCTAAAGTAACTTAATCCTACCTAATCTAGTTCTTATTTTCTTTTTAACTCAATCCTAAGGTTTGGTGTTAACTTCTTGGATTGAGAAATTTAGCCTGTAAACTCAAATTTAAAAGACCTAAGGTTTCTTCACTCACTCAAGTGTGAAGTTTCGACCACCAATTATTAAAACATGAATAAAACATCTTGATCTAATCTAAGCACGATTCATCATTTCTAGCATAAGAGGTGTAGGAGTTCACTTTAGCCTTAATCCATAGAAGTTGGACAAGCCTTGAAGTGACTCTTAATAATTAAATCAATAAAAAGAAATAAAAACTAAATTAAGACATAATTTAAACTTGCTCTAGGCTTCTCCACTCTTCAATAGAGTGGAGAGTTTGCCTAAGATCATAGCAAGGAAATAAGATAAAAGAAATAACAAAGCTCTTGTATTCATTGAAAAAATAATAAATGACACCATTCTCTCTACATATTTACAGAATTTTAATGAAAATTAATTAAAAATGAAAAACACAAGAGAAAATACCAAGGGCTTTATGTTAAAGGAAAAAGATGTGATGGAGCGAATCCCAAAAAATTAAGACGACATAAGTCACCTTCATCGCACCTCACCAAGAACTTACCGCATCATAATCAAGTTGGCTCCTTTGGTCTTAGGATTTTGTTGGTTTGCTTCCTTAGTCTTTCAGATGGTAATGTAAAGTCAATTATTGGTTTTAGTGCTCATCTTTAACGATTTAATCTTTAACTTGCATAGTGAATACAAGCGCAATTAGAATTTTTTGACAAATGCAATAATTTTATGAAATTAAATCTGTTTAATATGATGAAACATACAATGTGATATTTCGAGGCTTAACATTATTATTTCCTTAAACTAATAAAATAGGAATTTAAACTGTGATAAATGCCTGAAAAAAATGCAGGTAAATCACTATTTTGAGATACTAATCAATAAGGCCGAGAGCTATGGCTGAGGTTGATAACAGTAGAGTGTAGGGCTATGATCAAAGAAATAAGAAGAAGATGGTGGCGTGGGTGGTTGAAGGTGACGTGGGTGGTTGATGGAAATGGCATTGCAGTGAAGAAGACGAAGTGGGAGAAGGTGTCGTGATGAGAACGTAAGGAAGATGGGTGAGGAAAAAGTGTTGTGATGAGGGAATGAAAAAAATGGGTGACTTGGAGAAGGTTCCATGATGGGGGCGTAAAGAAAATGGGTGATATGGAGAAGAAGGTTAGTTTCTTCCTCTCTTCTTTTCTTTTTCTTTTTTTCTTTTGCTCTAGAATTCTTTTCATAGGATTTTTCTTCTCTCTAGCATTTTTTTTTTAACTTGGGGGGGGGGGGGGTCTTTTATAGAGTGAAGAGATGGAGTTCATCTCAAACTCCTCTCTTTTTTGTATTATATTCTCAAAATGGAGTATGACTCATTGTGGACGTCTACTTCCTAGAATTGTGGGCGTTTTCCCTTTGATCGAACCAAGCAAAGGAACTCTCGTCTTTGCACATTGCTATTAGTTGGTAGAAAATGTTGGTGATTCTCCCGTACATTTATATCATTTCCTATCTTGGTTTCATTAAATCTTTTTCCATTGATTGGGCAGCGTGATTGGTTGATTTAAATGGAGGTTTTTTATTTATATTTTTAAGGTTAAATCTTGTCCATTGATCCACTGATTGGTTAAATGATTTTATATTTTAATTCTTAGGGTTTGGTTCGGTTAGTCGATTATTGAAATAAATTGATTAAAATTTGTTCTTGATTGGTGATGGGTAAAAATCGATTGGTCGAAACTTCAACGGTTTTATTCGATTTATTTTGATGATCGGTTGGTATTATTTCGATGGGATTTAAATGTGTCAGGGTTTTTTATGTTTCAATATTTTGGATTCTAAGCTTTGAATTAGGATTAATTTTGAGATTTTAAATTTTTGATCTTGAATTAATGTTTCAACATTTTAATTTATTGTCAGATTGTAATTTCATGCGATCCAATTTGTGGTTCCATCTTCTTAGCGTTGTGAGGTTTCTAAATGCGATCATGAGCATATGTATTTGCTAAATCAAATGTAAAATGGTGACTATCCTAAGCGTGCCTAATTTCTAAGTCGGGTGTACCAAGAGAGAAAAGGGTTATAGAAAGTATCGGAGACGCTGAGGACTGTGAAGGAATTGGGAGAAATTAGGAAATGGTCTCTCAACACTTCACATATATTCTATGCTTATCATCGGGAATCCACAACTGTGTGATGGAGTTTGTCGGATCAGGTAGATGCAAAATGGGGTGTCTATAGGTAGTTTCGGTATAAAATTTAATTTTTTTTGCCAATGTGGCAATTTTGAAGGATAAATTGCCAATTTAGAAGAGTTGGAGCTCGAACTCAAGCTAGAAACACTAAAAACCCAACTTTTAGGGTTTTTTAAAGTTTTGGGCTCCTAATTTTCACAACTTAGGAGTTCAAGCCTTTTTTCTTTTAAATTATGATTTTGCCCTCAAAAGTTGCTACATCACCAAGATACCCTTTACTTTTGATCTGATGCTAAACCTACTACTATTGTCTTGTCATGCTTTGTAGGTGTAATTATTAAACTTTTTCAAAAGAAATATGTTTCTCTTACCTTACCACCATTTTCATTGAAGTTTTCATAAGAATAGTTGAATTTCAAACCAAAAAAACAACACAGGTTTCAAGATGCACCACAACCATTATCGCATCTCTAAGATTTGAACTTAAACTAGCATAACAAGATGTAAATTTGAAGAAAAAAAAGATTGAAAATGAGGAAGAATAAGATTTCAGATAAAGAAGAGGTTTTAGAATAAGATTGAAAAAACAAATACGAAGAAGAAGAAGATTTCAAACGGAGAAGAAGATGTAATTGAAAAATAGGAAAGTGCCTTTATAACAAAATGTATTACTTTTGTACCATATCGTAATTTATTTGTAACACAAAGCATTATCTAATAATGTCATATTTTATAAAGGTGTCTTGTAAGTTGCCATGCCATGCTGAGTCGTCACACATCTTTTCGAATGTAAAACATGTCCCTAATATGTCACATCAATTTGATTTTAATGACAAAATAGTGGAGTTGTTGTAACAAAAAAGAAGAAGATTTCAAATGGAGAAGAGATTTTAAAAGAAGATTGCAAACATAGATACAAAGAAGAAGAAGATTTCAAATGGAGAAGATGTAATTGAAAAATGAAAAAGCGTCTTTGTAACGAAGTGTATTACCTTTGTACTCTCACTACAAAATATGAGGTATTTAGAGGCGGTTTTAAACTGCCTCCAATTTCGACTAAACCGCCTCCAATATATTTAAGGGCGGTTTAGTAAAACCGCCTACTATAGTGGCGTCGCTGATTCCTTTTAGTGGCCGACTAAGGGCGGTTTTAAAACCGCCTCTAAATAATGATTTAAGGGCGTTTTTATATTTTAGAGGCTATTTTAAAACCGCCTCTAATAATAATAATTTAATGGCAATTTAAAAACCGCCTCTAAAGAATATGATTTAAGGGCGGTTCTTATGTTTTAGAGGCTATTTGAAAACCGCCTCTAATAAGAATAATTTAAGGGCAGTTTTAAAACCGCCTCTAAATATTGTTATTTAAGGGCAGTTTTTATATTTTAGAGGCAATTTGAAAACCGCCCCTAATAACAAATTAGTTTTTAAAAAAAAAACAACATTAGAGGCAGTTCAAAACCGCCTCTAATGTTGTAAAAAAAATTTAATAAAATATTCATTCCAAAATAAAACCTGCAATTGTATAAAGAAAAAGAACTATTATTGGCACCCCACATTTCACTTATCACATGTTTATAAAAAGATGTCACAACCTGGAAATGTGTTGTGTGGAGGTCTACGCTACATAAACTACAATGTACCAAACATACATCTACGAAATTCAAAGACAAAGTACGTATTCACGAATATTTTCACTATAAAATAAGAGACGACTCTATGAATTATAAACAAAATAAGTAACTCAAACATTGATCGATAGACAACACTACCTTTTTAATGGTGTGATTCTTATATAGAACTATACTAGTTCCCTTTGGAGCCAACCCATACTTATGTACATCAACCGATATCGATGTTACTCCTTCAATAGAAAAATTGAAGGGTGGAATTGGGTACCTAGAAAGGGGAAAATTGTGCAAAATAATAAATACCAACAAATAAAAGAATAATTGAATTATGTTGCTTCTTGAAGAGTAGGTGGTGAAAGGAGTTCAACCAACTTTTGGAAAAGCTTTATAATTAAAACGATAAACTAAACACACAACAATAATGGATCTTTGCATCTTAGAAAGATTACAGAAGACTACATTTATCCAAGTTTGAATGTTCACCTAGAAGTCTAAATTAATTAAAATAAGGTGGTTCTTAGTCAAGTAAAAATACTTTCCATTTTGATTCTAAGAGAATCACTTTTATAATCCAAAGCTAATATAGAGATCTTGAATCTAATTATGTGAAAAATTAAATTTTAGAATCCAAATCGGATTTTACTAAAAAAATAATGTCATTTCAATGTAATGTTTGGTGTCATACCCCAATTAAGCCCCATGACACTCTTATATTCATAGTTCTCTCCCTCTTCAATAGATCGGTCTTTGGAGTAGTTGGGTGGTTAACACTACCTAAGTCCTATATCTTCTATTAATCCAATTGTGTTGGTATCCACTAACTCAATTCACATCCTTGTTTGTCCCCCCGTTGCTTTTTTAGAACTTCTGATTTGCACGTTCTTATAGTTCAATGTGTGACACGTAAATTGAAAGAAAGTATATTAATTATGAATATTTAAATTCATAGTAAGCAAGATTCAACAAGGTCTCCAAATCTTACCCTCGTGAAGACCAGCTCTCCTGTATGCATATACCGCAATGTTATATGAAGCTCTATCCGGTTCACATCCCACATGCTGCATTAGAGAGAATATCTCTGCAGCTCCATGTGGAAAACCTGCACGACTGTTGGATTGAGAAAGTTAATATTACTAGCCTTAAACAAAACCAAGTTACTCCCCTATTACTAGAGACATGGTTTGAAACAATTATGCCATGATAAGAGACCATAACAAGATGAACGGACATTGACCTGTAAGCTTCCATGAGAGCATTATAAGCATACACATCAGGCTCATGCCCATCTTCTTGCAACTCCTCAAATATTTCTTTTGCTTTCTCACAAAGGCCTTCCCTTGCAAATGTATTGATTAGTGCAGTGTAGGTGCAGATATTAGGTGCACATTTTTGGCTTCTCATTTCATGAAACAACTTTAGAGCCATACAAAATTTATTGGCCTACAATATAAATAACACAATAAATTTTGTACTTCACAAGGGAGGAAACAAATTGGAAATAAAATAAAAATGGGACCCACCTTTCTGTATAAGTTGATCAACATTGTATATGTATTCGTAGATGGCTTGCAGCGATTTCTCTTCATCCCTTGAAAAATCTCCACTTCCTTTTCAATGTTTCTTCCCTTCATTAACCCATCAATATAACCATTGTATACAACCACACCTGAGTAAAATATCAAGGCTTGTTACTAGATAAATTCACAAGTAATCTTTGGTAACTAAGTAAAAGATGTAATATTCAATATTTACAAGCTAATGTGATTTGATCATAAAATGGGTAAGAATTCATTAAATACAAACGACAGCTCCCAACTTGTATGAGTCCATGTTGGGTTCAACATTTAAGAGATTGTAGAAGAAACATACTTGAAATTTGTCCACGTTTTCGCATCTTAGCAAAAATAGCCTCAGCCTTCTCTAGCAACCCAGATGCACAATAGGCACGCAAAAGAGGGGCATAAGTGTCGTCGGTAGATAATATATTTGGTTTTCTATGTTATCTTAGATTTTTCTTTCGTGATATCTTATACAAGATTTCAAATGTCATTTCAATGTAATGTTTCTGCTAGCAGGAAAAACAAGAAATTGTCTCGACCAGAACATTCCAAGAATTCCGAAACATACAATGTTTCGGGGTCAATGTTTCATTCCAATTTTGTCCAAAACCAGCATATTCCATTGAAACATTCTGAAATGAAACGAAACTTTGAACAATGTTCTTAAGTTTATTTTATTTCACCATTTTCCAGTATAACAAAAGTAAGACATTCTGTGAATAAAAACTATTTTGGTAGACACTACATGAGAGTGCCACAAATCAGTTGTGAATAAAGAAGATATCTTAGTTCAGGAGTAATTACATTACAAAACAAATTAACCGGGTCTAACCTTCTCAATGTTTTCCATCGTAACTCCCTTAACTTTCGAAACTTGAACCTTCACTTTTGCAAGCTTGCTGATTTCCTCAGGATGATCGACACAGTACTGCATATGCTCCTTCAGTTTTGGCTTAAAATGTAGATTAAACATATGTAATGCATCATTTAACAGAAAAAATGCATGTTCCATTGATGGTTAAGAGGCAATTCAGGGAAGGAGAATTACCCTTTGTTCAGGCTATTGGCAGCAGCAGTTGCAACTATGGCAGTAATGGACTCATTCATCCATCTATGAATATTTGCTTGGCATGAATCTAATAGTGTTGTTGATTGGCTCGTCCGAAAGGCAATACAAGATTAAAGTTAGATTAGAACTTGCAATGTTCATTGAAAAAATCAAATTGCTCAAAGTCGGGACAATGAAACACATATTCCAAGAGGAAAAATAGATGTGTTCCCTGCACTCAAAATAATGTGTGTTTTAACTTGCAATAATATCATCTACATTCTTCACGGATTAGGAGTCTCACTGCCAAAATCCATTAAGTTTGACTAAAAAATCAGAAGCTAACAACAGAGTAACACACATAGTGTGTGTGTGTGTGTGTATAAAATACAGATTGAGAGAGAGAGAGAGAAAAATGATACTAACTCAATATCTATATGCAAGAACTTCGGCCGAAACGTTTTGAAAAGGGCAAGAACCCAAACTAATCTGTTTTATAGCCTCAACGTACACCGCCTTGAGATCCTCTCTTGCACTCAATTCCAATGCTAATTGTATCTGATATTCCTTTTCCCCCTCAGGATCCCTTAAAGTGCTTGACCCTGAATCCACTATAGTCATAACAACAAACAAAAGAACCTGTTTAATAGAAAACAAGTGTCTTACTTGATTATCTCTCAAAAAATAAATAAAAATAATGGCAGAGTTGAGTGAAGTAATGGCCATATTTCAAAGTTCCCAGACGATGTTAGAACTTTGCAATATAGTAGCAGCCCATGTCCACTTCATAAAACCGAATTTTGAAGAATGCAAGTTGGCAGAGTTGTTACAGTTCATCTAAATTGGTGGAGGAGTTTTATGGGCTGATCTTTTGGAGGAGACATTGAAGCATGATTTAACTCCAAAATCTTGGACTGACTATTTATTTATAAGTGTGGGTGGGGCACTCTCAGTTGGTGGCATTAGTGGGCAAACATTCAAATATGGGCCTCAGATATGTAATGTTCTTGAAATGGATGTGATAACAAGTACTAGTTTGAGATCTATGGGGTGTAAATTGTACGATGCTTCCCCGATCCATCTGATTTACAGCTGTTAAATATAGTAAATTATATGGTCATTTTATGCTTGATTGTTCTTTGACCAAAAGCATTCAAACCGATGCAAAGTTTATGGTTTGGTGTGGTATTGTAGTTTTATTCAATTGATTGAGGGTATTATTTACGATATTATGATAATATACCTTTTGATATTAGTAGGTAAAGTTATAAAAGTTCGGCATTTGGATTTTTCAGGTATGTTTACAAATGATAACTATAGCTGTCCTCATTTAATAACTAACCAAACACACGTGCATTTGTTGGTTTTGTTTTATGTTTTTACACAATGACTTGTACACTCCATAGAAACAAGTGTTCAATCTAATATACATACCTATACACATTCCAATACCCCATAGGTTGGAGATGAAGTAGAAGGCTTATAAAATAATACTAGTCTAGATAACAAATAATTTAGCCACATCTTTGTAAACGATAACGACAAATGATATAGACAACGAATAAGCAAATCTAGGCAGTGAAACAATTTTTTTGCCCATAGACATTGCATTTGGAATCTTAACAAAAGGAATGAAGTCGAAGAAATAATCTGAAAAATTAGCTTTACTTTGAACGTTTGAGTGAATTAGATAGCCAAAGAAAATAAACGATGCAAAAGAGACAACAATGGGTAAAATATGATTTCGGAGATTCAGTCCAATAAAACTTTCCATGCTAATTAAAAAATGGATTACCTTTCCAACATCATTACGACCCAAATCAACTAGCATAATATGCTCAGCACATTGCTTTTCATCATTCAACAGCTGCTTCTCTAATATCTCATCTTCTTTGCTTGTCTTACCTCTTCTAACAGTCCCAACAAGCAATCGGCTAACAGCCTTATTCTGAGAACATAAAGAGGGTTGCACAACTCTAAACCCGACTGTTTTATACCAAAAGGAAGAACATTATTATGTTCAAGATTTAATATAAACTATGATGAATAAATTCCTTTCTATAGTATTATAATGCATATAATAAATAGTAAATCCATGAACAACTTGGTTATGTATAGTCTACCGAAGACCATTTCTTAGCTCGGTGAGAAAGTCAATTTAGAAGTCAAATTATCTCAGTCACCATAAATAGTTGTATCAGTTCACCTTCTTGACACGGGTTAGAATTTATGGACTTGAAGCCACTAAGATGCATCCCTAGGCCTCATTAAGAAAGAAAATATAATTAAAATCAATATTAACATGCTGAAATTATTAAACGCTGTAGAGAAAAGTAGACATACTTACAAATACCTCATATGCGGACTTAGGTTTACGACTATTAATGGTTTATAAACCTCAAACAGGTCTGCAAATGTTTGATGCTCAAAACGTTGGCTTAACACAACCTGGAATATTTCTTTGGCTAAGATATGTTCTTTAGCCTGCAGTACAACTTTCTTGTATTCCTCACTTGGCATTGATGACCTCTTTAACGAAGAACCAAAATGGCGAGTATATAAATTCACAGAACCAGAAGCTATCCTTGGGCTAACAATAGACAATCAATTCAAATATACTGTCAGTGAGTAGTCTTAGGAAACTAATGCAAAGAAGGGTAAATGATCTACTCGCACGGCTATATTTGTACTTTGGACACTAAAAGTTCTAATTAGTTCATTCCATCATCAAAGTAAATGAGACTTTAAAAACATAAAAAACCAAATTCAACACTTATATAAGGCATTAGAAACATCACATTTAGGTATAAGTCTAAATTTATTATGTTTTTTAATAAAACCAAAATTCAGATATCCTAAACTACAAAGCCATAAATTAGATGACTAAATCTCATAATTAAAAAAAAAAAAAAAAACTAACATTCCTATTGATTGCATTGGTTATATTTAGTTTAATCATCTTATTGCAACCCATTCAATAAAAGGACTACTACAAGTTCCTTAGATCAATCATTTCTAATCTCTACAAAAAAATGAGGAATGAACCATCTAGTATAGAACCTGTTAAATTTAATGTAAAGAAGATGAATAACACTCTTGTGTTAATTGCATGCAACAAATTAGCTCAAGTTCTATACAATAGATGTTAAGCTTGCAACAAGTAAATATTAGAGCAAATCTAGAAGCTAAAAAACAAGAATTTGTTATATTTCTGTACATGAACTGGTACAAGATGAGCAGGGCCACTCTTCTTGTTGTTTTGTTTCAAAGCAGTGATTTGTAACGAATCACTCCTTGTCTTCCTATCTAAAATAGCACCTACCATACTTTTCTGGGTTATTAAGTCCATGAAAAACCTTCATCTCCACTAGTCATTTTTATAACTATTTAAAAAAAAAGAAACCCAAAAGTTGGATTGATTTATCTAATAAGAAAACAACAATAGTTATTGCCACAAATTCTAAGCTACACTTCTATCTTCTTCACCTGAACAACCCCAATGTTGCAATGTAAACAACAGACCTACATATACATTTTTATTTTATAATGTTCCAGTCTCCACAAACACTACTTGACACACATAAATGGCAAGAAAAATAGAGTAAACTATGAATCACAAGCAGTAACTTCACGACCCCATTTTATTTCTTAATATGGATTGAATAGGGAAGGAACAAAAAGGGGGATATTCTCAAAATTTAAATACAGAAAAAATGGATAAAACAAATGAAATCATCACAGATGGTAAACACACCCCCACACACAAGCACACCAACAAAGGGTTATCAGGAGAGATAAATATTTTTTTTTTTCAAATAAAAACAATTTGGGGGGAAAATATCTAGGGCACGATGGCAAACTATCCAGCTTGAACAAAGGTAATTAATTCCCTTCACATAAAAAACAAAGCTTCCAAATAATCATCTATATAAGCTAGGCATGTCCAATGAACACTTCTGATATGAACTAAGATGATTAAACACTGGATTCCTTTTGAAAGAAATTTCAGCTCTCATTCCTCACCAAATCCATCAGTATTGAGCACAAAATATGGTAACTCAATCGATTACAGCTATATATATATATATATATATATAGAGAGAGAGAGAGAGAGAGAGAGAGAGAAAGAGAGAGAGAGAGAGAGAGAGAGAGAGAGAGAGCTCACCGGTAAAGTGGCAGCGGTGCCGATAAAGTCAGACTGAGATGCTCCAATTTTTAGGGCTTTCAGGTAAAGAGAGAGAGCTCCAATCCTTAGGGATTTTGGATAAAGAGAGAGAGAGAGAGAGAGAATCAGAGGATGAGATGAGAGGATCAAAGAGATAGATAGTGAGGGAATCGGGCCAAAGAGCAAATAAAATACTGCAAAAGATTTGACGGGAAGGAATTGCGCCAAAAATTTCAGAGTCGTCGTATTGATCTGGATTTAGCGGTAATTTTTCAATCGAAGGAAGATGTTATGATTCTAACAATAATATTAGAAAGATAGAACAATTGGTTACTTCGAGGGAACCAAATCCTCCACAAGTTCTGCTAACATTCAACTTACTTCTACATTCATCACAGGAGATTAAATACAACTTCAGAAATTAACCACCAGCCACTAACAAGTTACTGGACCACTACTACTAACAGCACATTATCCACTAACAACTTACTAACAGCAACATTATCTATGTCAGGAAATAACCACCAGCCACTAACAAGTTACTGGACCACTACTAACAACACATTATCCACTAACAACTTACTAACAGCAACATTATCTATGACAGGAAATAACCACCAGCCACTAACTACAGACTTAATTAAAGCATAACAGATAATAATACCCAACAAGTAATGGGCTGCCTAGATAAGGCCCTGTAGCCCAGGCCCGACACATGACAATGCCACCCCCTCAGAAGACCTTGTCCACAAGGTCTGGGAAGTCCTCACTCAGAACTTGATAGTCCACCCAGGTTGCTTCTTCTAGCCCCAACCCTTTCCACTTTACCAATAGTTCTGCTGCTGCTCGGTTTCCCTTTTTCACCATGCGTCGTTGTATGATTTCCTCAGGTTCAAGCTTAAAGGTTCCATCTGATGTTGTAGGCGGCAAGGATTCTGATTGCTGATTTCGAGCTCCTAACTTCTTCTTCAAGTTCGATACGTGGAACACCGGGTGGATTTGAGTCGTAGGAGGAAGCTTCAACTTATAGGCAACAGAGCCCAATTTTTCTAGCACTTCGAATGGTCCGTAGAACCGCGGAGAAAGCTTCGAGTTGCGACGTTGGACAACTGACTGTTGCTTGTATGGTTGGAGTCGAAGGTAAACATAATCGCCCACTTCAAAGCTTCTTTCTGTCCTCTTTAAATCAGCGAATCGCTTCATTCGTGCTTGTGCTTCTTGCAAATTGTGTTGAATGATACGGAGAATCTGATCTCTCGACTTTAAGGTATCTTCCACAGCTTGATTTTTTGTAGTTCCTGGAGAATAGGGCAATATTTTGGGGGTGGGTAACCATAGACTGATTCAAAGGGTGTTAGTTTGGTCGATGCATGAACATTGGTATTGTAACACCATTCAGCCAACGGAAGCCATTTGACCCACTCCCTTGGTTTGTCACCTGAAAAACACCGTAAGTATTGCTCCATAGCCTTGTTCACGATCTCGGTTTGTCCATCCGTCTGTGGGTGGTAAGCTGAGCTGAACTTCAAGTCAGTCCCCTGCAACTTGAATAGTTCATTCCAGAAATTGCTTGTAAAAGTTGGATCCCTGTCTGTTACAATAGAACTAGGCATGCCATGCAATTTAAAAATATTTGCAACAAATATTTGGGCTATTTTAGAGGCTGTATAGGGATGGGAAACTGGAACAAAATGGGCATATTTAGATAACCTGTCAACCACCACTAAAATCACTGAGTACCCTCCCGAAACAGGCAACCCTTCAACAAAATCAAGAGAAATGTCAGTCCAAATTTTAGTAGGAATTGGTAAGGGTTGAAGGAGTCCTGTTGGATGTATGTTTTCTGACTTATTTCTTTGACACACATCACATTCTCGGATTAAGTTTCGGATGTCACCCTTCATGCCTACCCAATAAAATTCAGAACGAATTCTGTGGATAGTTTTATGGTACCCTGCATGGCCACCCACTGGACTGCTATGTAAGGCCTGTAGAATCTGCAATTTCAGCTCCGGTGTGTTGCTAATATAGAGTCTATCTTTGTAGTAAAGCAACCCTTCCAATACTCTATATTTGTTAGGATCCAATATCCCTTGCTCCATTTTCTGCAACAGTTTCTGCAACTCAGAATCTTTTCCATAAGAAGCCTTGAGAATGTCCAACCAAGTAGTTGTTGGAACCGTGAGGGCTGCCAACTCTCCTTCTTTAGAATCTACCTTTCTAGATAGTGCATCAGCCACCCGGTTGTCTTTGCCTCGTTTGTACTCCACTGAGAAATCAAAACCTAACAACTTGGTGATCCATTTTTGTTGAAGAGGTGTTCCAACCTTCTGTTCCAGCAAATATTTTAGGCTTTGCTGATCTGTTTGCACCCTGAATTTCTGCCCCAATAAGTAAGATCTCCATTTCTTTACAGCAAGTACCAAGGCCATCAATTCTTTCTCATAAGTTGACATTTGTAAAGCCTTCCCACTAATTGCCTGGCTCATAAAAGCAAGTGGCCTTCCCTGTTGCAATAAAACAGCTCCAACACCATACCCACAAGCATCACATTGAATAGTAAAAGGATGAGTAAAATCTGGTAGTGCTAAGACCGGAGGGTTAGTAACAGCTTTTTTGAGTTTTTCAAAGGCTTCCTTGGCTGTTTCAGTCCAGGAGAAGGAATTCTTTTTTAAGAGAGAGGTTAAGGGTGCTGCAATGAGGCCATATCCTTTGATAAATTTCCTATAGTAGCCTGTGAGTCCTAAGAACCCTCTAAGAGACTTTAAACTGGTGGGAAAAGGCCAACTAAGCATAGCATCAATTTTAGCAGGGTCAGCCTTAACTCCTTTATGGGAAATTAAGTGGCCCAGGTAGCTAACCTCAGAACATCCAAAACTACATTTAGATTTTTTTGCAAATAATTGATGCTGTTTCAGAATGTCTAAAACAGTTTGTAAATGAACCAAATGTTCTGAAAAGGTTTTGCTATAGACAAGTATGTCATCAAAAAAGACCAAAATGAATTTACGTAGATGAGGCTTGAAAATGTCATTCATTAGGCCTTGGAAAGAAGCGGGTGCATTGGTAAGCCCGAATGGCATTACTAAAAACTCGTAATGACCCTCGTGAGTCCTAAAGGCAGTCTTTTGGATATCATTTGGGTGAACTCGGATTTGATGGTAGCCGGACCTAAGGTCTAATTTACTGAAAATGGTAGCACCATGTAGCTCATCTAATAATTCATCAACTATTGGTATGGGAAATTTCATTTTGATGGTTTCTTTGTTGAGAGCTCTATAATCAACACAAAGCCTCCAACTACCATCTTGCTTTCTTACCAATAGAACGGGTGAGGAAAATGGGCTTTGACTAGGTCGGATTATACCATTATTCAACATTTCATTGACCAACTTTTCTATTTCTGTTTTTTGAAAGTAAGGGTATCTATATGGACCTACACAGACTGGTTTTGTGTCTTTATGGAGTAAGATATGGTGGTCATGTCTTCTAGGTGGAGGTAAACCATTGGGTTCTTCAAAAAGCGATTGGTATTGGTCAATAAGGTTACTCAAGGCCGGGTCCATTTCAGCAGAAAAAAGGATATTTTCAACGGTTTCAGCAAGCTGTAAAACTAAGCCCTTATGGTCTTTTTTTAATGCCCTACCAAATTTTTCACCTTCTATCAATGATAAACCTGTGGGTGACATGCCTTGAAGTGTTCTACTCATGCCCATGTAGGAAAATTCCATTTGAAGTTTAGAGAAATCCCATAGAATTGGCCCTAAAGCCCTTAACCATTGGACTCCCAAAACAATATCACATCCCCCCAATGCAAGCAAATAAAATTCAGTAGGATAGAAATTACCCTGCATGTGGAGTTTCACCTCAGTACACTTTCCTTCACTGCTCATAGCTGCTCCATTTGCTACCTTCACTATCAATCCTTGGGTGGGATGTATTTTGAGCCGAGCCTTCTCAGCAATAGAGGGATCCATAAAATTATGGGTGCTTCCCGTATCAATAAGGACCACCACTACACACCCTTGCACCTTGCCCACTAACCTCATGGTTCTTGGATTAAGAGAGCCCGAGAGAGCATGGATGGAAATGCTTGGTTCTACCTCTACAATCTCTGGTTCACGCCGCAAACTGCAATCTCCCTTCTCCTTGCTATCCCTTACTGTTAAGGGCTCCTCGTCATCACTAGAATCCTCGCACTCCATAATGAATAACTTAGCTGCCTTGCATTTGTGCCCCGGTCCCCATTTCTCATCACAATTGTAGCAAAGACCCTTCTCTCGCCTTTCCTTCATTTGAATAGGAGATAAGCGCTGCACTGGAACCATAGCCCTCTTCTCGGGAGAAGAAGAAGCAAAGGTCAGCCTTGGGGTGGGAGCACCCCCCTTGACAACCTTCTTAAGGCCAAAACATTTTCTTCCTGCATCTTAGCCAACCCAAAAGCAATATTCAAAGTTTGTGGGTTCAACATACGTACCATGAATCTGATGTCTTCTCTAAGTCCACTAAGGAAACAGCTAAGTTTATATGGTTCAGCTAAACCCCTTAACTGATTAGATAAGACTTCAAATTCTGTTTTATAAGCTTCCACGGTAGTAGTTTGCTTCAAATTCGTAAGGGCCTCCATTGGATCTTCATAAGCTGTAGGACCAAACCGTGTTTGCAGCCCCCTAACAAATGCTTCCCAGCTTGTGATTCCACCTGAAGCTTCCAAATCTTGGAACCAAATTAAGGCCTTACCTTCCATGTGGAAGGAAGCCAATAATACTCGATGCTGTGGGTTAGTTTGGTGATAAGCAAAAAACTGATTTGCTCTATAGATCCACCCTTGAGGGTCCTCACCATGAAATTTAGGGAAATCCAAACGGATGGAACGTGTTTGAATTGTCCCATGCTCTTCAAATAATGGATTGACCATTCTTTGCTCATCTATGTTGTCCTCAGGTCTCTTCCCACTACTGCGTACCAAGGCTTCAACATTACCAGCCACTGCCTGAAGCTGCTGAGCCAATCCATCTACCAGCTGCTGCAATGACACCTGATTTTGCTGTTGGATCTCCTGTGTTTGTTTCAATCCAGCAATAGATTCAGCAAGTTGTGAATAACGTGTACCAGCTCCACCTTCGGCCATGTGGATCGTCTGGCTCTGATACCACTGTTATGATTCTAACAATAATATTAGAAAGATAGAACAATTGGTTACTTCGAGGGAACCAAATCCTCCACAAGTTCTGCTAACATTCAACTTACTTCTACATTCATCACAGGAGATTAAATACAACTTCAGAAATTAACCACCAGCCACTAACAAGTTACTGGACCACTACTACTAACAGCACATTATCCACTAACAACTTACTAACAGCAACATTATCTATGTCAGGAAATAACCACCAGCCACTAACAAGTTACTGGACCACTACTAACAACACATTATCCACTAACAACTTACTAACAGCAACATTATCTATGACAGGAAATAACCACCAGCCACTAACTACAGACTTAATTAAAGCATAACAGATAATAATACCCAACAAGTAATGGGCTGCCTAGATAAGGCCCTGTAGCCCAGGCCCGACACATGACAGAAGAGAGGGAGATCGAGAGTCTCTAGGGTTCCTGCGAGAAAATCATCCAAAAATCATATAGAGAAATTCGTGAACCAAAACAGACTTAGATTCTTCGACGGTTTCGCAAAACAGCCACCCCTAATCGTCTCTTTGGAGGCGTTTTGTCAAAAATCGCCTCCATTTTCTGATCGTTTGAGGCGTTTTTTACCGAATGCCGCTGATTTAGTTTCTTAGGAGGCGCCTGATCTAAAACCGCTTTTGATGCGACTATTTAAGTGGCCCTTCGCTAAATTGCCCTAAAAAAAAGCCTCTAAAAACCCTTTATTTTGTAGTGTCTAGTGTAATTTATTTGTAACACAACACATTATCTAATAATATCAGACTTTATAAAGGCATCATGTGTATATCGCCATGCCATTCTTTACGGGAAAATGTGATACTTAAGTATACATTCTTTATTACAACTATATGCAATACTAAATTTCGATGAAAATAAACAAAAGTGTTGGTGTAAAACAATTTCCGTTTCTGTTTAAGTAATAAAAAAGAGAAATTTTCTTATTAAAATGTAATATCTAATCACGAAAGCGTCGTGCATCTTTATGGTAGTGTTTTTTTTTTTTTTTTTTTAATAATAAAATTATTATCCTTATTTACTTTTTCTTAATACATTTTTTACTAAGAGGAAAATGAGGTAAATGGATGTAAAGTATGGAGGTTGGAGTTAATATTAGAAGTTTCGTTACGTCAAAATGAACCTTCATTACTTAATAATAGATCTTCGTTGCTATCAATCATGTAAAAATGGAGGGACAAGAAATATACCAATAGTTTAAAGGTGTAAAAATGGAGGAGTGAACAAAATACCTAAAGTCGAAATTTCATAAAAAGGAAAATGCGTGTAAAAATGAGTAGTTTTATGTAAAATTATCTGTTCTACCTGCTACGTATTAGGTTTTAAGTATAGGTAACAGCTCCCAAAACAAGCTCGACAAAGTTGAGAGATGTTTCAATCTTTTAGTAAGGTGTAAGGGTAAAATGCTAATTTAAAAGAGTTGGGACCAAATGTTTTAAAAATCGGACGACACCTGCAGTCTGACCAGGTTCAACCAGATTTTTTAATATTATCGCCCCAGTTTATGAAAAATTATAAATAAACTAAGAAAAAATGGATTTTATGTTGTAATGATCCAACTGATAAAACTGGCGCTGTTTATAGGAGGAGTGTAATATACTTTCTTTACTAACTTAGTAGCGTTTCAAATCTTATAAGAAGTCGTTGGGCCCAAATGGATTACCACATTGGCAATCTAATGCAACATATCCTTCTCGATTTTATGGGAAATGTAAAATCCCGAGTTTTAAATTCGTATCTTGAGAAAAAATAAATAATGGAATTTTGAGAAAATTCTGAAAATGGGACTTAGGGATAAAATTTTAGGATGTTTCTGATCATTTTTAATAAAATTTGACTTTACCATTGGATTCAAAATGATAGAAAAACATACTTTTGAAAGCGCCCTCGATCCGCGGGGTGTGCGGATCCGCTTTTGACCCTTGAGGTTTGGGAGTCGCCACCTAGTTATTACGGTCTAGGAACCGAACAATGACTCTAAACGGATAAAAACTAATCTAAAACCAAGAAAACTGAATTCGGGGATCATGTTACGGGATTGGAAGGTGTTAGGCACCAATCCCGCCCGGTCAAAGCCGGTCTCTACTAAATTCCCAAGTAGATTACATTGCTAAAACCTAGATAGAAATAGAAAATAAAAAAAAATAATACCTTTCCGATGCAAGGACTTTACTCCCTCAGATCTAACAAAAGAGCTCCTTGTACCGTGCTCCCTTGCTACGTTCTGTTTCCGGATTTGTCTTCGGATCTCCGAGGCAAGGTATCTCCTTACTTTTGAATCTGAACTCTTCAAGTTCGTTGAGGATTTGGGGGTGTTTTTAGAAGACTTTTGGGTGTTTTCTAGACTAAAATTGAAGGAGGGATGTTAGCTAAGGAGTTGGGGCTCCAAAACTAGGGTTTATGGGGGGCTAGGGGAGCTTCTAGACTTACTTCTCTTAGGGTTTTTAATTTGATACGAAAATAGGGTGTGAGCACCTCTATTTATAGATGTTTTTAGGGGTTGATTTGGATAGAGTTAGTGTTTAATTAGACATCTTTTAATTAGAGTTGTGTTTTAATTTGACTTGTTTTAGGTAGAATTGTGTTTTAATTAGAAGTGTTTTAGGTAGAATTGTGTTTTAATTCAAATTGTTTTAGGTAGAATTATTTTTAAATTAGAACTCTATTAGATAGAGTTATTAATCAATTATAATTCTATTATGACTTTTGGTCTTATTTGATTGACTTTTAATGTTTTGACTTTAGTCTTAATTGATTGACTTTAAGTATCTTGACTTTAGTCTTGCTTAATTGACTTTAATTTTGACTTCAGTCTCACTTGATTGACTTTAATACATTGACCTTAGTCTTACTTGATTTACTTTGATTTTTGGAGAACCCCCTTCCATTATTTCTTTAATTCTTTGGACCCCCAAATGGAGGGGTCCTTAAAGAAATATCCCACGAACCCTCAACGATTTTGCCTAAGAGTTCGATTAATCGATTTTTTAGGTTCAAATTTTTAAATTAATTTCATTAATGTTTAAAGTTAATTATTTAATGTTTTATTTATTAATTTCGAATTTTTTAATTATGAAAATTGTGAAATTACCGTTTTGCCCCCGGAGATGACTTTTCATGTTTTAAGTCAGTTTTTGATGTTCTAGGATGTTTTAGAATCAGTTTTTCGTAAGGAATTCAATGAGAATGTTGGTTTGTGTCATTTATGAAATTTTTTGTGTGAAACGATCATGAACTTTATGAGGGGCATTTTCGTAATTTTGTCAAATTCTGTGAAAATTGGCAAAATGATTTATTTGGTTTCGATTTGTTATTTTATGTGTTTGAGAGAGTTTTCCTAAGCGTAATGTAGGCTCTAGAGTTGTTTTGATGTTAGGGGTATTTTGGTAATTTGGTAATTTTTAGTGATTTTTATCGTGAAGCTTCTTTTTGGTTTGCAAGATGATGATTTCTATGTTTCTGGGGTCGTATTTTCCTAGCGTAGCGTGATTTCTAAGGTTTTGTCAGTTCGAGATACCTCATCTGGATTTCTGAAACAAATCTGGTAACAAAATAAAGCAATGGAATACACATCCATCATTGGGAATCCTTGCGATCGGGTTGACGAGTTGATTAATCAGGCGAGTGCAAAAATGGGGGTTGTCTACAACTTTAACTTGTAAGCACGCTCAAATGCGAGTCCGAACAGAAAAATTGTAAAATCCTTGATTACCGAGTTGGACCAGGTTAAAATAAAGACTTTTTGATAGAGTAAGAATTGTTAAGATTCGATCATACCATTGAATTTGTAACGAAAAATTATTAAACATGGACTATTTATTTGTCAATTTTAGGGCTCAAAAAGTCAAATTATCTATAAAAACGAAAATGACGTCAATTTTAGGATCCCATTGGGTCTAAAATGTATATTTTTAGAAATTGATCATACCATTAGATCTGAAATGAAAAATTAGACGAAATAGATTATTCATTCATCACTTTTGGAGTCCAGATGGTCAAGTTATCATCGATTAAAATAATAGGTAAAATACCAATTTTGTCCCAAAATTTATATAAATAATTTTTTTTATATTTTTTCTAATCATTGTCTTCCCCAACTTGTCAAAAGCCGTGATATTTAAATGAAATATTTTGATTTTTTAACCGATCTTCAATTCAAAATTCACTACGAACGGTCCGCTTTCGACGACCGACGTAAAAGGAAAAAAGGTCCACAGCCTCGACATTTACGAAATCCACCCAAGATCTTTTCGTATCACTTTCTTTTTCACATCGTATCGTAAAAAATCAATCGTATTTATATACGGGGATTTCGAATCTTCGACTTCGAATTTTATTCGTTTCTGGATCAAACCGTCCTTCGCCGTAGAAGGGAAAGAAGACGATGGTGTTGAGATCTTCGAAATCACCGGGCTAGATTCAAAAATCAGTCATCTCGAAGTTTGAACCATTTCGATTTTCATGCACGCATTTCAATTTCGTCACCTAGAGATTGTGAGGAGCTCTCAATTTCTATTAGTAATCGTAGATTATGAAAATTGCATTTATGATTTTATTAAAAATTTGTAGTGTTTCCAAAAATATAGAATTCTTTTTGTTATTTTAAATTCACGCCAGAACTTGCATGTTTGATATATTTAACTGTATTTTATAACAAAATATACGTGAGTAGGATATCTCACTAGGTTATTTCGATTAGTTGGGTCCTATGCATCGTTCGAACCCCATTTTGATATGAGTTTTGATATTTTTTCAATGTTATTGATAAAAATAAATTTCATAGTTAGAAAATGATTTAATATTCAATGAATTCATATTGAGTTGATGAATATCAGAAAGTGAATATTTTGTTTGAGAGGTTGAAAATTGTAAAAATCGAAAAAACAAAAAAAGAGTATGAAACGGTAAAATGTCAGAGTCACACCCGAGGAGTGATGTCTACATTTTACATTGTTGTGTTGTATGTAGGTTGGTGAACGGATATTCAGGGATAATGTTACTGGTTACATGTTTATTTACTTTCTGTTAGCGCGAGGTACTATTTACTTTTTCGTTCCGTTATTTATTTTAGGTCGGGTGGTCACAGTTGTATGATAAGAAACTGGATATCCATTCTCAACCTTGTATTGTTAATTTTTTCTTTTGTTTTCAAATGAAAATAATATATATATATATATATATATATATATATAATATATATATATATATCTATATCTATGTATATATATGTATATATGTATATATCCATGTTTATAAGTTGAAAAATCGTGAACTGTTCATTTTTTGTAAATAATTTTTGATGGGGTTAGAAGTTTCGGTGAGGAGATCATCATCACCAAAAATCAGCCAATTCCAAAATTTCTAACTCATGTTTTGAAAAATGTTTTGCCAAAATGTTTGCTAAAATGTTTTATGCTGAACATTTCTCATATATATGTAACTATTTTGTGAGTTGTTAAAGAGTCTGTGAATGCCTGAAGGATAGTGCGTCATATCATCCGGAGTGATGTACTATCCTAGGATGTACGGTAGGGACCAATAAGCTCATACGTAGTGTGGGACGCGTATGAGAGTGGAGTCACAATTGGAATCCAAGTTTATTCTTCTCTATCTTTATTAGTGAACTTGTAATGTAAAGGTGGTCGTATACGAATGGTTTATATATTTGAGAATTACATGCACGCCTGATTGGCATAAACGAAGATGATTAGTCAATGATCACTAACAATCTATAGTAATCGAACGTTCTGACACATTGAAAAGAAACCCATTGCTTACGGTCACGTCAAACGGCCAGCCTTAGTCGGATAAATGGTCCTGTAAGTGTGGTAAACAACGACCAGGTACAAAATCAGGAACTAATACTTTATTATTAAACATCATGTCCTAACCAGGAGTGATTTAGTCGTGAATCCCAATTTTCTAATTCCACTACTCCACCATTGTGTATTATGTATATGTTGTCTTATTTTGATATATAAAATAAAATGCATGTTTAATGTTTCCAATTGACCAACTAGATTTGTGTAAAAGAAAATGTTATAGTGAGTACTGTTGATTGATGTAATGTGAGTTTTAAAATGTTTAGTTGCTCATCTTTAACTATATGTGCCAATTAATCATAGTTTCTTCTGTCAAACTTTGTATATGTTAAAATGATTCAGTATAATTATTCGTTCATGTTATGGGAGGTTATTGACAGAAATTATTTGATTCCTTATTGGGTAACCATTGTTACTCACCCTTTCCTTCTCCATTTTTTTTAGTTTCAGATTCAGAGCTTTGCGAGGCAGGTATAGAGCACAAGTGAGGATCATCTGGTGGGTCAGATAGACAATCAGAGTCCGTTACTTGGTGAGTATTGGGGATATACTCGATTTATCCAGGAATATTATATATTTGTACTGAGCGTTAGGACTTTTGTTAGAGTGAGGAATTTTTGTATAATCTCGTATATAAATTTCTTCTTCTTCACTTTGATCTATCGTACGTATATATAAATCTCGTATATATGCTTTCGCTTGTATTATATTTTGTATGTATATATGCAAGATTACGTATGTCGTCTATTAGGTGTAGGTTGAACACCTTGGAATGCTAACATAAACAGAGGAGACCATGCCAAAATTTCGGAACACCACCTAGTGTCTCGAGATCTGACATGGGGTTTTGTGTTAGCATTTGGGGCGCCACAAGAAAACTCAGATTCACAAAATAAAAATTCAATTTTTTTTGTTTTTGTTTTGTTTTTGTTTTGTTTGAGCTTGATTAGTGGTGTTGAAAATGTATGGCTACCAAACTCCCAAAACTGGATATTAAAATTCAACGGTTAATAATGTTTTCTTGAAATATTTTTTTTAGAGTCCTATTAGTCTTCCCTTTACAACAATTTCTTAAGATTTTTACAAAAGCTTCTTAGATTTTTTTTATTTTTATTTTTTTTTAACATTAAGCTAAATCATGAATTTTATTAGGACTTTTAAATAAAGTACATGAATTTTTTTAGGAATTTCTAAAATAAAGTTATGAATATTTTCAAGGGCATTTTAGATAAGAGAAAACTAAACATAAAAATTCCAAAGCTTAGTGGATGTTTGTTAAAAATTTTAATCAAATTAGCACTTTATTAATCTATCATATTTTAATTTTTTGAGTTATCCCTTATTGTATTATTTTTAAAATTATATATATAAATAAATAAATAAAATAGGTCTGCCCAAATTAGACTCCGGTCAGACCTCGGTCCGACTAATCAAGCAATATTTTGGTTGGTTCGTCGGTTCGGTTTTTAAAACATTGTTGGGACCTGAAGCAAGTAAACCGAAACACTACAAAATTCCCAATTTGTTAGGTTTGGGGCCTGAAGCGAGTAAACCGAAACACTATAAAAACCCCAATTAATTAGTTAGGTGATTCATGCAAATTGTTTGCAATGTAATTTGCATTGTTGGGACCTGAAGCGAGTAAACCGAAACACTATAAAAACCCCAATTTGTTAGGTGATGCATGCAAATTGTCTGCAATGTCTTTTGCATTGTGTGACCAAGCAGTGCATAAATTTATTTTTGTCTCATCTGCTGAAGGGATCATGGAGTGGAATCATCACCCACTCCACTCATCTCCAGATTTAAAAATTAATCAAAACTCTCCTTTTCTTCAACCAGAAACGAAAAAAATGCTCCTCTCCTAATCACCACAATCCATGGCCTACCTAGGGTTCAGTTCTCCATCCCTTCTTTGCCCCCAAAACCAAGAATTCAGTAGTTTCAGACCGATTAATCTGAACTTTGGGTTTGTTTGTAAACCCAGTACCTTAGATTTCGAGAAGAGGAATGAGAAATTAAGGTTTTTGAAGGAGAGTAGGGATAGAACATTCAGTTTGAAGTCGAAAGCAGTATTGAGTGAGGAGAAAGTGGTGGGGAGAGGTGGAAATGGAGATGAGGATAAGAAGTACTACGATGCAATTGTTATTGGATCGGGAATTGGAGGTTTAGTTGCAGCCACACAGTTGGCAGTCAAGGGAGCTAAGGTTTTGGTGTTGGAGAAATATGTGATTCCTGGTGGGAGTTCAGGGTTTTACCAGAGAGATGGTTACACTTTTGATGTTGGATCATCAGTGATGTTCGGTTTCAGCGATAAGGTCAGCTTTGATTCTCAGTTATTTCTGGTTTAGAAAACAAAAACACATCAAGAGAATCTATCCACAAAAAAAAAAAAAAAAAAAAAACACAATCAAGAGAAAGGTCAGGTTTGCCATATTAAGTATGAGGTAAACATTGTTTTCAAACTTGGTTCAATGTCTCATAAGTGGATTTATTGATGCTCTATCACACAATATTATTTCATTTATAATATAGAAACATTTAAATTCAGTCATACAGGCTTAGACCCATAGCTTAGTTTGTTGGACACATTGCAAAACAACTTTGAGGTCGTAGGTTCGAAGTCCAGCTTACCTAACAAGAAAAAAAAAACATTTAGATTCTTAAAATAAACTAGTTGGTGGTACGTGCGTTCTCACTTGATTTACAAATTCTAGTATTCCTAGAAAGGCATAATTATCTTTATAATTAATTAATTATTAAAAAGGGTGTATAAGAAATTTTATGTAGGTAGTCTAGTATTGTAAAATGACTCACAAGTTGTACCCCACGTGATTGCAAAGTGCACCCTGCTTAAAAAAACAAAAATACCAAATGGACCAGTATTTTAAATGGGGTGTGTTTTTAAAAGGTCAGGAGGCAATGAGTGTCAGTCTTATAACATATTAACATGTGCCATGAAATGTAATGCAAGGTTATTTTCATAATTAATTAGCATGGATTTAGTGTCAACAACTCACCCTTCTCTCATTATAATAGTAAATATTTAATGTAATGTGGTTGCATTTTTTGGATATATTTTTTTAAATAACTAATATGCATCTGTTGTCAACAATACTCTACCCTGCCTTCTCTCATCATAATTGTAAGATTTACTTATATGAAAAAAAAAAGGGACTAAAACCAGTTGCCTCAACTGAGTTTTCAAAATATGAGCTGACTAAGTCCTTGAATCTCGGATGAGATGCTGAGACAGGTCATCTCGGTCTCCCTATGTCGTGCAGTGGATAAACTGGATATCTTGCTTGATCTAAAAGACAACTGATTGTGATATCCATTGTGAATGACCCATCTTAGTGACTCGTTCATATATATAAAATAAACACAACAATGGACCCCACTCTTTTGTCTCAAGATTTATACCCCAATCCTAAATTCTGCAAGTTCTCAATGGTATATTTTTAGTGTAACCTGTGATATTCAGTTATATTTCGATCATCTGCTCTTTTTATATGGTCAATCTTTACAAGCATTAATCTGATGTATTCGTTGGCTTTTTATTATGATGTGCAGGGTAATCTAAATTTGATAACTCAAGCGTTGGCAGCAGTTGGGTGTGAGATGCAGGTGATACCTGATCCAACCACTGTTCATTTCCATCTACCCCATGATCTCTCTGTCCAAGTGCACAGAGATTATAGAGACTTCATTGAAGAACTTAACAGTAAATTTCCCCATGAGAAGGAAGGGATCGAGAAATTTTACAGTGAGTGTTGGAAGGTCTGTCTTAATTGACTAGTAAATGCAACTTCCATGTTCCTTTCTTATTTGCAATCCTTAATTCACCATAACTGATTATTTTTTGTAGATCTTTAATGCCTTGAACTCATTGGAATTGAAGTCACTTGAGGAACCATTGTACCTCTTTGGACAATTCTTTCAGAAGCCTCTCGAATGCTTGACTCTTGGTAATTGCACTCCTGCTTATGTTTAGAGAGATCCTATTGCCACACCAACCTTTTCTAATGCCACCCGAAGTCGTATGTATTCACCAAAGAATTAGCACACATCTTAGGGTGGCGTTAGCAAAATTTGGTGTGGCAATATTAGCTCTCTATGTTTAAGATTGTGAAGTTGACGTTAACTCTTTGATCCATAATCTGACTGTCTTCCAAATCGGATGCCATCATTGCCACCACTCGGGCAATCTTTTATGCGATTGGACAGTCGTATCCATCAAATATCACCTTCTTTTGACAATTAGAAGAATGTGGTAGTTGGTGCAGAAGAAAGTAACACAAATAGTTATGTGGTTAATGCCACGTGTGCCGGTTTGCTGCTGCTAGACTCTCTTTATGAGTGCCATAAACTTCCTCTATTTATACTTGATGCTTATTAGTATTAATCATGGAGGTTTTATTCCTTTTTCTTTTCCTTACCTTCAAGTCACCAAATATTTAATGAAAACCTGGAAATTTTCTTTGTTTCTGAAATTTTCTTACTTATTAATGGATTGCTTTGGAAGCCTATTATTTGCCTCAAAATGCGGGAGACATAGCTCGGAAATTCATACAGGATCCCCAGTTGTTATCTTTCATAGATGCTGAGGTGGGTAACATTATTTTCTGGATTGTATGATTGGTTGTTTGTTAGATTTCTAAAATTTGCACATGCCATCAAACTCACAAAGTGAATACTATCTATGTGGTGTCTCTGCAGTGTTTCATAGTGAGCACGGTCAACGCGTTGCAGACACCAATGATCAATGCAAGCATGGTAATCTTTTTAATACATTTGGGCCATTTTAATATTCACTATTCATTGTTGTGTTACCTTGTTTATTGCTTTTCTTTTCTCCAGGTTTTATGTGATAGGCATTTTGGTGGGATCAACTACCCTGTTGGAGGCGTTGGTGGAATTGCAAAATCCTTAGCCAAAGGCCTACTAGACAAGGGGAGTAACTTACTGTACAAAGCAAATGTGACTAGTATTATACTTCAGGATGGAAAGGCTGTAAGTGTTACCCTCTATCATTAATGTTAAGATTTCATATGCTTGGTAGCCATAAATCTGGAAGCTAAGTTTTTATTTTATGCTATTTTAGTCCTTTTTCTTTTGCAGGTAGGTGTAAGGCTTTCGGATGGAAGGGAATTTTTTTCCAAAACCATAATATCAAATGCAACTAGATGGGATACATTTGGTCAGTTCTGTTGCTGAGCATTCTATTTTCATTATATTGACTTCAATTCCTTTTGCTGGAGTTCTAATTAAAACTGAATTTTCATTCTATTGTAGGGAAGCTTTTAAAAGGAAATGATCTTCCAAAAGAGGAGGAAAATTTCCAAAGAGTTTATGTTAAAGCGCCATCTTTTCTTTCCATTCATATGGGAGTCAAAGCAGAGTTCTTGCCACCAGACACAGATTGCCATCATTTTATTCTTGAGGTAGTTGGATATCTTAAGTAGATTTAATTTACAAGGTTTAATTGAAAGAGTTTGAACTGCTGTATTCACCGTCTTGTATCTCGTATTTTCCTTTATTCATGCAGAATGAGTGGACTAGGTTAGAGGAGCCTTATGGAAGCATTTTTTTGAGCATTCCTACTATTCTTGACTCATCATTGGCTCCAAAAGGACATCATATCTTTCACATATTTACAACATCTTGTATTGAGGATTGGAAGGTGAATTTTTCTATTCCAATATTATATATTACTAGAAGGTGGCATGTGCAAAGTGCAAACACACATGTATTAGAAGGGCTTATTTGCAATTTAAAATATTAATTAAAGGGTTTTTGGAGATTACATAGTAAAAAAAGATATTTTTGTAATTTTGAAAATTAACCAAGGTGATTATAGGATCGTGGGATTGAAATTTTCTTAGTTTTGACCAAAATAACCTTTATTATATTAAGTTTGAATGCAAAAGGTGGGGGCATTTGGGAGATCCAAATTTTCATGTCAAAGCACTTCTATTCCGCCTTCTCTCATTATAAGAGTGAAGATGAAACTAATCTTACATAGTTATTGATTATCTTTTTGTATTTTGTGCTAATCTTGGTTTGTATGTGATAATATGGAGCAACTCCAAATAACAATGAAGTGGCCTTTATTTGAACAGGGACTCCCTCAAAAAGAATACGAGGCAAAAAAGGAGATTGTGGCAGATGAAATCATAACCAGACTTGAAAAGAAACTATTTCCAGGGCTTAAATCATCGATTGTTTTTAAAGAGGTAGATGTCGTACTGTTACTGATTTCATAGCACCTTTTTTTAGCAAGCAGTTGGATTAGGGTGTAAGGATGGGTTGAAACCCATTGGTATTAATGTACACAAACTTCACTGACATAGCAACCTGGCATACTTGATTTTATGGTAACTTAGGATGATCTAGTTGTGAATGAAGTTAAAGGTCTCCTTGCTTACTCTTACAACCTTAGTGGTAGTACACTAAGTGCTTTTAGACTTTGTATGGACCTTTGAAGAATATATACACATGATTGGTGAAAATGGAGATCCATTTATATCGAGCATAACCTTCCATGATGTGATCGTGCTCGAAGGATTACTCTTATACATTTCTTTAATAACCTATACAGTTTTAACTTTTTGTAGCCCCATTTTATACACGTTTACTCATTTAGCAAGTTCTTTGATTTCAATATTGTTTAAAATATCAAAGCACGTGTAATTGCAATTGCAAATAACTTGCGTAGGATTTGAAAGGAGTGGAATAATAGAATTTTCGAAGGAAGAGAGTTGCCTTCAAGAGACGATTGCCTCTGTTTTGTATTTTTTTCTTCTTTTGGTGTAAAGTCTGCATTGAACTCAAGGACGGTTCCGATAGCTTCCCACTGTGTCCAATTCCTCCCAAAATTGACCTCTCTCCCAATCTTTGGACAGCCATACATCCCCGAGAAAACTCACTGCTCTGACTCCCCCACCAACTTGCTCAACACTGAGACTGAAAAAGCACCTACCAGACCAAGACCTCAATCGTGTTTTTGTTCCACAATACTATTACTCCCCCTGCAGTAACATTTGCTCCAAGATAACACCAGCCCTTATTTTTGGACCCCCACATATCTCTAATCACATCCGAGTCAACTTTGTCCAGCTTTGTTTCTTGAATAGCAACCAGATTTGGCTTAGTACTAGCAATCATAGCTCTAATTGTTGCCCTCTTAGCTCTATCATTGAGTCCTCTCTCATTCCATGAGAGTATGTTAATTGTCATTGGGAACCTGCAACCTCCTCCCACTCCCAAGCACAGAAGCAGAGCTCTCTTGAAACCTACTTACTGACATTTGCAAATCTTGAACTTAGCCATCTTGATCTTCAATTTTTTCACCTCCTCTTTGGAATTTTCCAACAACAATGGATCCTGTTTGAACTCCCCTTTTGGCCCCTCATCACGAATTAAATTCTCCACCTCCTCTCTAATGCACTTCTGTTCAACAGCCACTGGATCTCCATCAGTGATGATCTTACTGTAGACTCACCAATTTTCTGTTGAAGTTTCAGAGCAATCTGCTACAAATAACCTGCATCTTCTTCTTGTTCGTCGACCAGGACTCCTACTGACAACCCCATTTCCAAGATATGATCAGTGATCCAGTCCACCAGGAATTCCACCACTTGCTGCTTCATTCTTTCTGAGCCCCACACTTTCTCTGCACCATGGTTATCCACAATGCACAAAAGGGAGTCCTTTTGGAGTTTTGGTCTAGGGTCCTCTTCATTGGAGCCATTCCCACTTTGTTCTTCTTCCACGACCAAATCTCTCCCAAGACCAGCCTAGAAATCCTTCTAGGGTCAAATTGTAGAAGAACTACAACTTTCCTAGTGATGCCCACACGTAAGAATTCCGAGAAATCACAGTTTGAGATTTCCTCTGCCCCCAATTGTTGAACATAGCGGGCGATTCTCCTACAACCCAAGGCTTAACAAGAGTGATGGATCGATCATCTACAACGACGTTTCCTTCCAGAAGCCCTAGCTTTTGCTCCAAAGACGGGCCATTTACCAAAGCCTTTGAGGATGTGATTAACAAATCCTCAATGGGCTTTGTTAAAGAGTCCTACCCAAGCACCTCATCGGGCTTGGGTGAGATCATTAGGTTTAACAACTCATCTTCTAAAAATATATGGCCCATGGGCTTTAGTGGGGTCACAGGCTTGCTCTTAGACCAAAAGAAAGGTTCGCACAAACCTGCAATGAACAGGACACGTGCAATGAGTCTCCGCAAGCAGAAGACTCCCACTTCCACGTGTTCCTCCATGACTCCACATGCAATGGGTGAAATCATTAGGTTTAACAACGCATCTTCTAAAAATATATGGCCTATGGGCTTTAGCAGGGTCACGGGCTTGCTCTTAGACCAAAAGAAAGGTTCACACAAACCTGCAATGAACAAGACACGTGCAATGAGCCTCCGCAAGCAAAAGACTCCCACTTGCACTTGTTCCTCCATGGGTCCACACGACTCCAAAACCGAGGCTCTCTGATTTAACCTAAGGTAGTCCCTTGCGCACTGAATCCTTGCTCAATTGTACCTCAATAATCGATGACAACTGCCTTCCCTTTATTCTTGGGCCTCTCCTTGTCACAATCGCTATCCCCGTGATGGCCAGTCGTACCCTCACAATTTGAATTAAGCGGTCAAGATCTAGACTCATGTTGCTCCGGAACTGATAGTACTATGTTTCCTTGGCTAACCGCAGGTTTCGTTTTCTCCGACCGACCTCTTGCTTGTATGACGTTTTCCACCTTCCAAACGCTGGTCATGGCTTCCTAGCCTAAAGAAGGGATGGTGAGATCCACATCTCGGTTGCTACAACCAACCAAGTCGACAGAACTTGATGACAACTCTCCAGTTCACCAATCCTAACATCGAAGTTGCGAAGTCCTACCGCACAAGAAACTTCCACAACCTTAATCCATTGGGGGATATCGACAGCTTTCCAACCCACCTTAATTGGAGCTGCTCTGAGGTCTTTCATTGCCGAAGTCCCATCACTGACTTTGATTAGGCCACCCAAAAGAGTGCCAATGGACTTGAAAACCTCTACGCTACACTTGTGGAATGGTAAATCAACAATGTCAACCCACGTCCCTGGCCTTTCCCATTATTTAGCCTAGCTTTTGCAATTTTCAAACTAGGGTCGAAGAAGGACCTCAATCATGCTCCTGCACACTTTTTAGCCCAACGAAGATATCAAACTCATGCTTAGTAGCACAGACAAAGACTCGATTGTCTGATCCCCAAGGGATTGAAAAGTAAGAGTCAGTATCCTATAAGCCAGTTTATCACTTTAGACACATCCTCCCAAAATCCTCCTTTGTCCTTGGTCTCACAGAGTATGGCCCCACTGCCACATCCCAAAGTTTTAGATGTAGATAGGGTTCCTTTGTTCCTTGGACCCACAAAATCTGAAGCACCAAAATCGAAAGGATTTTTTGTTTCTTTGAAATCGGTGAAACTTACAGAGATCTCTCAGAGTGTCTACTAGATTTGTCCAACCATTACTAGCGTACTCCATGACCACCACAAATCTTCTATGCTCATTCTGATAGCCGCACACTAACTTGCAAGAGTCCGACACAACGTTCTTGCTCCAAACATCCTTCTTGACCGAATGTAAGCTTGCCTCCTCTAGAACCCCTATGAGCCATTTCCTTTCTTTCTTAACAAACAACAATTCTAACAGTCCTTTTTCTTTCCTTTCCACCACTCGCCAGGCCAGATTATTTTTGAGCCAGCACCTATGTTGCTCAAAAACCTTCTGGTCTACTTGCACCAAAGGCGGCCTTTCCATCGAGTTCGAGAGGGTCAAATTCACCTACTTTCATACACATTTTCCTTTGTTCTTCATTTTTTACACATTTTCTTTTTATCCCAATCAGACCCTAAACCCTAAAAAGCTTTAGAAAATCTATCTATACTTGTTCTTCTTGCTTTTAGACCCCTCAAGAATCATTTAGCTCCCTCTCGTTTGAATTTCTTTCAGTTCTAATATAAGTACTTAATGAATTAGTACTAGCAGTAGTTTGATTGGATTCATGAAGGCATACACACACTTTAACATTTTCCTCAATTTTTATTCCTTTAGAGGTTGAACTCTCAAGAGTTCCTTTTGTGTATACTCCTTGAGTTAGCATTACATCTAATTCTGCACTTTTCTTCTTGAGTGTTTTCATAAGGATAGATTATGTTGCATTCTTCACATCTATACCTCATTACCTTATCATATACTATGGACTTTGGAATGTCCAATCAGAGGAAATCTCAGATTGCATTTTCATATTTAGCAGATTTTGTTAGTTTCCAAATAAAGAGATGAGGATAATTAGTATCCAAATCTCCAAGATTTATGGCTTAATTGGTTTCTATTTTTACTCCCTAGAATCAAGGAGTTGAATTACCTAATTGTGTTGGTATCCTCTCATATTTATTCATGTATTCTTGCCTATCCAAATACAACAATGCGAGAAGAATTCTCTCATATTTTCTATATGGTATCAGAGCAACCTCTGAACCTCTAAGAATTCTGATGATGGTAAAATACAGAATGACCACTGATAAAAACAGCACCTCCAACGCCTCTTCCGGCCCTGAATAGATTTCTCACAGGAGTCATGGTAGGTCTGAAAGTCTCACGTTTCCAATAACTAGACACAAACTGAACAGACATAATTACCTTCAATGGGCTCAATTGGTGATGATGTTCATATCAGGGAAAGGAAAAGATGACTACCTCACAGGCACTATTGTACCCCCACGGAAGGAAGACCCAAAATTTCGAACCTGGAGATCTGAAAATAACATGGTAATGTCGTGGTTGATTAATACCATGGACAATGAAATTGGGCAGAATTTCATGTTCTATGGAACAACAAAAGAAGTCTGGGATGCAGTGAAGGAAACGTACTCCAACAACGTCAATACGACAAAACTACTAGAGATTAAAAGCAGCCTCCATGATTTGCGACAAGCCAAATATAGGAAAATAGTCGAGAAGGAAAGAGTCTCAAAATTCTTACTTGGTCTAAACAAAAACCTTACTGGAGCGAAACTTTGTCTGAAGAATTGTGTGCTCTTGAGAAGTCTCTGACTTGGGAAATGGTACCTTTTCTTGGAAGACAAAAGGTTGTTGGCTGCCGCTGGGACTTTACTATCAAACATAATCTCGATGGCTCTATTGCTATTACAAAGCCCGTCTTATAGCCAAGGGCTGTACTCAAAATCATGGTGTAGAATATCAGGAGACCTTTGTTCCTGTGGCAAAGATGAGCACTATTCGCATGCTCTTCTCTCTTGCTGCTCAGAGGTCGAGCCTCTATATCAGCTTGATGTGAAGAATGTTTTTCTTGATGGAGACTTACATGAAGTCTAGATGACTCTTCCTCCTGGATTTTGCTCTCCCACTCATCGTGGCATGGTTTGTCATTTGAGAAGTTTTTTGTATGGTGTCAAACAATCTCCTTGTGCTTGGTCTAATAGATTTGAGGCTGCCGTGTTACAATATGGCTACCATCAGGGTTTTATTGATCATTATATGTTTCTTCATCATGCCAATGGCAAGACAATTGCTTTCATATACATGGATGATATTGTTCTTAGTGGGGATGATGCCGAGGGATTTGCCTCTATTAAATCATATCTCAATAGGTAGTTGAAGTAAAAGATCTTGGTCATCTCAAGTACTTTCTCGACATTGAGGTCGCTCGGTCATGATCTAGCTTCTTCATTTTCCAACGCAAGTATGTTCTTGATCTTCTCCAGGCCATTAGCCAACCTGTTACTTGGCCCCCTGATACTCCCATTAAGCAGAATCATCGCCAGATTGATTCTGAGGGGAGTTATTTTCTAATATAGGGCAGTATTAGCGATTTTTTGGGAAATTAATATATTTGCCCATGATGCATCTTGAGATCGTGTATGCATTTAGTGTTATGAGTCAATTTATGCATTCTCCTCGTACAGTACACCTTGAGGCAACTATTTGGATCCTATGTTATTTGAAAGGGTGTCTAGGGCATGGTATTCTATTTGTTAATCAGGGTCACTTTGGAGTTGAAGCATGGATTGATGCCGGCTATGCTGGATCAATATCTGATAGGAGATCCACCTTAGGTTATTGTACAATGGTTGGACGTAATCTAGTCACTTGGCGAAAAAAAATAGGATGTGATTTCCTACTATAGTGTGTAGAAGCAAAATTTTCGAGCCATGTCATATGGGGCTTGTGAACTGCTATGGTTGAAAACACTCCTCTGATTTGTTGCTTCTTGTCTAATGGATGAATGTTCATTTATACTAATGGATGAATGTTCTATGCAATTTTTATTAGTAAATGGTATATGTAATTTACAAGTTCTTGCTAAAAGCAATTATAAGTTTTTTCAAAAAAGAAAATATTTTGGTTGAAATTTACTATTCATTGAAATATTTCCACCGAAATATTGCATTTTTATACTTAAATAATTTCAGCCGAAATTCACTATTCATCAAAACATTTCACGAAATGAATAGTGATTTCCACCGAAATATATACAAAAAGAAATTGTGGTTAAATTTTGTGTCGGAACTTGTGGAAATGGAACTATTTCGTGGAAATATGTCAAAATTTAATATTATGGTTGTGACAGAATATAAGGGAAGAATTAATGTAACTTAATATAACTTCAATGACAGAATTTCTTTATCTCCCATAAGCACGACAAATTTTAGAAGGAAAGAATTAATATTAACATTTAACACCCTATCCTTTCAATTATGCCTAATTTTGGTTAGTCTTTCTTTCTTTCTTCTTTTTGTTTTTTGTTTTTTTGGTTTTTTGTTTTTTTGATTGGGAGAATTTCCAATAGTTCCGTCATTTATAATTGTGATTAAATATGGAAATCTGTAGATCACTCAGTCACTTGCTTTATTTAATTAGTATTATGGTTTTTTTTTTCATTTCATGGTATTGCTGGTGTTGACAGATAGGGACCCCCAAGACACATAGGCGTTTTCTTGCTCGGGATAATGGTACCTATGGACCAATGCCACGTAGAATCCCCAAGGGTCTATTGGGGATGCCATTCAACACAACAGTAAGTTGAATCTAATTGCTAATGGTAATCATTGATTTTTATTATTTTTTGGCCATAATTGCCGTCGAGTCAACTTTCTACAAACCTAATAGTGGACTGGGGCCTATAATACTTAATATTATTGCAGGCTATAGATGGTCTATACTGTGTTGGGGATAGTTGCTTTCCAGGACAAGGTGTTATAGCTGTGGCCTTTTCAGGAATAATGTGTGCTCATCGTGTAGCTGCTGATATTGGTAAGTAAAATTTCATTGGTAAAAGAAAGGAGGTCAATAGACCTGCCCATAAAGGTCAAAACAAACAAAAGACACAAACCATACAATCACAAAGCAGCACAAAACAACATCCTACAACTTGTCTGAACAAACCCAGTCCCATCTAAAATGGGTCTGGTTCGGGCCAGAAGAGTATATTCGGATCCTATTAGCTAAAACCATATCCGAAACATTTGCTTTCATTAAATCTGGATCAAATCCGACCGAATTACTTGATTCGGGTTGGATAATTTCGGACAATTCAATTTTTTCTTGCTCTATTTCTTTTCTAATTGTTGTATTATTCTATTTTACTATTATAATTCTTTTATTTTTTAAGAATTCATGTTATATTGAAGTATTAGAAAAGAGATATTTTGAAAAACATAAAATATAATTTTCAAAGCAATATATCATTCGGATCTAAGCGGATATGGGGATGGGACCATATCTGACCCAGAACCCGGCTCAGGTCCGGAGATATCAACCCATATCCGACCCATTTTCCAGGTCTACTCCAAGGGTCCAAAACCACTAAATTAAGACTCGGATCATTCGGAATTCGGATAAAATCTGACCCATTTCATACCCCCTATAAACAGCAAGTCCTCAAAATGGATGCTTTTGAATTCCTTAAAACTTTGTACCAGAAGAACACAAAACCCGGTACTGTTGTAGTTATTTCACGTAATGAGCTCTCTTTCCCTGAAAACAGCAAAGCAAGCTCAAAATTTTTAAATCTAGGCCCTTGACTCTGAAATCAATCCCTTTCCAAAAAAAGAAAAAAGTTTGACTAGCTCATGATCTCATTACCAAAAAATTCTAAATGGGTGACCTGTGGATGGATTCTTTCTTTAAAAAAAATTTGAAATTTTTTTGTTGAATTTCAGGACTTGAGAAAAAATCCCCAATATTGGATGCTGCTCTTCTTGGAGTTCTGGGCTGGTTAAGGAGGATGGCATGAAAGATATAGTTACTGAAATTGGTCAATTGCATGAGTGGACGTTAGCCACTCATGTGGTAAGATTCTGGCCATTGATGAGATCATGTGACCAGAACAGCATAGTTTGCTCATGAGCAGCTATGACAAATGGCATGATATGGAGATATGGGTTCTGAAGCCTTTCATGGCACAGGTTGCTTTGTTTTTCCACAATTGTTTGTTAATGTATGCTTCATAATGACAAGTTTATAGTATTATGTTTTTTTTCTTATCGAAGTTGTAATGAAATTCCAGGAATCTGTGGACAGATTACTTAAGAGTTGAAAATTAGTACTTCTAGTGCAAAATCTGTGGACAATTGTTTTACCAAAATATGTTATTAAATTGTTGATGTGCAAATAATTTTTTGCAGTCTGAAGGATGATGTTTAGGTGGCCCTACTCATTGTAACAAAGTTCGGATTTGGCAATTATTCAGCAGGGGTTCGATTGTTTAATTCAGGAAAGATTTGGAGATTATAAAAATGATGTTTTTAAGCAATAAAATAGGTGCATTTTGTAATTAGGTTTCGAAGATAGAGAGAAGAGGTTTCACTGATCTACAGTGAGTTTTACCTAGTGTTTGGAAGAATTTAAAGAATTTTCTGGACGGGATGTGGTAGCTAAACCCACCTTTACCTCGCTGCACACATTAAACCTTAAATAGTGGTAAATGTGTAAGTACTGAAATACCCTTTTAATATTTTGTTGCTTTTACTAGGTACTCCCACTCAATACTCACCGATTAGATATATGATTATTCCATCATACCAATTGAAGGCTTTAAACTCTATCGAAAAATTCTTATTGAAAAACCCTCACAAGATTTAATAGAATGGTGTTTTCATCAGATATTGAACAAAATATTAGTTTTTGATCTATATGTAGCAGACATTATTCAATATAATCGGATATTTATCATTGTTTGGTATAAGTTAGGCATTTTAATAGATGGAGGTGAGTTAAGCATTTTAATAGATTGAGGTGAGTTTTTAATATACATTTTCATCATCTTTTGTTGTAGGAGTTGTTTTTAATCGTTTTGTAATCGAATCATGGTAAAAAAATCGATTTTATGGGTATCATTTAAATCGTTAATGTTTTTTTTTTTTCGTTCAAATTTCCCAATAAATTCGGTAATCCAATATTGACCTAATTGCATACATTTTGTATGTATGCACCAAATCAATCAACACACTTCAGTGCGTACATACCGAACTATTTTTCACTTAGGATCCCATGTATAGACTTGTATGTGTATACCGTATGAATGAATTATATTTCGGTATGTTTCCATTGAACTAAGTTTCTTTATTCGATGGAGGTATACCAAACAATTCCAATTTTTTTTATGTAGGTGAAAGCACTTCGATCTACGAGAGTGGTTCCACTTTATGATTTTTGGGGATGATCTCTTTTTGAGATTTACAGAGTGGCCACCTAATTTTACAATCTAAAAACTACAAAATAGATTCTAGACGGATAAAGTAAAAAAATTTATGAAGAGATTGTGGGTACGGGGATCAAGTTACGAAATTAGAAGGTGTTGGACACCAATCCTGCCTTGCAAAAACTGATCTCTACTGATACCTAAAATCTATATTGCAAAAATTCCTAATTTCTAGTGTTAAAGCGATTACCTTTGGATGCAAGTGATGGTCGATTGCTGGCGATGTGTCCCCTTAGAGATTGGTGGTGAGTGTTCGTCGTATGAATTTCCTTGGTTTATATCTGATTCTAAATATATTTCAAACTCTGAGAATTCTTGAATTTTTTTCTAATTAAATCTGAGTGTTTTTTAGGACTTCTTCGTGTTTTTCAAGTAGAAAATTAAGGCATGGGGTATATGTATTGAGTTGGGACTTCAAATTTAGGGTTTTAGGAGAGTTCCAAGGAGCTTTTGACTTATTTTTCCTAGGGTTTCTAAAGACATGAGATTTGGTTGTAAGGTTGCTTTTTTAAAGAAGTTTTTTACAAGGTTTGTGTAAGATTAAGTCTCTTTTAAATAGAGTCTCTTTCTAACTTATCTTTAGGTAGTTTTGGATAAGATTTCAAGTGGTTTTGGTTTAGATTTGACTTACGGAGAATATAATTTTTTAAATTTTGGAGACCTCTCATGGAGGGTTCTTTATTTAATTATTTGATATCTTTGAGACCCCATGTAAGATTATTTAATTAAATGTTAAGTGGGCCTACTTGATTAAATGGACCGTCACTTGTAATTGGGCCATAGGCTTAATTGCATTTATTTGTTTAATTTTTTTTTAATTTGACTTATTAAGATTCTATTTTACATTTACTACTATTTTTAATTATTGGTTTTAGAATTTGAATTTTATAATTGGAAAATTATTGTTTTGCCCTCAAAAAGATATTTTGCTTTGGAAGGTCATTTTTTTACAATTCGGGATTTTTCATAATCGATATTTCATGAGATATTTATTGAAAATATCGGTTTATATCATTTATGATTTTTTGACATGAAGTGGGTGTGGGCCCCACGAGGTGTATTTTGATAATTTTGTCAAATTTTTTGAAAATTGGTAAAATAGTTTATTTGATTTCAGGTAGTCATTTTATGTGTTCAAAAGGGTTTTTCTAAGCGTAATAAGGTCTCTACAGGTGTTTTGGCATTATGGGTATTTTGTTAATTTGATCAATATTTGATAATTTTTCTCTCAAAGCTTTTTTTAGTCATGGAATGATGATTTCAATATTTCGGGTGGTGTTTTCCTAGCGTAGTGTAATTTCTAAGGTTTCTTAAGATGGAATATCTCATCTCAGCTTTGGAAACACATCTAGTAATGTAAAAAACTTTTAGAACAATCATCCATCATCGAGAATCATATCAATCGGATTGATAAGTTAATTAATCAAGCGAGTGCAAAAATGGGGTGTCTACAAATACCCTTCTTTGGCACATGATACGTGCAAGTGAGACAAGACCTAATTTTGACTACAAATGTGAGGATTTGAATGTCAAAGTAAAGATAACACATTTTTTCCGTTAAATTTCTCAATAAGTTGGGTCGTCTTGATCTTGGAGTTTTCAATCTCCTCAGACTAAAGGATGTCAAGTCCTAGATTTTGAAAATACGTGCTTCGTACCATATCTAGTCCTAGAGGGGGGGTGAATACGATAATTATAATTTCTTTCGATTTGTCCAATTTTAACTTAGATTGATAATTTGACTATGTGTTATAAGTCATTCACCTAGCCTCGATTTGGCACTTATGTCTCTAAGATGCATTTAATGAAAATACACTTGAAATTTAATCATTCATTTAATCATGTCATTCAATGACACATTCATATACGATTTACCTATTCGGCATTTTATGGCATCGCATGACATTCAAAACATTCAAGTGTAAATTGCGGAATTATAAACACATGCACAAAACATATGTCATCTAATGGATCGACAATGTGTTTACATCCATTCTCATAGCAAGTCTCTAGTTTGCAATGCAATTGAAATTCTCTTAGAATCTAAACATTCATGGCATGACATACTTAGCATAGTATACATTCATAGTACACATTCATTTAAGTGTAAACTAATATAAGCATTTTCACAAACACAAGACAAGCATTTTATAGTGGTTCGGCAACGTGCCTACATCTACTCCCAAGGTTCCTACCTAGGAACTTGGTGTTCACTATCAAAGGGGTTTATGGTTCACCTCAAACCTTTTACATATAATTTTTTTATACATAGGCTAAATTCTAAAATCTTAAGATCGAGATAATGTATTTTTTCGAAATTGTGAGTTTTGTTCCTCGGAAACTCACAAACCTCTACTCTTGTCAAGAATCTTCGATTCTAATCAAGAGCTTGATTTTTGAGGGCTAAACCACGTAGCTACATACATATGTTTTTAAAATTAAAAACAAAATCAAAGACTCACTCAACTTTATAAGATTTGTCAATGGAGATCTTGAGTTCTTCGAGTCCTTGAGCTCACAAGTATGTTTCGACGGTTGGATATTTCAATCAAGCTTTCGAGTTCGTCGACTACTTGTAATTACTCCTACCATCATCTCCTTTTTGTTCCTTACTCCATGAATATACCAATGTATGTGCAAGTTGACGTTTGATGGACGGAAAGAGATCAAATGAGAAGTCTAGGAATATTGAAGGGTTCAGTTAAGTTAGACTCTCATGAAAGTAGAGAAGACTCTCAAAATGTGGAGAAAGGAGAGTCAATCATCTCTAGGATTGATCCAAAGGAAGGACAAAGGGTTAAAAGGATTTTCAATGAAGTTTGAGCCCTTCCATGGCTAGAGAGAGGGTTAAAAGTATGTATAAATGGAGGATTTACTTCTCTCAAGCTTCAACCAACCCAAATGAATGAGTTGGAGTTGTTATATATGATAAGAAAGTAAATTCGTGACTCAACGGTCATAAATATGACCATTTAAGCACTTGCTGTCGGTGGCACCGTCAGCCACAAGTGATGCACATCAGTAAATTACCAAATGCCCCCGCAGAGTATTTTGACCATAACTTTGTAACGATAGTTCCGTTTTGTATGCCGTTCAGGGAGCTGATAGATATTAATATTTAAAACATCTCAAACTTCCACAAAGGGGTAGGCCATGATAAAAATTGGTAAAATGATCAAAATACCCTTTTTATCATTTCTGGTAAAAACGAGCTTTCGAAAAATCCGACATTGAAACGGTTTGATGGTGTGCTAGAGTTTACCTATATAATGACACCTATAAAGTACCAAGGATAAAAAATGATTTTAGGGTGGTCAAATCTTTAATGTCCCCTCTATGTCCATATTTGATTTTCGAAAGGTCCGATGAACGAACGGGTCGGGGAAAGAGTTTTTCTAGTTACTACGGGTTGACCTATCGATCAACTAAGTGTTGGAGAATGGTATTAGTTAGTCTCATTATCTCTTAGGCTTTGTGCACACACATGGGAGCTTTTTGTCGATGCGTGTACGGTTGAACAACTTTAACGGAGTCTTTATATGTCTTCAATGGCAAATCGATCTGACACTCAACATATGTCTCGGGATTGATAAAATATGGAACTTACAGATTTTTGAAGCTCTTGTTGATGAAGGATGATAAAAACATACTAAACTTCGATAAAATTGAAGTGTATATGTGTCGTTGTGATGCTTAGAGCATTGATCAAATCCTTGAGTGTAAACTATCTTCGATTTGAAATGTTGGTTAGGTTCCATACATTTTCTCTTATTGAAAATGGGGAATAAATGTCGATAAAACTGATAGAGTGTGCACGTGTGCGGTGAATGTATGCCTTGATATGATGATGCAACTGAACTTCTTGAATTGGAATAAATGGAGTCACGGTATCTTTGAAATCTTGACTGGGGAGCCTCAGTTTCGTTGGGCTCGACGTTAATGTAGTTGATGGTGTCTTTGAACTATGAATTATTGAAGACATGATTTCTTTGAGCTTGAATTTGAAAGAGTCTTAGTTTGCTTCGATTTTTTTGAGCTTGAACTTGATGAAGTCTCGATTTTTTCAAACTCTGGATTAGTAAAGCCTCGATGTCTTTGGGCTTGATTCAGATAAAGTCTTGATTTCTTTGGATCTCAAGTTTGACAAAGCAATGGTTTCTTTGAACTTTTAACTATTGAGTCTATAATTTCTTTGAGCCAAAACTTGATGAAGTCACGATTTCTTTGGACTTTGAATTGGTGAAGCCTTGGTGTCTTTGGACTTGAACTTGAACTTGATGAAGTCACAATTTCTTCGGACTCTAGATTGATGAGGCCTCAGTATCTTTGGACTTGAATTTAGTGAAGTCTCGATTCCTTTGGAATCTAGATTGATAAGCTTCAGCATCTTTGGACTTAAATTTGATGAAGTCTCAGTTTTTTTTTTCTTTTTTTTTTTACTTTGGATTTGTGAAGTTTTTGTTTCTTTGAGCTGCAACTTAATGAAGTCACAGTTTTTTCAGACTTTGGATGGTAAAACCTTTGTGTACTTGGGCTGCAACTTGATAAAGTCTTGGTTTCTTTAGATGGCAAAGCCTCTATGTATTTGGGCTGCAACTTGTAAAGTCTCGATTTCTTTAGACTTTGGATGGTAAAGCCTCTATGTCTTTGGGTTGCAACTTGATGGAGTCCCATTGTGTTTGAACTCTGAATATGTTTGATGTGTTATAAATGCAAGATTCAATCAATGTGCAGGTTATTGAACTAAATGTACTTGGATTTAAATTGGTTAGGCCTACTTTTTTAGTTTGAAAGGATGGGCTTCTTTTGATAAACTTGATATGATATATCTAGACCCATCTTACTGTTTGATTATCATCAAGTCACGATTGGTCATCATGATACAACTCTGCTTAGTCAATAACTGACTAGATATCTTTAACTGGTATGGATTTTTTGCCAAACTTCCCTAGTTTAGGGTGATGATTAGGATTAGAAACTAGATTATGAAATTGGAGATAATTGATGAGACGCAACAAACTCGAATAACACACTGAATCAAGAAATGATATCTTCCTTTGAAAATTCAAGATTCTTAAGACTATCATGTGTGTGTAATATTAAAAGATTTTTTATCTTTTGAAAATATGAGATGGTCTCAGAATTTGACGAACATTGAAGAATCAGATTTTCCTTTTTGAAGATTGAACGTGATCTTCCTTTTCCCTTTTGGATCATTTAGTCTAATAAACATACTTTTAAAGATCCGAGATGACTTTGATGACTTCAGAATGTTTGCCAGCTTGGACTCCAATATTATCTGTCACTTAAGTTAGATTCTCTATTAAAGAGATAAACTTTGAGGGTTTATATTTTTCCCTTGTTGCTTAACCTTTTCGATTTTTCAATCTAACAAGATTGTCTTTTTTCCCCTAAATTGCCCTCTCACGTTTTCAATCTAACGGACTTCAATTTTCTTTTTTCAACGCCCTGCCTTTTGCTTAGGCTATCCATTTGGGTTTTCAACCTAATAGGCTTTTACAATTTTTTCTGATTATGCCCTCACTTTTGCGTAGGCTGCTTTTTTGGATTTTTAGTTTAACGGGCTTTTACTTTAGTGGGTCTTAGCAATCGTGTTCGGCAATGTTTTGATTTCTTCTACCTTGATAAAGTCTAATTATAATCAAGAGGACTATTTAGGGAGGCTTAAGATGGGATTTAAAAATAAATGGGATGAAGATTCAAATTTCCAAAATGCCCCTACTTTGACATTCTCCATTTACTTGGATGATTTTTGAAATGATCTTTTGAACATCCTAAAATTTGAAATGCCTCTAGTTTAGCATCTTCTTTATGAAATGGATGATCATTTGAAGACTTCGGATTTTCTTTCTTTTTAAATAATTTTTCATTTTTTTTAGACTTGATTTTTCCCTTTTTATCTTCTAGATTTTTTTAATGACCAGGCCTGAAGTAATTTTCGAGGTTGCCTATGTACCCCAACTTTATCTTTTTCTCTTTGGAATTAGGTTTGAACGTAGTTTCACTTAAACTACCATTCCTTTGGTTAGATTGGTATGGTTTAGAAAGAATAGGTTATCTTGTTTTGTATAGGTTGCAAAAGAACTACAAAGAATAATCTTTAAATTAGGCAAGACAAGAAAAGTGGATCAGCCAAATGAAAGCCCGATCTTGGCAAGATTGATTGATTTTGAAAAATTGATTAGTTTGATTACAAAATCTCTTTGATGATGGACAACCCACCCTGGTTGGGATTTAACTTTCATGGATGGTCAAAGATTGATAATTTACTTTTTTCTTCGATGATTAGATTTCAACTTGTAAATTTAGAACTCCAACTTTTCGATCGAGTGCTTGAGTTACCTCCTTTGGTAAGATTGAGTGTCACATAATACTCGGAGCCACTTTTCTTCTTCAAGATTAATTTATTTAGATTGAGATCAAATTCATTTTATCTTTTTCCTTATTATCAGAGATGGTATTTTAAGGAGAATGATCTTTGCCCTGTGAATAGCGATTTTGACATTTCCTTCATTGATGATGTCCATGATGAAGAGATTTTGAACTTGACACTATGAACATCATACCTTGCCACAAGAAATTCCACGACTTGAGGTGTTTGATGCAATTTGATAATACAAATATGAGTAGGGATTCTTTTTGCATTCATTTAGGTACCTCGTCATTTTTGTGCAGCCATGCATTATGATTTTTCACATTCCTTTCATCAATGGTTTTTCCTGTGGTGATTTTCTGGTTCCAAGGATTCTTTCGTCCTTCACGTAACTTTCTATTGATCGACCAGTTATTTAGATACAAAGAGATTTGATATTGGATAATATTGGTGCTTGCACTTGACATATGCTCATAGGATTATGCAAAAACATCTTTGAACTTCTATAGTAAATTCACTATTTCCTCATGTTCCTCTGGGGATAGGGCAGTTTTGATTTGCATTTCTTGAAGATTATCTTAACTCCCAAAACATGCTAATCCCATGTTTCAAATTGAAAGTTAAAATTATCTCATTGTTGCGCACAAGATAATCAAAAACTTCTTTTATTTCAAATGGAAGATGTATCTATGCGATTTTTGAGTTCAAAATATCGACACTACGTGGTTTGAAATTACCACCATTCATTTTTTGAAAAAAGAGTGTGAATGGCTATCCAAAAATGATTTTTGGTATTGTAGTGAATCTTGTACGGATAAATGTAAGGTCTACCTAGAATTTAGTGAAAGGATTCGATTTGAGAGTGGAAAAGGTATTACGAAACCCTCTTTCTCTACCTTAGGTGGTAACCTTGAGAACATGGTCATTTTTTAGAAAAATTAGAAAGAAAAGACAATTGATAAAATAAGATTTTGTATTTTTAAATGTAAAGGGATGTTGATTTTGTCTTATGTCATGAGGGTCACTTCATTGAGAGAAGGGGCCCTATTCATGTTTTACCTTAATATCACATATTTTGAAAAGTATAGGCTTTGGTGATTATGGGCCCACTCTCATAGAATAAAGAGGGCCCAATTACCTTTAGGTTCAAAATTGATTTGAAGTGTTGTGTGTAACATGTGAATATAATTTAAAGAAAGTGAATTCTTTTTTTAAAATGATTTGAACCCCTAACTTTCAACCGAGCCGAAGCCCAATCTTCCAAGAATAGGGAAGGTGATCATTACATCCCAAGCCTTTTTAAATCGAAATTAAAGAGAGAGAGAGGAGATATAGAAGAAGGAAATAGAGGGGAAAAAAAGGAATATTACTACACCATTTTGTTCACAACCCTACCTTGCCCTTGAGATCTTTTCTTTTCTTTTCTTAATATTCCCTTTTTGAATCTTCAAAAGATAACTCTTGATCCTTGAATTTATTCATAAAGATTAGGGATTGAAAAGTTGATGGTATAGAGATTTTAGATTAAAAGAGAGGATAGTTTTAGACTTAGAGATAAAAAGAAAGATATGAGAGAAAGGAGAACCTTTGAGAGGTTTGGGGAGGAGAGTTTAAATATGAGATTTTTATGAAGAGAAGATAAATTTTTATAGAATTTTAGGACACCTTTTAGGGTCAAAAGGGTCCAAGGTAGAAAGTGAGGGAAAATGCATGGGATTTGGGAACAAAGTGTTTGAAATTTAAGATTAGTTGAAGGCAAATATGGTAAAATGGGTAAATTGCTGTCTTTGGACCCATGTCCATACATATGATCCAAATGGGATGGTTAGATAACCTATATCCTAGGTTGAGTGGTGGTTAAATTAGAAGAGATGTGATTGTTGATTGAGATAATGGTTAATGTAAGGGGTTAGGTGGTTTAATTTTGGGAAGGTGGGTGTAGTGGTGACATGTGGCAAATAAGTGAGGAGGTGTAGCTTTTTGATGGGTTAAGTGAGTTGATTAAGGGAATGGGGTGTGGTGTGGCATGAAGGTGGCTTGCTATGAGATTTTTTAATGAGATGATTATGTTAGGTTATGACATGGTGTGGTGAGAGAAGTGGTGTGTGTAGCTTTTGAGAGTGATAATGAGGTTTAATGGGAATGATTTAGGAGGTTGAATGTGGTGGTGATATATGTCCATTTTGAAAGAATGGGCTTTTGATGTCTTATGGGTGTTTTACATCAAGTTGGACCCACAACTCAGACCATAGTTCAGTCTTTCTATTTGAGACTTAGACACTAGTTTGGATGATCAGAGTCTCATGAGCCTAATAATTAAAATTTTTGAATGATTTGAAGACTGAAGAATTTAAGAATTGGAGGAATTTGGAAGAATCGAAGAAGTATTGAAGAAAATCAAGCTTCAAAAGTTAAAAAGATTTTTTTTTCTGATAGTGATCTGTGATCTCTATATATATATATCGACCAGAGAAGATAACAATCTTTGATCACCGATAATAGCTCTGTTTTTGGTCACTTAATTATTTTGTGCTTCTTGATTTAGTTTTTCTGTTTCTTTGCAAGATTCCCCTCTTTATAATCTATAAATAGGGGGAGGGTTTCATTTTGTAAAAAAAACTTAAGATATATTTTTAGATCAAATGGTTCTAGTCTTAGAGTCTTAAAGACTTAGAAAAAGAAAATTTAGAGAGAGTCCGATCTTGAGATTTTTCTCAGATTTGGAGAGAGTTCTCTTCAATTATTATGAAAATCTTGTAAAAATTGGAGTATTTTGCTCAAAGAAGACATAAAAAAGAAGAAATCTATTCAAATATTTGAAAATTGATTTAAATTAGAAAAGGTGAGATCAAATTTGTAACAGAATCCATCGATTTATACTTTTCATCTTGTAATTCTTGTTTTTCTCCATCTAATTTTCATTGTGGATTTTAGTTTATTCGACCTTAAATTTGATTTTTCACCGTTGAAATGGATTTCTTGACCGTTAAGTTTAGTATTTCACCATTAATTTTGATTTTCAATCATGAAACTTGATTTCTTATTATTAGAAAATTACTTGATTGAATCTAAAACTTCGTTCCAGATTTGATTATGATGCAATTCTTAATTTATCATAAATCTTGGAGGTAAAAAAAATCATAAAATTCAAAATGGAGCTGATCACCTTACTACTTGCGAAATAGGATATCCAATATTTTCTCCTTATAGTGGGGATGATATCAATCAAGAACTCTTCTACTACCCCCCCCCCTTCTTTTCCAATTTAATTCACCTATCAACAACGGATCACCCATCAACTACGGAGTGGGAGAACAAAATAGTGCTTTCATTGAGATGAGTTTAGTTGTAATTGGTTCTACTTTGTATTTTTTGACTTTTCTTTATATTTCCTTGATTTACATTTAGATTTGATGATTTTGAACTTGTAATGATGCTATTTTAACTACTTTGTTTTTATGGAATTTTCTTCTTGCTTTTGTTCCTCGTTTCAATTTCTTTCTTCCAATTAACTCTAATTTTCTTCATCAGTTGTTTATTTGTTCTATGTGTTGATTTCTTTTCAATCTATCTCTTTCAATAAAATACTCTCATCAATCTTCATATTTCAATTCTGTTGCAAAATTTGAACTTCTAAGTTGCTAAAAGTGTTTTTCAACCGTTGTTAAGTGACTTTCAGAATTACTACATATAACGATTGCATGAACGCTATATAGCTATCACAGAATTATTTTATAGCAATCACAACAGTGTTTTCACCTTTAACTTCAATTGTTTTACTTTTTTCTTTTAACTCTTTCTTTTACTCATTTTAGTTTTTCTTAATATTTTCGTTTTTTTATTCTCTTGTTTCTGTTTCTTTTTTTGTGGCTTCGATTTAACGAATTGATTGTGTATTGAGTAACACCTTACATTTCTCTTTGAAAAAATTATTATCACTCAAATGATGTCACTAGTTTATCTCTTTTCCTATCTAGCAAGGCTTCCAGATTTAGTTTGATGCCACCTTGTGTGATAACATTTCATCTAGTATAAGGTTTTATGCTGCTCAATTTTTTTGTGCAATTTTTCATTTTTATCGATTTCTTCATAGTACATCTACGGTATTTGCTGTTTTGGGCATATTTTGTTTGGGAATCGAACATTTGAATGGTCTTAATTATGCTATTTTTACAATCGTGTTTCCTTTTTTTGTGTTGAAACTTTAAAAAAACTATAAATAAATAAATAAAAAGGTGTTGATTTGCTAATAACTTTGAAAAAGACAGATATTTTTAGATTTTTGGAAAACACAAAATTATTTTAGCATTTAATTTTCAAAAAAATGTGCATGTTCCACTAGGGGACTCCCTTATTTAGAATAAAATAATTTTGTTCATCAATTTCAAAATTTCAATACAAAAATTAAAAAAATTCATAAGTTTTAAAAAATTTCAAAAATCAAAAATTGTTTTAAGTGCACTTAAGATTTTCAAATACTGTAAACGATTTTGAAGAGCTGGAAGTGTCTTTTAAAAGATGTTAAAGAAAGTATCGGACGACCGAAAATGTTAATGATTCAACAAATGATGTCATCAAAAGATTTTCAAAAAGTGTTGGTGTCCACAAAAATGTTCATGATATCCCACTTTAAAATGTTTTAAATGATTTCAGCACCTAATATGTTGAAGCAATGCTGACGGTACAAAAAATAACAATAAAATGTTCAAAACACCCTCAATGTACTGACATAGCTAGATACATCTGCACTATACAAGATGCCATCACCCACAATGTACATGATGTTCCAAATTGGCCAACGCAACTAGATGTACTCAAAATATTTGTCAAAGAAGGATTAGAACCTTGAGGCAACTCAAAATATTTTTTGAGGAAGGATTAGAACCTTGAGGCACCCTCAAAATGTTTGCTTAGGAAGGAATAAAACCTTAAGGCACTTTTACTACTTGCCAAAGATGAATTTAAATCTCAAGGCCCTTCTCAATGATTAACAAAAAATGTACATATTTTTATGCTTGATTGGAGTTACTCAATGTGATTTCAAAATAAATGTGTGTGATTGTGTTTTTCTAAAATAGTTCTTCAAAAAATATTTAAATGTATGTTTCTTTGAAATAGTTTCTTAAACCTTTCTTAAGAATGTTTTGCAAGTTGATTTTTTTAATGCATTGAGTAGTGCAATGTTCAAGATTGGAGAAATATACAAGCTAATAATAATCAATCTTTGAAAAGACTAGATAAAATGTTGTTGTGTTGTAGGAATGTAAAATAAGAAAACAAAGGATGACAAGGCATATCAATCAAATTTAAAATAATCATCAAAATAAGAACAAATCAAATGGCATTGAATTGTAATGTTGAATATCCTTGAATTACAATGTTTGCAGGATACTACAAATATAAAAACTAAAGTCTAGATCAGTTAGCCTTCGGAAAAAATTGGTCAATGGCGCAGTTACTTCTTTTGCTACTCTTACAGTTTCTTTCACGTGCTATAAGTATCTCCTACTCCTATTGACAAATTGCTGGTGGTTGGTCTTCTCTTCTTGGATTTCTTGAAGTTTGTTGTGGACATTAGCGTTCTTGAGCATAATGGCCTCTTCTTAAATAGTATGAAGATCAACTTCTTCAGAGATGGCTTGGGATTGAGCATTTAGGTTATCAATAGATTTGTAGCTATGTATTTTTGAGTTTGAAGATCACCACTTTGTAGATTTGGAGTTGCCACCATTATTTTTTAGAAAATGATGTGAATAGTCACCTAAAAAACATTTTATCAATAATTGACGTTTTAGGCATTGTAGTGACTCTCGTTCATATTCAAATATTGATTTACCTAAGATCTAAGTAAGGGTTCGATTAGAGATTGGGGAAGGTGTTAGGTACCCCTTTCTTCCCATCAAAAGGTGATAACCTTAAAACTATGGCCATTTTTAAAGAAATAAAAGAAGAATAAGAAGTTCGAATAAACGACAATTTTTTGAATGCAAGAGACTTTTAATGTCGGCATAAACCATAAAGGTCACCTCATTGAGAGGGGGACCTTAAGTACATCTTTCCTTAAGAGTACAAAGTTTGAAAAGTGTCAGCTTTGTGGTTATAGGCCATTCTTGTGGAATAAGGAGAGCCCAATCACCTTTAGCCTTAAAACCAGTTTTGTGGTGGGTGTATAAAGTATTTGAGGGTCTTAAAATGTTTTTCTTTCAAAATGGTTACAACCCCTACACTTTCAATCGAGTTGGAGCTTGATCTACTGGAGGTAAGGGAGTGTATTAATCGCATCCTAAGGTGTTTTAAACTGAACTTAAAGAAATGAGAGGGAGAAATAGAAAAGGGATATGAAGATGGAAGAAAGGGGGATACCAAAAAATAAAGTCACAACTTCTTTTTTCTTCTAGACTCCTTCTTCTTAGGTTCTTAATGAAGTGCTTAAGTTATCCTTTATTTTTAGAGAAGAGAGTGAGTAAGGGAGTAGAGATGAAGTGTTTAAATTGAGAGGCGGTCTTGAAAGAGATGTGAGATTGAGAGAAATGATTTTAGGGGGGGGGGGAGTTCAAGCATGGGCTTTTTGAGAGGTAGAGTGGGATTTTATTAGTGTTGAGGGTTACTTTTAAGATTAAAGTGGTCAAAGTTAGAAGTTCAAGGCAAATGGTATGAGGTTTGAGATGGGGTGTTTGGCATTTTGATGTTAGGGAGGGGTAAAGATGGAAAAGGGGGAAAGTGAATTACTTTTGATTGAAACCCATGGATAACATACAATTGGATTGGTTAGGCAACCAATACCTGGGTTGAGTGTTGGTTAATGTTGAGGGGTGTGAGTATTTGGTTAAAAGAATGCTTTATGTAAGGGATTAGGTGGTTAGGTTTTGGGAGAGTAAACTTGGTGATGACAAGTAGCAAAGAGTATGGAAGAGTATGAGTTAGGTGAGTTGATTAAGGAGAAGGGGTGTGAAGATGGCTTGTGATGGAAGTTTAGATGAAATGATAGTGTTTCATAATGACAAGTAATGTGGGTTAAGGTATGGGTTGTGTAGCTTTTGAGGGTGATGATTGGGTTAGGTAGATTGATTTTGGGAGGTTGATTATGGTGATGATCAGTTTGATGAGCATGGGCTTTTGTTGTTATGTGGACCTTGACCTTGGATGAAATAGACATTGTTTGGGTTTCATAGGTAGAGCTTAAGGAAAGGTGAATGGTGGTCCATGGATAAATTGATTTAGTTTTAGGATGGATTAGATTGGGCTATTATAGGTTGGGCTTAGGATTAGTTTGTGGTTTAATTTTGATTAGAATTGACTTAAGTTAAGGGATGTGTTGGAATTGGTTTAGGTTAGGGCATGATTTAAAATAGGATTAAAAAGGGGTTTGGGGTGGTTTTGGGAATAGTGGATTTTAAATGGGCTCGGAAGTGGGCTTATGAATAAGTTTTAGGTTTGGGGTTAGGATGGTGTGGGATTGAGAATGTGGTTGGATTTAGATGATGAATTAGTGTTATGGTGGCTCTATTGATGGTTTTTTTTATTTTTATAAAACTATATTTTTATGAACTCTTTTCAAGTGAGGCCCGTTTAAATTAGGGTTTCTACAGCTACCCCTCTTTGTAGAGTTGTGTGTAAATAACTAAAAAAAATAGACTTCTGTACAGGCCTAATTTTTTTTGTTAAAACACCAAATGGATTGATGAATTTTTATAAAAAGTGGCTACCCAAGCATAGGATTTGACTAGACGGGCCTTTGAATTCCTCGATTTCGTGGCATGGAGCTCGTTTGAAATATTTGATTTTGATGAAAGTTGAATGAGTTTTGAAACTTAGGTGTTTTTAGTCGGTTCCACCAAATTGGATTTAAAGTGTAACTCGAAAAGTAATTTTCCAAAACAACATTCTCTTTTTTTTTTTTCTTTTTTGTTAAAAAAATGATATATATTCCATAGGGAAGACAAATTGAAATAATAAAAACTTTTTGAAAGGAACTAAGGGATTTGTGTTGATTATTAGTAAGTTTACACTAGAAAGACTTTCAAACTTATCATAACACTCTTTGATTATAGTGATTGGAAAAATAAAAGAAAACGTGATCTTCCCAAGTTTTGAGTCTGACAGGGATGATATCTACTATAAATAAGACGGTATCTTAAGCTAAGAGTCTGATAGTGATTGAACTGGATGTGAAAAGTGAAGGTGATATTTGCAATCTAAGTGTGTTCCGATAGGGAGGATTTAACATTTTTTATTTAAACAAAGAACCTATGAAATCAAAGGGAGATCAAATCCCTTTTGCCTTATTTTTAACGAGTTGAAAATTTCGTATAGTTTATGCTCATGTGATAAGGTACATCATGTAGTTTAAGCTTCTACTAAGGAGTAAAATGCAGTTTAGACTTTTACTAATGAATAACAAGAAGTTTTAGGCTTTTATTGAGGATCAATACACAGTTTGGGCTCTTGTTGAAGAGTAACATGTAGTTTAGACTCTTACTGAGGAGCATCATACAATTTAAACTCTTGTTGAGGAGTAACAAGCAATTTTAGGTTTTTATTGAGGAGCAAATGTAGTTTAAGGTCCTTACTAAGGAACATCATAAAGTTTATGCTCTTACTAAGGAGTAATACAACAAAAAGTTCTTATGTAAAATAGTTTTGATAATTATTGACCTCAAGTAATTCAATATTTTTTTCAAAGAACAAACTGAACTTTTTGTCACAGGCCAAAAATGCTAGTTTGCATGATGTATATTTGTATTTTTTTTTTGAAAATTATCTTAATAGTATGAACAAAATGACCAGATCAAGAATCCTGCATTGTTGAATATTGATTAGGATGTGCCTGACAAATAGAGAATAATTTTCTTCAATTCTCTCTAAGGTCTTTTAGAGTCATCCATACCATGAGATATCAATTACGAGAGTGATTGGCGGATGGAAATGGTATTTTTTTCTCTTATTTATTTTTTTTTTTTTGTATCTTTTGTTTTTTTTATTGCCATTCATGCTCCTGGTGTCAATTACGATTTTCACCAAGTTTGACTTCATAATTTTTGTGCATCGATGCCCTTTTAAGTTTTCATTGTTCCTATGGTATTTAATCTTATCATGATTTGATTCTTTTACTTATAGTGCCTTTGTAAGTTTTCACTGTGCCTTCTCAAATCACGCTACATTTCTTGTAAATTTCTCGTAAACAATTATTTTTTCTCGTCGACGAACATTTACGGTAGAATTATTCTTTTCAAATTATTTCTCGATTAGAGAGGACTTAATTTTAGGATGAAATGTGGATAAAACTATGGTTCATAAAGAAATGGTAAAGGTTCGAATGTGAAATTTGATATGATGGATAGGTTGAACTAGGGTTTGCCTTTTATTTTATTTTTTTTGAAAAGAAAACTTCATCTTCTTTTTTGAATGGGTCAGAAAGAACTTGTTGACACATGATTGATAGTATCAAGTAAGGCGATGGATCTTTTAGAAGACACTTCCCAAACACGGGGTCTGACAGGGTTTAACCTCTTTAGATTCCTTGATTTCGTGGCTAGAAGCTCATTGGAAATCTTGGATTCGATGAAATTGGATTATCGATAGATTTTGTAGAAATTGACTAACCAAGCACGGTGTCTGACAGGATTGGCCATTTGAATTCTTCGATTTCATGGCACAGAGCCCGTTTGAAATCTTGGATTTGATGAATTTTGAGATGATTGATGTTTTTACCAAACTTTGTTGAATTTGGCCCAAGTCACTTTTCTAAGAGATCTTCAATTTTTAATTTTTTTTTTGAAATGCTATTCTTTTTTCCTATCACTTTTTCAAAATTGCCCTAGTGTGGGGCTTACATGCGTCGGTTCTAGGCTATTGGAAGATGATGAAGGCCGAGTGAGTCGACTAGTAATAGATATGTTAGGATAGTGGAAGGAAGGCCTATCTTCATTTCGAGATTTGATTTTTTTAAGAACAACATGCTTTGACGTCGTTTAATGCTTCTCGTCTCAAGAGAAAAAATCTTTGGAGATTTGAATCATTGATGGTGATTGGTCTCTCGTGGTTAAATCATAATTTCTTTTTGCATCTTCTTGCTGAAGGGACCTTCTTGTCGTGTGTTGTTATCATATTTTTCATTACTTATTGATTTACTAGGGTATGCCCTTGAGCTTGTACAAATGTCTTTTCATTATCCTGTCTGGTCTAGTCTTGAAGAAAAGTCTTCAAGAAATGATAATTTGATACATCATCTTTCCATAACGTCTTTTCCAGTTTACAAGATTCACTTGAAAATTGGATATTGAAATAGTAGTGATGATCAAAGTCGAAGTTGGCGCTATTAAAATAAAGGCTTTTAGTAGATGAATGGAATTTTTGATTTTTTTGAACTGAGAAATATGGGGAGTGCCCCAAATTAGGGAAGGAATGTCCTTTTATTGTTTTTTCTGTACATAATTTATACTCTTGTGGGCTAGAAGTATTCAAAAGGTATTAGAAGAAAATAGGATGACAATCGTCATGGTTTTTGAGTCATCTTCGATCCTTAGATTGAATTGAGTCTAAATTTTCAATATTTGATAGAACACCCATGTTAATCATTGATTACAAATTCTTTATGTTCATGAAACTCATATTTGAAAGATATTTTTCGAAAATTTTCATTTGTTTTAAATTAATTTTTTTATTTTTTTATTTTTTTATTTTTTTATTTTTAAGGGGAACCTTTTAAAATAACATCCTTCCTAAGGACGAAGGTCAGATATTCCTAGGAAATGATACAATTTTTTTGGACCTTTTGACTATTTTTAGTAGACCATCATGTTGATTTCTCAAAATTTACAAAATAAAAGATTAAACCGATTCGAATCCCGTCCTCAACTAGGTCTGCCATATGAACTAAAGTTGAGAAACTCGCAGTTGTGTGAGCCACAATATAAGTGTAGAATGAATGCCCAAATGTTGAGATAAACGTGGTATTTGTCTCTTGCTCGGTCATGGGCAACTTTATTTGGGCGGCTGATTCTTGCCACCTCTGGGTGTATTCCTTTACTATCTCTTTAATCTTTTTTGTCATCATTTCCATGTCATTCCTATCCAGCATACTATCTATGTTGAACTTATAGTTCGTCCATAACATTTCAACTAGATCATGCCAGCCTTTAATGAGCAAGTGATCTAACCCTAAAAACCTCTTGAGAGTTGGTCCCATCTAGTTCTTATAAAACAACTGTACTAGCAATCTATTGTCCTCGTGGAACTGGCACATTACCCGTAGTATAACTTCAGATGGGATAGAGGACACCCAACACCATTGAACTTTTTGAATTCTGGACACATGAACTTAACTAGAAGTGGTGCACTGGGGTAAAAACAAAGATCCCCACACATTATTCCTTCCAACCTATTCATTCATTTTATCATTATGACATTTTCTTGAAATAACGCAATTTGTTAAGCAACCTCATCTTCTATGATGCTCTTGGCTTCGGCAATCTTGAAGTCACATTTGTTATATGGAATGACTAGAGCAAGTTGTCGATTTTGTGAAAAATGGAGTAGGGATCCTTGGTACCAAGGGTTTATAGGAGGCAGAGTAGTCATTGCCCTGGTTGTTGCTATTTAGGGAGATCTTGATTCGACCCATTAGCTTAGTATTGTGTAGTTTGTGCCTGGGAAAAGCTAGAGTTTGTCAATAAAATACTCAAGATCTTTTCCTATTTTTCTATTATTTCTACCAACGTATCTATTCTCCTAAAGGTTTTTTTCCCATCTCTGTCGTTGCTGGTTGTGGTTGTTCGAAAGTACTCATTGTGGTGAAAATTGGAGAAAATATAAGGCTTTTTGGGAGGTTTGTGCTTTTTTTTTTGGCCACCTTGAATACTTGAATGAGCTAATTATTTTGATAATAATAAATGAAGCCCTCTAGCATTTTCATCTGCCTTTCTTGTATTTTTTTCCTGGTTCTAGGACATCGTAGCTATGGCTTGCATCTTAAATTCCATCTCTGTTGGTTGTCTACCCTTAGATATCTATGCATCTGTGGGTTGGTGCCTCTTGTTTGGCCTACCTCTACCTGTCATCTAATAAAATCTGCAATTTAAACAATCTTTATAATTTTTCCAAATCCAAAAGGCATTTCATCAAAATTTAGGCAAAGTACTAATTATATATCAAACAAATATGCATTCAAACTTACTTTATTTAATACTACTCAGTCCATTAATTCCTCAAATAACGATTGTCTCATGCTTAATATCCTTAATGAATTTCCTATTATTCTTGATCTTATTTCTAATTTAGATTCCAACAGACCTCTAGACACAAAAGAGCTCTCGTCCCATTCAGAACTAATATTGAGCTCTGATACCACGCTGTCACATCCCGAAATCCCAACATTGATTCTAATGATTCATCAGTCAGAATCTCGAGGTGTGAGGTAACCAATCACACAACCTGATAGAATATTCACAAAAAATAATATTTATGGAAAAGAAAAATATACGTAACGGAACAACAATTGACTAACATCTATACAAGAGTCTAGAGTAAATGGAAGCAGTCGCCAAACACTAATATAATCAAAATCCTCAATCTCATAATACATTAGATTACAAAAATTCCTAAAGTATCATATTTCTTATATATAAACAAAAATTACTAGGATCCTATACTAATCATCAAAGACATGGTGGTGGCAAGACATCAATCTGGTCCTCTTCAAGGACCTCCTCAAAAAACGGTTCCTCAATAGTTGAAAAATCTATAGTGACAATGATAGGGTGAGTAACAGGGGAATGTTACTCAGAAGGATGAACGTCATTCTAACAACGAGTCATATATGCATGATTAATCACCTGAACAATTAAATAATGCAAGTTTTTCATAATGTAACATACGATAAATACCTAAGTATACTCAGTAAATAGTTATAATAATTTCGATCTATCATTTCTATAATTTAAAGTAATGTATGCATCTTTTAAATAAAACATCTATCAACATTACAAAATAAGGAAAATATATATAATAAGAACACAGCGGCGTAATCAATAAGAGAGCAGAGAAACACGCTGATATAATCACCTCAAACATAGTAATTAGTTATTCAAGACTTTCAATCGGATGTAGAATCCCATCATTATAATCTGATTTTGTGGTCGGTCTAGCATACCACAGTTGGATAACCATTTATCTAGCTTAGACTGATCGTTGACTAAGAATCTAATATTGAATTCAACTAACGGTGAAGTCGACCTTTTGATGACTACATACTATCAGTTATCACTAACTAGCCTAGGAGACCCCTCGTGTTGAAGCCTATCAAGAGGTAATGCTTATGAACTCCGCTTACCTCTACACTATACAGAGACTGCCTTTAAACACAATGTTTTTCAAGAAATAAGTAGGAGAAATTCTCAAATCTCATAAGCTGTAATATGCTCTGAGGTATCTTATATTACCAAAGAGCATATGGCATTTAGCGCTATCCTAAATTGGCTAGTCGATTCTAAACACACAGCAACACGTCACTCTTTATTCTATGAACATTTTCTGGTATACAAAATAGTTTGTTTTGTATAATATAGACTATTTTTTTTTATTAAAAATACAAATAAAGTTTGATAGTACTCTCTAGTAACAACCATCTGCCATTTACATCCCTCAATCATTTCATCCATCTATCTATCCATAACATCTTACATGGCTTGGTCACTATGTAGAACTGGAGGCACTGTCTCATCTATCAGTCAAAAACATACGTTCTCTCTATCCATCCATCGATCAATTGATCAATCTATCGTTTAATTTCCTACATATCTATCAAAGTATTTTCACATTTTAAAATCATTTGAGACCCATAAGGCATCAGTCAATTCCATTCGATGGTTATAGTTGAATTGAACGACTCAGAAAATATGATAAGACCTTAAGACGTAAAAGTTAGAAATCTATGAAAATTTGACTAATTATTGGAAAAAGTGATTTTTCAAAGTTGTTGAAAATGAAAATGGGTTTTTATAAATAAAAGCCCTCGACAACATGAGAAATACCATATAATTTTTATAACTTAATTCAAAGGACGCTTAAGATATCACTTTTTGAAAATTGGACAAAAACGTCAAAATTTACATTTTGCTCTTGAAACTAAAAATCACATTTTGATATGATAAGATTTGGATCTTAAAACTATTCCCAACGTTTCAAAATGGGGGGTAAAATCTTAATTTTATTACAAAACTTAAAGTAAATGGAAAGAAAAAATTAAAATGGACATTTATTGAAATAAAGGTGGGAAACATGTGTACACACTATAGGGAAGCAACACAAAAAAAAATTAGAACCATTCTCAACATTTTTTGTTCTGACGGCAGTGCCATCAGCAAGCATGAAGGCCAAAAATGTATTTTTTTTATCACGAATTTTTTTCCTCGAAAATCGTCGAAACTCGACCCAAACATTATACCACTCATAAAGTGATTAAAATATACATCAAATGAACTCAAATCAATCATAAAAATACTCATGCAAACATGATTCAAATCGTTCAAGTATGTATAAATTTAATGAAACAATCGATCTATCGAAGATCGCATAACTAGAAGGTAGAAATGAAGGAAACCTACATCGTTTTGTATTCGATGGTTGAACGGAGTTAAAGATCACCTCCGGCCGACCACGTAAACGTTCTCCCAACTAAAATCGTATTTTCTCGCATTCACTTGTAATCCTCGACAAAGCTACGACTTTCCTTCTTACAGCAAAGCTTGAATCGTTCTAATTCAATATAGATCTAAGTCACAAACCTCTAGGAAAAAAGGTTGAGTTTTGTTTGGAAAGGAGAATGAGAAAAATTAGATTTTTCTAATAGGGACTGATATTTATAACTTAAGTTGGGACGTACGGGTCATTTCGGGAGTTATTTTCCTGAATGCCAATTTGAACATTCTTATACTCTATTTCGAGTGATTTTTCGATATGAACCTAATGGTATGATTGGATTTCTCAAATTACGTCTCTAAATTGTCATTTACCTACTTGGTAATTACTTGATACAAAACTCGAGGACTTTATAATTTTTTCGATCAACTTCTTATTTAGGCATGTTTACAAGCTGAAGTATGTTTCTCGACCCTTCTTAATCTATTGATGAAGTTAAATTTTCCTCAAATCTTGAAAATTAAGAATCCATACTTTTAAATCAATGTAAATTTTAAAATTCTTTTCTTGAGATATATATTAAGAGTTTTTAGGTTATTACAGCATCCCACTACCATCCTACCCTAAAACTATTACACTCCGAGCCTTTTCGATAAAAATAAAAAATAAAGTTGTTTACAAGACTAAGTCCTACTACAAGATAATCTAAAAATTAAAGAAAATAAATGATAAACTATTGCTTCTTGTTGGGGATTTGACTAGGATGGCCAAAAAAAACTCTGATCGTCATCTCCACATCTGATCCACCTCCTGAAAGGAGCAAACAAATCCAAAATCAAAATTAAACAAATTGCATGATTTCAATTAGATTCAAAAAATAATAACGAGGTGCCATAAAAATTTTAGAACCATTCTCCCTAAGATCATCGAGCCGTCACCTAAGACCACAACACCACGATGAATTTTTGAGAAAATTCCTTCGATTTTCGTGCATGCCTGGATTTATTAATTTTGAATAAAAATAAAATTTTTAAAATTTTTGCATGATTCGAAACTCAGATTCAGAAACTCCTAATCAAATTTTGTCAAATTTGGTCAAAATCGTTATCCATGACAACGATGCCAATTTATTTGTCGTAGATTACCACAATAAAAATAGATAACAAAATATTAAACCTTGGAAAGCAAGGATCGATCCACAAAGACAACATTGATCTAAAATTTCTGACTTAAAACAATTAAGTTTATGATTAACCAATAAAAACTGATTTAGTAAGAACTTATACTAAATTAAGAATTGTAAAAGAAATAGTAAATAAGATCACAATATAAAGATTAGATCGATTGGATCCACCAAGAACAGAACTTCCTATCAGTTTATTTATATATTTTTTTTATCTCAATCCAACTAACAAAGCTAATGTTTTTGGATCAACGAATCAATCCTATTAAGCACAAATAATAAACAAAAAATTATGATTAAACCTAATAAGATGAAATCAAAAGGCTATCTATGATATTCTCATGAAGCTTGATTTATCTAAGTCTAAATCATCAAAATTAGGAAACCATAAATTAGATCAGATGATCTTTACTTAATAAATTATTATCAAGTCTAAACAATGAAACACAGATCCAAACAAATTGATTAAGATAGTTTTGATCAAGGCTTCATCGACCTCTCTAATGAAGGTTTAGCCACAGATCATCATAGAGAAAATAACATAAGATAAAAAAAAGAAAACAAAAAGGTAAGAGACAAGAGAAAGGGGAGAAAACTTCTTTTATTGATCTTGATCTGAACTTTGACAGTACTTCCTTTGATTACAAAACTAAGACAAAAAACAAAACTAAAATCCTAAAATAGTCAAACATCGAAGAGATGAGAGAGGTACAGGATAAAATATAAGATAACTTTTTAGCTTGGTCTGGTTTCTATTTATAGAGGCCAAATTATGATTTCTTTGATTTAGAACACTCCTTATATAACAAAAATTCCAAATCTTTTTTTATTAGGTCATAAATAGTGTCATCATAATGTTCACGGATCTCAAGGCATTTGTAGCCGACTTTACCCTACCGTGACTCCTAACGGGCCCATGGGCCTGGGTTTTGATTAAATCTTTGTTTTGAGCTCTTGATTGTGGCGATTTATTCTTTTATTCCACAAATTGTTCTTTAAATGAGCATACTTTAGACCTGTCATAAATAAATAACCAAAATTAAGCAGACATCAAAACAAATTCAAAAATAACTAAAATATGGATTATGAATGCATCATTTTTAATTATGGGATTTACACGTCTTTTATCCTTGAAGTCTCTATAATTATGTGGCGCCCCGCCAAACGTTAACACAAATCCCCATGTCAAATCTCGAGGTACTAGGTGACACCTCAAAATTTCGACATAGTCTCCTCTGTTTATGTAAGTATTCTAAGGCGTATAACCTGCACCTAATAAACGACATACAATCCTGCTTATATACACATAAAATAGAATACTAGCGGAAGTCTATATACGTCTAATAACGTACGAAATATCAGAGTGTAGAAAAATAACTAGAATACAGGATTATACAATTATTTCTCACTCTAACAAAAGTCCTAACACTCAAAACAGAATCCATAAGACTACCTGGGGGAACTGACACCACTAGGGGGTATAGCCCTACTACTTACCAGGTGACGGACTCTGGTTGTCTATCTGACCAACCAGATGATCCTCATTCGTACTCTATACTTGCCTTGCCAAGTTTCGGATCTGAAACTAAAAAAATAGAGAAAGAAAGGGTGAGTAACAATGGTTAACCCGTAAAGAAACAAACAATTTCTGCTAATAACCCCTCTTAACATGAACGAATAAATATACTGAATCATTTCAAAATATACAAATTTTTTACAGAAAAAACTACGATTAACCGGTACATATAGTCAGGGATGAGCAACTAAACATTTTAAAACTGACATTACATCAATCAACAGTACTTACTATAGCATTTTCTTTATACACAAATCTAATTGACCAAATAGAAATATTAAACATGCATTTCATTTTATATATCAAAATAAGGCAACAGAAACATAATACACAATGGTGGAGTATTGGAATTAGAAAGTTAGGATTCACGACTGGATTGCTTCCAATTGGGATTCACGACTGAATTGCTTCCAGTCGGGACATGATGTTACAATTTTTCTCTGACTTTTAGTTCCTGATTTTGTGGCCGGTCGCTGCACTTACCACGCTTGGCTAACCATTTATCCGGCTCAGGCTGGTCGTTTGACGTGACCGTAAGCAATGGGTCTTTTTTCGATGTGTCAGAACGTTTGACTACTATAGATTGTTAGTGATCACTGACTAATCATCTTCGTCTATACTTATCAGGCGTACATGTGATTCCCAAATATACAAACCATTCGTATACGACCACCTTTACATTACAAGTTCACTGGTAAAGATAGAGAGGAATATCTCAGATTCCAGTTGTGACTCCACTCTCATACACGTCCCATACCACATATGAGCTTGGTGGTTCATACCGTACATCCCAGGATAGTATACCACTCCGGATATTATGACGCACTATCCCTTCAGGCATTCACAGACTCTTTAACAGCTCACAAAATAGCTACATATATATATATATATATATATATATATATATATATATATATATATATATATATATATTACTTTCATTTGAAAACAAAAGAGAAATTAATTATACAAGGTTGATAATGGATATCCAGTTTCCTACCATGCAAATGTGGCCACCCGACCTAAAATAAATAACAAAACAGAAACGTAAACAGCGCTTCGCGCTAACAGAAAGTAAATAAACATGCAACCAGTAATATTATCCATGGATATATGTACACCAACCTACACACAACACAACAACGTAAAATGCAGACATCATCCCTCGGGTGTGACTTTAACATTTTACCGTTTCATACCCTTTTTCCTCTTTTTCGATTTTTTTACAATTTTCAATAAAATATCCATTTTCTGATATTCACCAACTCAATATGAGTTCATTGAATATTAAATCATATTTTCCAACTATATAATTTATTTTTATCAATAATATTGAAAAAAAATACAAATTTTATATCAAAACGGGGTCCGAGCAATGCACAAGACCCAATTTATGAAAATAACCCGTTAAAATACCCTACCCACATATAATTTATTAAAAATACAATTAAACATATCAAACATGCAATTTCTTGCATGAATTTTGAAATAACAAAATAATTCTATATTTTGGAAATACATCGAATTTTTTTCGATAAAATCATAAATACAATTTTCACAATCTATGATTACTAATAGAAATTGAAAGTTCCTTACCATCACTAGGCAATAGAATTGAAGCACGTGCACGGAAATCGAGACAACTGGTGTAGAAATCGAGATAACTCATACTTCGAGATGGCTGATTTTTGAAACTGACCTGATGGTTTCAAAGATCTCGATGTCGTCGTCCCTTCTCCCTTCTGCGACAGAGAACGGTTTGACCCCGAAACGGATGAAATCCAAGGTCGAAGTTTCGAAATTCCCGTATATAAGTACGGCTGATTTTTGACGATATTGGATGAAAACGAAAGTGAAATGGAAAGAGATTGGGTGGGTTTTGTAGATGTTGAGGCTACGAACGTTTCTCCTTTCTGTGTCGGTAGTCGACGGCAAACCGTTTGCGAGAGATCTGAGGTGGAAGATCGAAGAAAAAATGAATTTTTCGTTTATATATGTCGCGACTGTTTGGACGAGTTGGGGAAGATGAGAGAAAAAAATTAAAAAAATTAATTTATATAAAATTTGGGACGAAATCGGTATTTCGCCTATTATTTTGATCGATGATAACTTGACCGTCCGGACTCCAAAACTGACAAATGAATACTCTATTTCATCTAATTTTTTGTTCTGGATCTAATGGTATGATCAGTTTCTATAAATTCTATCTCTAACAAAAATTTACATTTTTAGCCTGAGGTGACCCCTAAACTTGACGTCGTTTTCGTTTTTGATGATAATTCGACTTCTTGATCTCCAAAAATGACAAATAAATAGTCTATATTCAATAATTTTTTGTTACGAATCCAATGGTATAATCAAATCTTACTAATTCTTACTCTAACAAAAAGTCACTATTTTAGCCTGGTCCGACCCAATAATCGAGGATTTTGCAATTTTTATATTCAAACTCGCATTTAAGTGTGCTTACAGGCGAAAGTATGTTTTTTGATCATTTTGAATCCAATGGTGAGGTCAGATTCCATTAAAAATGATCAGAAATATCCTAAAATGTTACCCCTAAGTCCCACTTTCAAGATTTTCTTAAAATTCTACTATTTATTTTTTCTCGAGATACGAATTCAAAACTTGGGGTTTTACAAATTAGGACCTCAAAATAGACTTTCTAGGCCCTAATTAGTAATGTATAAGTCTTTCGTTACGACCAATCTCATTATGCTACTCCAATACTTATCTCATAAACATTTTAAGCATTGACAAATATATTAACAAAGGTAGCTAAGGTATAAGGAACCAAGGCTAGAGGATACAACAAATACCTTATGGTTTTTTCGAACGCTTCTTGAAAGTCCCTATCCCATTCTATAGATCCATTCTTCTTTAAGAGCTTGAAGATAGGTTCGCGGATTGATGTAAGTTGTGTGATAAACCTACTAATATATTGAATCTTTCCTAAGAAACCTTGTATCTATGCTTCTATTTTAGGTGCTTTCATCTTAATAATTGCTCTTACTTTAGTTGGAACTATTTTGACACTTCTCTGACTTATGATGAAGTCTAGTAATTTCCCTGAAGTTGTCCCCAATACACACTTAGAAGAATTTAGTCTCAAATAGAACTTCCTCAATGGTCAAAGATCTTGTGTAAGTTGACAAGGTGTTCTTCTTCGAAATTAGACTTAATAGTCATATCATCCACGTAGACTTTTATCTCTTTAGGAATCATATCATGAAAGAAGATGGTCATGACTCGTTGATCGGTTGCTTTGGCATTTTTCAAGTTGAATGGAATAACCATATTGTGAAAAGTATCTCAAGATATGATAAATGTTGTCTTTTCTTGGTCTTCTTATGCCATCTTGATCTGATTGTAACTTGAGAAGTCGTCCATAAATGAAAATATGTCACATCATGTTGTGTTATCAACAAGCGTGTCGATGTGTGAAAGTGAGAAATCATCTTTTGGATTAGTTTTGTTCAAGTCTCGTAATCTATACACATCCTTACTTTGTCGTCTTTTTTCGACATTGGAACTATGTTCACAAGTCATTCTAGATAAGTCAATACTAATAAATATCCTCTTAAATATGCTTTGTAACCTCATATTTGACCTTGAGAATCCATTCCAACTATAATCTTCTGAGTTTCTATTTGATAGGCATTGCATTGGGAAGAATGGGTAAATGATGTACCACAAGATCTATGTCAAGCCCTAGCTTGTCCTAATAAGACTATGTGAACATCTTGGCACTATCGAAGGAACTCAATCATTTTCGTCTTCTGGGTTAGAGTTAGAAAGGATCCAATCTTGACTATTTTCGAGTCATCTTAGGATTCAAGATTAACTGAATCTATCTCCTCAATATTTGTTCGACGTTGTTTTTCAGAACATTCTACAAGTTCTTCTAGGTCTTTTGACACTATGCCTCTTACACATCAAACTCTTCCTCAATCTCCATGAAATCGAAGTTTGGTTCAACATTGCACTCATTCAATCCCATATTTCCTTACTCATACATTTTTGCAAGTTTTTTTTTATTTTTTGAATTTTTTTGAGATTTTATTAATAAAGGTGAACCTTCTAAATAAAACCATCCGAGGACGAAGATCTATTAAGATCCTTGGAAATAAAGCAAACACTTAAATAATTTTATTTTTTTTAAAATGTATATGTTCTTGGATTTTGAAGGTATGAATGGCCTAAAAAAAGGGAATGAGAGGTTGACTTACTAATATTTGTATGAATCTTCAGTACCTTAACAATGAGAATGATTAGATTAACATTAGTAGCATCATATAAGAGAGAATAATTCCTTTTATCATGGTAAAATTGTAGTTAAGCTTGTGTAGTAGCCCCTCCTATGGTGGAATTGGGATAAACCTTAGAAAGCTTAGGATAAAGCACGATGATTCTAACTATAACCCTCTATTGCCCTTTTTTTAGACACCTAAAGAAATGTAAATGAGCTATCTAAGATGCTCTACTAATGACCCTTAAGTGATAAAAAAGAATGAAAAAGAAGAAAAGGGATGCCACAATGACATTTTAAGAGGTCTAAAGGTCTTTCAAATACTCAATCTACGAAATGAAAATGCACTTAGTTAACCTTTAAGAGGTCCAAAGGTCTTTAAAAGACCTGTTCTACAATTGAAAACGCACTAAGTTAAGCTACAAGAGGTCTTTAAGAGACTTGATTTATGAAATAAGAATGATAGGTTATGAATTTAAGAGCTATTTAAACTAAAGTTAAGTGCCTACCCAAACCTTCTAACATTAGAACTCAAACTAGGGTGACCTTAAAGAGAATAGGCACCCCATTTTTGCACTTGCTTGATTAATCAACTCGTCAACTCGATTGCCGCGGTTGTCGATGTTGGATGAATATTCTAAAGTTTTATTTGTTACTAGATGTGTTTCCAAAGCTCAAATGTGATATTTCAAGCAAACAAATTTTAAAATCCTCACCAACTAGGAAAATATGATCAAAAACATAGAAATCATCATTTTGAGACTAAAAAACATTTTACAAGAAAATTTATCAAAAATTAATAAAATTATAAAAATACCCCTAACACCATAACATCCTAGAAGCTACATTATGCATAGAAAAATCCTTTCGAACACATAAAATAATAAACTAAAATCAAATAAATTATTTCACCAATTTTCACAAAATTTAAAAAATGCCCCTCATAGGATACACGATCATTTCACGCCAAAAACCCATAAGTGACACAAACCAATATTTTCATTAAAAAATTGATTCTGAAACATTCCAAAACGTCAAAAAACAACATCCGGACTCAAAAGTCCTCTTTGAGGGCAAAACGATAATTTTTCAATCCTAAAATTCAAAAATATAAAATTAATAATTAAAATATTAATTAACATAAAGTAAAATCTTAATAAATCAAATTAAAATTGTTGAATAGATAAATTCAATTAATTAAGCCCATGGGCCAAATTTCAAGTAACGGCTCATTTATTCAAGTGGGACCCACTTGATATTTAATAAATAACCCTCTACAGAAGGTCCCAAAGAATAAAATAATTTAATAAAGAACCCTACATTGGGGGGTTCTCTAAAATTTTAAAAATTCATTCCACGTAAGTCAAAAAATCAAAATCTAAATAAAATTAATTGAAATCTTATGTAAACTACTTAAGAGATTAGTTACAAATAGACTCTATCTCTAAGAGACCTAATCAAACTCTAATCTTATCAATAAACTACTTTAAAAAGGGAAATCTACCACCTAATATCACAAATCTTGAGAAACCATAGAAAACAAAGGTAAAAAATTCTCCAAATTTTTTTTTAAAACATTAAATCTAGAATCCCAAGTCAATACTTAACCCCCAAATCCTAATTTTCAACCTAAAAACACTCAAAAATCTTTAAAAAACCCCTCAAAAAGTTAGGAAAAAATTCAGATCTAGAAGAAGAAAGTCTCATCTTAGAGATCGAGAGTAGATCTAGAAATAAAGACAAATCGAAAAGATTTACACAAGGAATGTTTACTGTCAGTTTCTAAGAAAATCAATCGTCACAATCACTAAAGTGAAAACGAAGGTAATTTTTCTTTTCTTTATTCTATATTTAGGTCATTTTTGTAATGTAAATCTTTGAAAAGAATAGAGACTGGCTTTCATTGAGTAGGATTAGTGTGTAACACCTTTTAATCCCGTAACTTGATCCCTATATCCTCAATCTCTTCGTAGTTTTATGTTTTTTTTTTATCTATTTAGAGTCATATTTGATTCCTAGATCATAAAATTAGGTGAAAACTTCAAAAAAAAAATCGGATCCATACTCGTGAATTGAGGGCGTTTTCAGTGGCGACTTCCCTGGAGACTTGAGGATCAAACTTGAATATCTCAAATATTGATGCATTGCAAAAGTGGTTTAATTATTATTATTATTATTTTGGCATGAAGGTGGATTTTTTTGTGTAGTGTTACTTTATTTTTATCATTTAAAATTTTTTTATATAAAAAAGTGGATTTGTGTTTTGTGCCAAGAAATACATAAAAAATAATGAAAATAGGGTAGTAAATTTGTATGGAGAGAAAGTTGCTTGGTCGCTGGATTACAGAAATTAATATATTTATACTCTCCTTAACTTGTGGGCAAGTAAGGGATTGAACCCAAGAGAAAGGGGAGATGTTACCAAGTTAGCAAAAAATCAAGTTAATCTAATGTTATAGTTCAAACATGTTTTTGTATTTTTGTGAAACAAGATGAAGAAATGTGGCTAGAAATTAAAATAATAGAAGCGAAAATTATACTAAATAAACAAAAGATAAAACATCCATTAGTGATGAGAATAACTTAGGATTTTCACATAAAATTGTATTTGAGTTTATCCTTCTTTACACTCAATCACAAGGGCTTGGTGTGAGTTTCTAGAGTTGGAAGATATGTAATGACACTTCTTGAGAAAGCATTATAGTTAAAAATCCTTTACTTACCAATGTGTGAAGTCCCTACCATCAAATATCTAATTTAAACATGGTCTATCTTAATTTTATCTAAGCATAGAGCATCTAAGTCAAGCATATAAGGTGTAGATGAACTAAAGTTTTGATCCATTAGAGTTGGATAAAACCTTGAAGTGAATATTATAAACATTATAAAGAACATGAAACGATAAAGAAACAACACAGAAATAAAGCTTATTCCTAGGTTTTCTCCTCACACTAATGGAGGGAGTCTAACCTATGGTCATGGCAATGATACAAAAGAAAGAAAGAGAAACAACACTTGTATTCATGATAACAAAAATACACTATCTCCTTAAAAAATTACAGAAGTTGCTGAAATAAAACCTGACTAAAAATAAAAATTATAGTGAAAATGCCAAGTTCATTGGGGGAGAAGAAGACAATGAACCAAGGGCTAAGAGGGGTACAAGGACTAGGACAAGAGACCCAAAATCCTTTCTTAATTGGGAAAATGATCTGTTTATAGACTTGAGGTATTCTCGAATGATCCAAAAATAGCCACCATCACTATTGCTTACAATCTCTTATGCGAAGCAAATAGAGAAATTATAGGGTGATCCATCCAAGGTGGACTACGTTGTATTGCTATGGAAACATTAAGATCTCATCTTTTGACTGGATGCTATATCTAACTTCCTGATTACAGTGCACTCTTGCTTAAGTGATTTTGTGTTCTTCTGAATGAATTGATTATTGACCTATACAGTGAACACACGCCGTCAGCTTTTCAATAAATACATTTATTTTATGTAATTAATCCTAATTAGCATAGTAGAACATGTAATGTGATAAATTGAGGCTTAACATGATTATTCACCTAATCTAATGAAATAAGGATGAAAATCGAGATAAATACTTAGAAAAAGTATGGATAAATTAGTATTTTGAGACATTAATCATATCCCCAAATTTATCATTTTTTAGTCCTTTAGAAAATAAATTATCACTTTCACAGGCATCTTGATTGCATTTAACGAATATAACAAACCCTTAAACCACTAGGTTACCCCTAATGTTCGAGTTTAACTTGTGAGGGTGTAGAGAATATGCCCACGAAATTCAAAATAACTTTTGAAGTAACAATGGTCAAAATCAACACTTATATATAAAAATATAGGTTATTCATTATTTGCTAGTCACATGGAAGTAATACTTGGTACAGAGTCCCAACTCTTATTTCGCTATGACAAAACTTAGGCTTAAATTGACCCTTAAGAAATAGTAATTCTAACTTAAAAATTTTAAATATTCAATTTCTTAGAGTGAGTTCGAAAAAACCTTCAATTTATCCAAGAATAATTTTATTATCTTAAAATTTAATTCAAAACTTAGCATCTTGTCTAGGGTAGTGAGAAGGGTGGATGTTCACTTTACTACTTTGAAGGGACTTTATCTGTGATATTTCAATGTACTCACATTTTTATACTTTATGGCTTTTACCCTACTTATAACTTTGTATCTGTGATTCTTTCTTTCTTTTGTTCGAGGTATCTTTTCCTTTTCTTACACTTTTTCTTTTTTTTTTCTACTCTTTTTTCACTTTTTTTAAAACAAAAGTAAGCAGTCTTTTTCAAAGTATCCAGTCTATTTCAATGGTTGTTGTTCAAGATATATTCAATCCAGTTCTATTTTTTTCTAATCAATCAACAAAATGAACAAGGAAGTCAAAGTTCATCAAACCTAGTTTTCCTTATACTCTAGGTAAAAAGAAGGTAAAAGCTCACTCAATTCAACCTAGACTTTTAGTAATCTTGTTAGAATTAACTACAAACAAAAGGTAACTTTGCTCTAATTTTTACCTAAGAGAAATATGAATAAAGACTCCATATCAAAGCTTCAAACTAAATACTGATTTAATATTTTTAACCAAGTGCTTAAAGATATAAGCTAAGATCTTGAACAAAAATACAATAAAGCTGCCAATATAATATTTTTCAAAATTTTTAAATTTTTATGAATTTTTTAAAAGAAAATAAAATAAAAGAAAATAGGTGGAAATGACCTATACACCCCCAAACACAAACATGATATTGTCATCAATATTTCAACATGTACATGCATATGCAAAACTGAAATTGACAAAAGGAATTGAAGTGGGTTGGATAGCAACGGAGAAAGACCTTAAAGTCCTGTTGATACTAACATAATGTCTCCTAAACTGAAACAATACACCATTCACCACTGTCACAGCATATGTTGTATGAAGTCGAGAGGTATTGTGCTCATAACCTAGGCGAATGGTTCCTAGGCTATATTGGATAAACACACAAGATAAAATAACTACTAAAAATAAAATGTAGGTTGCCTCCTACTAGCACTAAGTTTTATGTCTTCAGCCAGACTTATTGGTGTTGAGGGTCTCAACTCGAATTACTTGGATTGCTTTCGAAGTAGTGCTAAGTTTAATGTCTTCTATCGAACCTATGAAAAGGTATTATTGAAAGAATTTTCTTGTCATCAAATTTGATTGACACCTTAATTCATTTTCCATCCCGTGTGTAATTTAGACAAAATTGCTCGAACAGGATGGAAATTATGTTGCAAAATACCCAACACCTTACTTATGTCCTTTAAAGAATTCACCTCTTTGAAAAAAATTTCAACTACCGTGTTCCTTGTGAAGATAAAGATTATAGGACCAATAGGGTCCTTATAATTCTTTGAAATTATAGGTGGGAAGAAGCATATGTTTTAATCGATTCTAAAGAGGTTTCACTATTGGTAGTAATTAGACTCTTAGGAGCTGGTGCAAATGGAGTGTAACACCCCAGATTTTCAACTCATATCTCGAGGAAATTAAATGGTGAGATTTGGAGGAAAATATCGAGTGAAAGATTTAGAGTAAAATACTCGAATATTACTATGATTAATTTCGAGGAAAATCAATTTCGCCATTAGATTCAAAATGATCGAAATATATACATTAGCCTGTAAGCAAGTTCGAATTCGAATTCGGATGGAGAAGTTATAGAATCCTCGAATTTCGTGTTAAGTGGGATCCAAAATAGTGGAATTTCGTTAGAGCGAGAATCGAAAAGATTTGATGACACCATTAGATCCGTAGCGAAAAATTATTCGAAATGGTATATTCGTTTGTCGCTTTCCGAATCCGAATAGTTAAGTTACAGTCGAAACTAGAAATAAGGGGGAAATTACAAGTATGCCCCTCAACTTTATTATAAAAAGAAAAATCTGATTTCTTTTATTTTATTTTTCTCTTCTTTTCTAAGAAATCCCAAACGACAGCCACTTCTCCACCCTAGGGTTTCGACCCATTTCTGTCAAGTTTGTGCGCGAACGAAGCCGAGTTGAACCTCGACGAAGAAGGCAAAGTTGTCGGCCACGACGAGGGCTACAACTTCACCACCTTTGGTTGTTCATTCTTGTTCGTTTTCTCCATCCTCCATCAAAAAATCAGTCGGGTAGCTCGAGTAAACCTCCACATCTTCCGTCTGAGGGCTTCATCGAGTTAGGAGCTAGGTCTATACTTCATTTTAAAGGAGAAGGAAAACGTCATTGTCGGATACCTTGCAAACCCTCGCTCGTTTCGCATCCAAGTCAGCCCAACCTCGACTCTCAAGCCATCCAACCCTGATTTGTAGTGCTAGCTTGTATCCTTGGCGTCCACAACCAAGTAAGGGACTTCCAATTCTTATTGGTAGCTTTAGATTTTCGAAATGTGCATTTAGGGTTTTGAAACAAAAATTTATTGTTTGCATTTAAATCGTAGAAATTGGTGTTTGATTTCAAATTCATGGTAGAAGTAGGTGTTTTGTTTATGCTTTATCGAATTTTGATAACAAAATCGTTGGGTGGGTCGAATGGTTCGAAGAATGGAAGAAGAAATCAAAAAAGGGATCGAAAAACTCAAAAATCGCGAGTGAGGTTCAGGCTGTAGGTGGGAAGGGTCGGTGCCACCGGCACCTACCGAAGGCATTCTGTCGGTCCCACCGACAGAATGTTGCTTCTGCCACCGACGAAATCAAGAAGCCGCCAAAAACTTTGTTCTGTCGGTAGGACCGTCGGTCCCACCGACACCTGCTTCTGCCACCGACGAAATTAAGAAGCCGCCGAAAACTTTGTTCTGTCGACAGGACCGTCGGTCCCACCGACACCTGTCGATGTGTATTCTGTCGGTTCCACCGACAGCATATCGATTATGCCACCGACAGCCACTGACAGACACAGTTTTGACCAGAACAGTGTTCTGACTCTTGGCTTGACCTCCTCACACCTTATACACTATTTCTCACCCTTTATTTTATTCCGACACCTGCCGATGTGTATTCTGTCGGTTCCACCGACAGCATATCGATTATGCCACCGACAGACACATTTTTGACCAGAACAGTGTTCTGACTCTTGGCTTGACCTCCTCACACCTTATACACTATTTCTCACTCTTTATTTCATTAAAAACATTAAAGTAAATGTCCTCTTTAATTTTTACTTTCCATTTACTTTAAGTTCTATAATGAAATTAAGGTTTTACCCCCCATTTCGGAACAATGGGAATGGTTTTAAGATCCAAATCTCAAAGGATCAAAATCCAAATTTTGGTTTTAAGAACAAAACGTAAATTTCGACATTTTCGACAAGTTTTCAAAATATAATAATTTTCACATTACTTTGAATTAGATTACAAAAACTATATGGTGTCGAATCTCATAAGCGAGACTTTCATTTCGAAAAACCCATTTTCAATTTCGAGAACTTTGAAAAATTGAGTTTCCGACACTTAGCCAAATTTTCACCAGCTTTCATTATTTTTAACAGCTTTTGCCCCGTGCATCATCGGGACCTTGTTTGAGAATAAACTTTGAAGGTTTTCAATGGAAAGACCGAAATAATGACCTTGAAAGATTGGAAATGGATGGTTGAGTTGAAAAGACGAAAAATGAGAATGTTGAAAGAATGGGAAATGGATGAAACGATAAATTGTCAGAATCACACCCGAGGGGTGATGTCTGCTTTTTACATTGTATGTTGTGTGTAGGTTGGTGAAAGGATATCCAGGTTATTAATGAAAGGGTTGCATGTTTATTTCCAATTATGTTAGCGCGTGCGCTGAGTACTGTTATTTATTTTAGGCCGGGTGGCCACAGTTGCATGGTAGGAACTGGATATCCATTCTCAACCTTGTTCTGTTAATTTCTCTTTTGTTTTAAATGAAAAATCATATATATACATAACTATTTTGTGAGCTGTTAAAGGGTTTGTGAATGCTTGAAAGGATAGTGCGTCACATCATCTGGAGGGGTGCACTATCCTGGGATGTACGGTAGGGACCACCAAACTCATACGTGGTATGGGACGCATATGAGAGTGGAGTCACAACTGGAATCCGGGTCCATTCCTTTCTTATCTTTACCAATGAACGTGCATTGTAAAGGTGGTCGTATATGAGTGGAGTGTCTTTTAGGAATCACATGTACGCTTGATAGGCATAGACGAAGATGATTAGTCAGTGATCACTAACAATCTAGTAGTAGTCGAACGTTCTGACACATCGAAAAGAGACCCATTGCTTACGGTCACGTCAAACGGCCAGCCTGAGCCGGATAAATGGTCCCGCAAGCATGGTAGACACGACCAGCCACAAAATCAGGAACTACAATGTTATTGAGGAATATCATGTCCCGACTGGGAGCGATCCAGTCGTGAATCCCAACTCTTTAATTCCAATACTCCACCACTTGTATTATGTATTTGTTGTTATATTTCGAATTACAAACTGAGAAGCATGTCTATTATTTTAATGTTGTCAACATTATTTGCATAAAATGGAAAATGTATAATGAGTATGGATGATTGATGTTATGTGTAATTTTTAAACTGTTTAGTTGCTCATCCCTGGCTATATGTACCAGTTGATCATATTTTATCTTGTAAAACCTTGCATGTATTAAAATGTTCAGTATGCTTTATTCGATCATACTTAGGAAGGGTTATTAGTAGGAATTGGCTGTGGACTTACTGAGTAGCCATTGTTACTCACCCTTTCCTTCCTATTTTTTTCTAGTTTCAGCACTTGTAGCCACTAAGACAGGCGTAGAGTCAGTAATTGAAGAGTATCCGATTGATCAGATCGACGATCAGAGTTTATTGCCTGGTGAGCACTAGGGCCACATCCCTTAGTGTTGTCAATTTCATCCAAGATGTATGTAGTTTTTGGATTTGAGAGTTTAGGCCTATGTTAGAGTGAGAGTGTTTTGGTAAGCCTGCATATTGATAAATCTTCTGCACTCTAATCTACTTACATGTTAGATGTAATTAGTCTTCCGCTGTTATTTTCCTATATCTACATTTTTATATACAGGTTTTGTTATAAATTGGTTTATCAGGTTTGACTTCCGTGAAACGCTAACATAAACAGAGAAGACCATGCCGAAATTTCGAGGTGCCACCTAGTACCTTGGGATTTGGCCTTGGGATTTGTGTTAGCGTTTTGCTGGGCGCCACATGGAGATCGAAATTGATTCTTATTTTCTCTAATACAAGATTGTCTTTAAAGAATGAATTGATAGACAACTCCTAATGAATTTCTTCTTCCTTCAGAGGTTGTTCCAAAAATTGATTTTGTGGAATTGTTTCTTCTAAGAACGGATCACTCTCTTCTAAAGAGATAGTTTGTTGCTCTAGTTGTAATTCCATCTTCCCTATGGTTGGTATTGTAACTTGATTGATGTCTATTTTATCTTCGAAGGGAAGTGGGTTATCAATTATGGATGGAAAATTATGGAGTTCCTCTTGGAATTGAAATTGGTTACCAAAGGTATCTTGAAAGAATAGGAGATTTTTTAGGATGGGGATATCTTCATTTTCAAATTGATTAAACTTCCCTTATTCTTCTTAAGATAGCTTTAGGTACCTTAATTGGGTCTCCATATGAATTAGGGCTTGAGCATTCTCTTATTTTTATTAGAAAAGTTGTTGTTGTTGCTGATTTAGTAACTCTATCATCATGGAGTCTAATGTGATTGGTGGTTTAGAAATTAAAGTAAAACAATTATACATCGATTGAGGCTCTATGGATTGTTGAAAGTTTGAGTAAGATTGTTGAGGAATTATTGAGTTGTCATGCGTATGGTTGCCGAAAAAACTATCCTTAGTGTACTCATTCTACCTAAATGAGAAATTTGGAACGGACCAACTTTTCGAATGATATGGTTGACTGAACGAGCTAGAAGTCAACGTCGAATAATAATTGTACTCATGAAAGATTTGAGACTGCCTATTCCTCATGATGGATAAGTTTGAACAATACTCGGTTATGTGATCCTAACAATTACACAAGACACATAAGGATCGTATTCCTCTATCTACTCTGTAGGTACAAAAATTTTGAGGAAGTCTTTACAAATTTTATAAATAAAAATAAAGTCCCTAAAGTTATAAATAGGTCTTGGAGCCAAATTGAGTCCATTAACTAAGAACGACCCCCCTACAAGTTTAGTTTTTGGGGCTTTATAATTGAGTCCATTAACTAAGAACGGCCCCTGTGACGCGCCGCCGAACGCTAACACAAATCCCCATGTCAGATCTCGAGGTACTAGGTGGCACCTCGAAATTTCGGCATGGTCTCCTCTGTTTATGTTAGCAATCCAAGGCGTTTAATCAGCACCTGATAAACGACATACAATCCTGCATACAAATATAAAATATAATACTAGCGGAAGCCTATATAAGTCTAATAACGTACGAAAGATCAGAGTGCGGAAGAATAACCAGGATACAGAATTATACAAAATTTCTCACTCTAACAGAAATCCTAACACTCAGAACAACATGTATAATACTCTCGGATAAATCGACACCACTAGGGGTAATAACCCCAATACTCACCAAGTGACGAACTCTGGCTGTCTATCTGACCCACCAGATGATTCTCACTCGTGCTCTATATTTGCCTCGCCAAACTTCGGATCTGAAACTAAAAAAATAGAGAAAGAAAGGGTGAGTAACAATGGTTACCTAGTAGGGAAACAAACAATTTCTACCAATAACCCCTCCTAACATGAACGAATAAGCATACTGAATCATTTTAAAATAGTCAAAGTTTTACAGAAAAAATTACGATTAACTGGTACATATAGCCAGGGATGAACAACTAAACATTTTAAAACTCACATTACATCGATCAGCAGTACTCACTATAACATTATCTTTTTATACAAATCTAATTGATTAAAGGGAAATAATAAACATGGATTTCATTTTATATATCAAAATAAACAACAGATACATAATACACAATGGTGGAGTATTGGAATTAGAGTGTTGGGATTCACGACTGGATCGCTCCCAGTCGGGACATGATGTTACAATTTCTCTCTGACTTTTAGTTCCTGATTTTGTGGCCGGTCGTTGCACTTACCATGCTTGGTTGACCATTTATCCGGCTCAGGCTGGTCGTTTGACGTGACCGTAAGCAATGGGTCTCTTTTCGATGTGTCAGAACGTTTGACTACTATACATTGTTAGTGATCACTGACCAATCATCTTCGTCTATGCCTATCAGGCGTACATGTGATTCCCAAATATACAAACCATTCGTATACGACCACCTTTACATTACAAGTTCACTGGTAAAGATAGAGAGGAATAAACCCAGATTCCAGTTGTGACTCCACTCTCATACGCGTCCCATACCACGTATGAGCTTGGTGGTCCCTACCGTACATCCCAGGATAGTACACCACTCCGGATGATATGACGCACTATCCCTTCAGGCATTCATAAACTCTTTAACAGCTCACAAAATAGTTACATATATATATATATATATATATATATTATTTTCATTTGAAAACAAAAGAGAAATTAACAATACAAGGTTGAGAATAGATATCCAGTTTCCTACCATGCAAGTGTGGCCACCCGGCCTAAAATAAATAACATAACGGAAACGTAAACAGCGCCTCGCGCTAACAGAAAGAAAATAAATATGCAACCAATAATATTATCCCTGGATATCTGTTCACCAACCTGTACACAACACAACAACGTAAAATGCAGACATCACCCCTCGGGTGTGACTCTGACATTTTACCGTTTCATACCCTTTTTCCTTTTTTTTTCGATTTTTACAGTTTTCAATCTCTTCAATAAAATATCCAATTTCTGATATTCATCAACTCAAAATGAGTTCATTGAATATTAAATCACATTTTCCAACTATATGTAGACACCCCATTTTTGCATCCACCTGATTAATAAACTCGTCAACCCGATCGCAATGATTCCCAATGATGGGTGTGTATTCCATTGCTTTATTTTGTTACCCGATATGTTTCAGAAATCCGAATGAGGTATCTCGAATTGATAAAACCTTAGAAATCACGCTACGCTAGGAAAATACGACCTCAGAAACATAGAAAGTATCATCTTGCAGACAAAAAGAAGCTTCACGATAAAAATCACTAAAAATTGATCAAATTACCAAAATACCCCTAATCTCAAAACAACGTTAGAACCTACGCTACGCTTAGGAAAATCCATTCGAACATATAAAATGTCGAATCGGAACCAAATAAATCATTTCACCGATTTTAACAGAATTTGACAAAATTACTAAAATGCGCCTCATAAAGTTCACAATCATTTCACATAAAAATTTTCATAAATGACACAAACCAACATTCTCATTGAATTCCTTTCGAAAAACCGATTCTAAAACATCCTAGAGCATTAAAAATCGACTTGAAACGTGAAAAGTCCTTTCCGGGGGCAAAACGGTAATTTCACAATTTTCATAATTAAAAAATTCGAAATTAATAAATAAAATATTAAATAATTAAAGTGAAACATTGATGAAATTAATTTAAAATTTTGAACCTAAAAAATCGATCAATCGGACTTTCGGGTAAAATTGTTGAGGGTTCGTGGGATATTTCTTTAAGGACCCTTCCATTTGGGGGTCCAAAGAATTAAAGAAATAATGGAAGGGGGTTCTCCAAAAATTAATAGTAAATCAAACAAGACTGAAGTTAAGGTATTAAAGTCAATTAAGCAAAACTGAAGTCAAAATTAAAGTCAATCAAGTAAGACTGAAGTCAAGATATTAAAAGTCAATCAATTAAGACTAAAGTCAAAATATTAAAAGTCAATCAAATAAGACCAAAAGTCATAATAGAACTCTAATTAAATAATAACTATATCTAATAGAGTTCTAACTTAAAAACAATTCTACCTAAAACAATTTTAATTAAAACACAATTCTACCTAAAATAAGTCTAACTAAAACACAACTCTAATTAAAAGATCTCTAATTAAACACTAACTCTATCCAAATCAACCCTTAAAAACATCTATAAATAGAGGTGCTCACACCCTATTTTCGTATCAAATCATAAACCCTAAGAGAAGTAGGTCTAGAAGCTCCCCTAGCCCCCCATAAACCCTAGTTTTGGAGCCCCAACCCCTTACCTAACATCCCCCCTTCAATTTTAGTCTAGAAAACACCTAAAATCCCTCCAAAAACACCCCTAAATCTGCAACAAACTTGAAGAGTTCAGATTCAGAAACAATGAGATACTTTGATCTAGGAGATCCGAAGTCAAATCTGGAGACAGAACGAAGTAAGGGAATACAGTACAAGGAGCTCTTTTTGTCAGATCTGAGGGAGAAAAATCTTTGCTATCGGAAAGGTATGAATTTTTTATTTTTGTTTTTATCTAGGTTTTTAGCAATGTGATATATTTGGGAAGTTAATAGAGACCGGCTTTGGCCGGGCGAGGTTGGTGCCTAACACCTTCCAACCCCGTAACATGATACCCGAATTCAGATTTTTTATGGTAGATTAGTTCTTTTTATCTATGTTAGAGTCAGTTTGGTTCCTAGACCACAATAACTAGGTGGCGACTCCCAAACCTCAAGGGTCAAAAGCGGATCCGCGCACCCCGCGGATCGAGGGCGCTTTCACTATAGAATTTATTTCTATCAATAATATTGAAAAAGAATACAATTTTTATATCAAAACGGGGTCCGAACAGGGCACAAGACCCAATTTATGGAAATAACCCGTTATAATACTCAACTCACGTATAATTTGTTAAAAATACAATTAAACATATCAAACATGCAATTTCTGGCGTGAATTTTGAAATAAACAAAGAATTCTATATTTCGGAAATACATCCAAATTTTTCCAATAAAATCCTAAATGCAATTTTCACAATCTATGATTACTAATAGAAATTGAGAGTTCCTTACAATCTTCAGGTGAAAGGATCGAAGCGTGTGTGTGAAAATTGAGACGGACTGAACTTCGAAGCGACTGATTTTCGAAACTGGCTTGGTGGTTTCGAAGATCTCAATGTGCTCGTCTTTTCTCCCTTCTACGATGAAAGACGGTTTGACCCCGAAATTGATGAAAATCGAGATTGAAGTTACGAAATCTCCGTATAAAAATACGGCTGATTTTTGACTATACGGGGTGAAAAAAACGAGAAAACGGAAGGAATTTGGGTGGGTTATGTAGAGAATGAGACTGCGGACATTTCTCCCTTTTGCGTCGGAAGACGACTTGACCCCGAAACGGACGAAATTCGAGGTCAAAATTTCAAAGTTTCCGTATCCAAATACGGCTTATTTTTGACGATATTGGATGAAATAGAAAGTGAAACGAAGAAAGATTGGGTGGGTTTTGTAGAGAACGCAGCTGCGGATCTTTTTCCCTTCTATGGCGATCGTCGACGGCGAACCGTTTGCGAAGGATCTGAAGTAGAACATCAGTGGAAAAAAAAAAACAAATTCTTTTTTCGTGCGACTGTATTGACGAGTTGGGGAAGATGACATATAAAAAAAAATTTAAATATTATTTATATTAAATTTGGGAGGAATTCGGCATTTTATCAATTGTTTTGATCGACGATAACTTAATCATCCGGACTCCAAAACTGACGAATGAATACTCTATTTCGCCTAATTTTTCGTTCTGGATCTAATGGTGTAGTCAATTTCTACAAATTTTATCTCTAACAAAAATTTACATTTTTAGCCTGAGGTGACCCCTAAACTTGATGTCGTTTTCGTTTTTGGCGATAATTCGACTTTCTGATCTCCAAAAATGAAAAATAAATAGTCTATGTTGAATAATTTTTTGTTATGAACCCAATGGTATGATCGAATTTTAAAAATTATTCCTCTAACAAAAAGTCACTGTTTTAGCCTGGTCCGACCCGGTAATCGAGGATTTTGTAACTTTTATATTCGGATTTGCATTTGAGCGTGCTTACAGGCTAAACTATGTTTTTCGATCATTTTGAATCCAATGGTGAGGTCAACTTCCATTAAAAATGATCAGAACAAGGTCTTACAGTTTTACCCTAAGTCCCACTTTCAAGATTTTCTTAAAATTCCACTATTTATTTGTTCCTCGAGATACGAATTAAAAATTCAGGGTTTTACAGCCCCCCTACAAGTTTAGTTTTTGGGCTTTCGTAGATAAAGCCCATGATCCTATAAATTCAAGTGATCCACATTAAATATTGGGCCTTACACCCAAATAAATGAGTTTGGCCCAATAATAGTTCATAGAATCCTCAAAATTGGATTTGGACAAATTTAGCCTTTTAAACAAATCAATTAAACCCCTTTAAGTGGGGGTATAATTGAAAAGCTAAATTACCTTTAAGTTTATAAATACAAGAGTCTCTCTCATTGAGGGGGGATCTGGATCACTTTCTCTCAGAAGACAGGAGCTCTCCCTCTAGAGAAGAAGAAGCTCTCAAGCCCTCCTTTAAAGACAAATTAAAAGTTCTTCAGAGATTCGGACTCCGATTAAAGAGAATATCAAGCATAAAACCCTTATCTGGAAGTCAAGAAAACATTCTCAACTGATAAAGAGTGAAGTCCGGAGAAAAGAAAATCTAGAGAAACCTCTATAGAAGATCAAAACAAAATAAAGCCAACGTTAAAGCATCCTTCTCAGTCGATAAAGCGCGAAGCTCGAAGAAAAGAAAAATTACATACATCATCATCGTCTTTTCGTACTTGACTTTTAATCAGAGGAAACACTGAGATCTGTATCTACTTTTCATCAAAAATCAATAAAATCATTTGTGATTATATTTCACGAATCTCAAAGTAGATATCTTGAAATTTATTGTTGAAAAATTTATGGCATGCTCGGTGGGACCATCTCCACCTCTCATCTTTTAGTCAACTACTAAAACATCAATCAAAACATCGATGGCATCTCGCAACGTCAACGCTATAGCATCAGCTACTATTAAGAAAGGTAAAAAAATTAGTTCTTCAAACCTTGAATCTGCCCAGGTTATTAGTCGTGATCATCACGTAACTCGAACAATGACGAAAACAGACGGATCTAAGTTGGTGGAGCCTCTCCAGCATCATTCCAAGAAATGTGCCACAAAAACGACACTCACAACGAAGGCATAGTGGGCGGACATTATAGAAGACGATTTTTCAGATTCTGGATCTGATTCGAAATCAATTGAGGGGTCATCTAGATCTCTATCGATCACTTCTTCATCGCAAACTCACACCTCTATCAGAGCAGTGATGACAGTTGGAGCACTAACAATGGAGGAACAAGTTGCTCAGATGGTAGACACCATCAACAAATTGACAAAGGCAATAGAGGTCAAAGACATCCAGATTGCAACCCTTGTTAGTCGTTTGAAACATAAAGACAATGAGAATGAATCGAGTGTTGGACCTTCGCATCCTCCAGGATTCACTCCTGAAGGGTAAACGACTCCGAGTGAAGAAGAATGAGAAGACTATGCTGGCTCATGTAAAGTTACGCGATACCTATCACAGGGGTTTGTTGCCTCACTTTCTGTTCAACAACTGCAAGCAATGATTACTAACACCATTCGTGTTCAGTATGGGGGCATGCCACAATCCTCATTGATCTATTCCAAATCCTACACTCAATGCATCAAACAAATACGTCTTCCAGTAAAATATCAACCGTCAAAATTTTAACAGTTCGAAGGAAAAGGCAATCTAAAGCAGCATATTACCCACTTCATCGAAACTTGCAACAACGCATGTACATTCGGTGACTTCATGGTGAAACAATTCATTCGCTCCCTTCATGACAATACGTTCGATTGGTACATCGACTTGGAACCCAATTCAATAGACAATTGGGATCAACTTGAGAGAGTGTTCCTCAATTACTTCTATAGCACTAGAAGAACGGTAAGTGTAGACACCCCATTTTTGCATCCGCCTGATTAATCAACTCGTCAACCCGATCGCAATGATTCCCATTGATGGATGTGTATTCCATTGCTTTATTTTGTTACCCGATATATTTCAGAAATCCGGATGAGGTATCTCGAATTGACAAAACCTTAGAAATCACGCTACGTTAGGAAAATACGACCCCAGAAATATAGAAATCATCATCTTGCAGACCAAAAAGAAGTTTCACGATAAAAATCACTAAAAATTGATCAAATTACCAAAATACCCCTAACCTCAAAATAACCCTAGAGCCTACGTTACGCTTAGGAAAACTCTCTCGAACACATAAAAAATAAATCAAAACCAAATAAATCATTTCGCCAATTTTAACAGAATTCGACAAAATTACGAAAATGCCCTCATAAAGTTCACAACCATTTCACATAAAAATTTTTTAAAATGACACAAACCAACATTCTCATTCAATTCCTTACGAAAACCGATTCTAAAACGTCCTAGAACATTAAAAACCGACTTAAAACGTGAAAAGTCATCTCCGGGGGTAAAACGGTAATTTCATAATTTTCATAATTAAAAAATTCGAAATTAATAAATAAAACATTAGATAATTAAAGTGAAACATTAATGAAATTAATTTAAAATTTTGAACCTAAAAAATCGATCAATCGGACTCTCAGGCAAAATTGTTGAGGGTTCGTGGGATATTTCTTTAAGGACCCCTCCATTTGGGGGTCCAAAAAATTAAAGAAATAATGGAAGGGGGTTCTCCAAAAATTAAAAGTAAATCAAGCAAGACTAAAGTCAAGGTATTAAAGTCAATCAAGTGAGACTAAAGTCAAAATTAAAGTCAATTAAGCAAGACTGAAGTCAAGATATTAAAAGTCAATCAATTAAGACTAAAGTCAAAATATTAAAAGTCAATCAAATAAGACCAAAAGTCATAATAGAACTCTAATTAAATAATAACTCTATCTAATAGAGTTCTAAATTAAAAACAATTCTACCTAAAATAATTTTAATTAAAACACATTCTACCTAAAACAATTTTAATTAAAACACAATTCTACCTAAAATAAGTCTAACTAAAACACAACTCTAATTAAACACTAACTCTATCCAAATCAACCCCTAAAAACATCTATAAATAGAGGTGCTCACACCCTATTTTCGTATCAAATCATAAATCCTAAGAGAAGTAGGTCTAGAAGCCCCCTTAGCCTCCCATAAACCCTAGTTTTGGAGCCCCAACTCCTTACCTAACATCCCTCCTTCGATTTTAGCCTAAAGAACACCCAAAAGCCTTCCAAAAACATCCCAAAATCCGCAATAAACTTGAAGAGTTCAGATCCAAAAATAAGGAGATACCTTGCCTCGGAGATCCGAAATCAAATCTGAAAATAGAACGAAGCAAGGGAGTACGGTACAAGGAGCTATTTTTGTCAGATCTGAGGGAATAAAGTTTGCTATTGGAAAGGTACCTTTTTTATTTCTTTTTATTTATTATTATCTAGGTGGTTAGCAATGTAATTTATTTGGGAAGTTAGTAGAGACCGGCTTTGGCCGGGCGGGGTTGGTGCCTAACACCTTCCAACCCCGTAACGTGATCCCCGGACTCTTTTTCTCTTTCGTAGATTAATTTGCCTTTTTTTAGAGTCAGTTTGGTTCCTAGACCTTAACAACTAGGTGGCGACTCCCAAACCTCAATGGTCAAAAGCGGATCCGCGCACCCCGTGGATCGAGGGCGCTTTCAGTGGCGACTCCGCTGGGGACTATTGAGGATCAAACTTGAAAAACCCCAAGTATGGGAGCATTGCCAAGATGACCTAGTTTTTTTTTTATTATTTAGTTGGATTTATTTATTTATTTTATTTATTTTATTTATTTTTTTATTTTTTTATCTTAATTGTAGATGATTTTGGGCATTGCATTTTTTTTTTCAATTAAGGATCACTTTTTGATGACCCCTAAATAATGAAAGATTCAAATTGATGAATGATGAAGGTTGGACAGAAATATTAAAACGCTTTTAGAGAATATTCTAGTGAGAATTAAGTCTGGGAACCTATTAATAAAACATAAATCTCGTCGAGTAGATTAATTTAGAATCTGAGTTCACTCAATTTCGTTATCGGAAGCCTTAGATATCATCGATGCAAGTTCAATCTGTAAATCTGGAATTATTTCTGAATGAAAGTTGGGATAGCAATGTTAAAACTTTTTTACAGAACATTTTAGTGAGAATTAAGTCTAGGAACCTCTTAGTAAAACGTAGATCTCATCGAATAGATTAATTTAGAACTTGAGTTCACTCAATTTCATTATCGAAAGCCTTAGATATCATCGATGCAAGTTTAATCTGTAAATCTGAAATTATTTCCGAATGAAAGTTGGGACAGCAACGTTAAAACGTTTTTATAGAACATTCTGGTGAAAACTAAGTCTGGACACCTATTAATAAAATGTAGATCTCATCGAGTAGATTAATTTAGAACTTGAGTTCACTCGATTTCATTATCGTAAGCCTTAGATATCATCGATGCAAGTTCAATCTGTAAATCTGGAATTATTTCCGAATGAAAGTTGGGACAGCAATGTTAAAACTTTTTTACAGAATATTCTATTGAGAATTAAGTCTGGGAACCTCTTAATAAAATGTAGATCTCATCGAATAGATTAATTTAGAACTTGAGTTCACTCAATTCCATTATCGGGAGCCTTAGATATCATCGATGCAAGTTCGAATTGTATTTTCCTAATCCACAGAAAATCTGAATTTATCTAATGTTGGCACAATTAATGTTCTTGAGAGTGAGCTCATCTCAACCATTATCATTCTATCATCAATGTAACACCTATTGGAATCTCGATTTATTTTGGATCACCCAAAAGTGATCATTGATTGGACCTTAAAAATTATAAAAATTATGCATATTGCAATGTTTGTTTGATCATTATCATATGCCATATTTATTGATTAATTTACCATGATCTTGCTTGAAATACATGATTGATGTTGATCGTAATGTTAATGTGCTTATGTGATGGGAATAATGTGATCTTAATTGAATATTCATATGACTTGAATGATTTTGGTTTTGATTAAATGTATGATTGGTTTGATTGGATCCATGGGCCCATTTGTTTGAAAAAGGTCCCGGGCACACCCCACCCTGTTTTGCACACACCACATGCACGTTTACTGTTTTACTCACTTACACGTCCCATTTAGCCAACGTGGCACTAGTGCGTGGCCCGGTCTCTTCGGAGATGCGACGTCATTCATGAAATCCACAACTCCAGTCACGTACCTTAGGGTATATCAAACTGGGGGCATCAATACTATCTGATCAGGTGATTCTGAGAAGTATGTTGATGCACCTAGGCTGGAGCGACCTGAGCCTTTGACCTATTGTAAGCCACACAGTCACATGTCCCGATTGCCAACGTAGTACTAGTACGTGGTCGGTCCCCTCGTGGGATGCCAAACCAATTATGAAAGCTACAACTCTTGACTCGTACCCATAGGTATAAAAGATAGTCTAAGTATATCAATTGTACTTCTTGGTCAAAACTGGTGCCTAAGCAAGATCTTGCCCCGCTGTACCCTACTGTACGAGGGGGATAGACTACGTCTATTCTAGACGAGAGGTATTTAAGTGGGCCCTTGCTCAGCATTGTGCGCCACCTCTCAACTGGAGATCGAACTGGCTGTTTTTGGCTTCAGAGAAGTGAATTGAGGTTTTAGATTATCACCTATACGGTATATCAAACCAAGTCACCACGTATCGAAAGGTATATAGGTGTGCTTGGGCAAAGGTGGCTAGATAAAAATGCATTGCACGTAGTAAACTTAGAGTCTAGAAGCCTTCCTATAGGTCACGACCCGAATTGACTATGGGTGTTCCTGGGTTGCTTTATTCAATCCAACCAACAGGTAGGTGGGCGGACCGATCCAGAATAATCAAACAAAACCCGCAATATCGGTCCTACCCAATCGGTGAAATGTACCAATTAATTTGAATCACTTGAACCAGTTGGCCCAATTGACAAATGGATCAAACTGATCAATACCAAATCAATTGGACTAATTGGTTTCACTTTTAAAGATCCAGACCACTTTATATAGAAAGATTCGATCTTAGGATCAAATTAATTTGTCTGATCAAAGGTTCAATCCCAATCAGGGGTAGACCCGTGCCTAATCTTTCTCACTTTCTTGGTCACCATAGACTTATAGTGCATTTGGATTTGATATTTCCCATCGAACTTGGACTATTCTATATCGAAACTTTAATCATTTGGTTAAGAGTCAAACCTTTAGAGTCAATGGTTAACCTTGGTTTACTTCCAATCGGGTGATAATTGGTCCCAAATATTTTAAATCCTCATCTATGTCATTTTGGGTCCGTCAAAAGAGTCGTCTAGTCAAAGTACCAATGTTAAGTTCAAGTAGTCCATCCACCCAAAAGGACCTTCTCTCTTTGTAGATAATTGTCCCTGAGTTTTCTTTGAGTTTCAATCCAGTTTTTGTCATTCTGTAAATCCAGTAGTCGAGTTTGTCAATCAATGTTTTTCAATTCCAATAAAATATAGAAGCTTCTGATTATCATACGTGTAATAATGATTTGAGCATAATATCTAACATGAGGATTGACTTAGAGCTCACTAATCAAACTTAATAAATATTGGAATTAAATAGTACACTTAAGAAGTGCAAATGGGTACTACATTTTCCTTAGCAGAACATGAGAAGAATAATAAATTTACTTGAGAAATTCAACAACGTTCCTGCATGGTCTCGTGAGAATACATGGATGGATTGCACCAAAATATATCAAATCCTAAAGTTGAGGGTGAACTTCAAAATCAAAGATTATCAAGAAGGATGTAGTTGAAACCATCAACTAAGGTATTAAGATCTACAAGAAAGGATTCATCATATTTTTCACTTAAGAAAGAAGAGTTCTCATTCGCGAAAGAATATAAGATTTTTTCGAAGTTTGGAAAAGGTTGAACGAGTCAACGTCAAATACAAAGAAGTCAATCACACTCAACTTTGTAAAAGAAGACTGAAGATTTCTCTTTATCAGAAAAAGACTGAAGATTATTCATTCTTAGAAGAAGATTGAAGATTACTCATTTTCAGAAAGAAGACCTTGCTTGACAGAGCAATCCAAATATCAAATTCTTGAAACTTTGACCAAGTCGAGCAGCATTCACAAAAGGAGGCCTTCTTTGGTCGAACCATTTTCCTGTCTTACCAAGATGAAGATAACCTTCTTTAGCCCCTCGCAGCCTTTAAAAAAATCAATAACATTTTTTTTCTAAACCACGCCGACCAACCTTGGGAGGAAATCTTATTATAAACTACGTTTTGACCTAATCCCAAAAGGAAAAAAAGAAATATTTGGGGTACGTAGGCAACCTGAGAAGTTACTTCAGGCCCGATCATTAAAAGAAAAATGTATTCTCTTAAGGAAAGTGTCATCCAAAAGAAAAATCTACTATTGAAATGTTCAAAAGAAAAGAATGCCAAACTAAGGGCATTAGAAAAAAGAATCAAAAGAATTGATAAAAAGAAAAGAATGCCAAACTAGGGGCATTTAGAAAAAAAATCAAAATAATTGATAGGAAAGAGAGAATATCAAACTAAGGGCATTTTGGGAAGTTGAGCCTTATATCTTTTCTTTCTAAACCATATCCTAAGCCCACCTATTAAGTCTTCCTGAAGGCTAATTGACTTGGTTAAGGTGCAGGGAACTGAGAAATTGTCGAATTGGTTATACAAGATCATCAAGAAAAAAAAGAGAAGCCCGCTAAGTCGAAAACCTGAAAAGGTGACTTAGGCAAAATTTAGGGCATAACCATAAAAAAGAAAGCCTGCTAGGTTGAAAACCTGAAAAGGCGACCTAGGAAAAAATCAAGGCATCATCAAAAAAAGAAAAACAAAGCCCGCTAGATTGAAAACCTAAAGAGGTGATCTAGGCAAAAATTAGGGCATCATCAAATGGGAGGAAAGGTCCCGTCAAGAAGAAAAATTCAGAAGGAAGCTTGTGCAGAAACTGCAGAACCATTCAAGTCACGATATTTGTCTTTTAGCCAAGAGCTCACATCCGACAAAGACAATATTGAAGTCGAAAAAATCAGAAGTCATCTTGAACATTGTAGGATCTTCAAAAGTATGTTTACTTGTTCAAGTGTTCGCTAATGGAAGATGTAGAATCATCAACCACTTTGAAGAGGAAGATCTTTTATTCTAATATTTATCAAGATTTTTTAAGTCCAGCTCAAGCATTTTTCAAAAGAAATTCGAAAGAAAATGATCAATTCTTTATTGCACATATGATAATCTTAAGAGTCTTAAATTTAAGAGAATGTCAGTTCTTCTATCTATCATACATCAGAGTCCATATTTTTCAAGCGTAATCCATTCCATCAGTCTCGTAGTCAAGTCCCAGTTAAAGCCAACCTTGAAACTAGGGGCATTTTTGAAGGTCATTTAATTTCAAAGTTTTTGTTCTTAATCACATGATAAAAAGAAAATCATACAAAAGCTTAAAAGTCCGGCGAAACCCAATGATAATTACGAATCCAGATGCATGATAAGCCAATAAAGACCTGATCTTTCAAACTTTGAGCTCGATTTTGAATCATATAATCAATTAATAGGATTGTTTAAGTTCCTATAAATCTAAGCTCGAGAAACGTGGCTTAGTAAATTCGAGTCTAAGAAGCGAGATTCCAACTTTTTGAATCATAGAATGAATAGGCTTTTTGAAGTGCCTACAAACCTAAGTTCGAGTTCGAGAAACGAGACTCCAACTTGTTGAATCATAGAATGAATAGGCTTTTTGAAATGCCTACAAACCTAAGTTCGAGTCCGAGAAACGAGACTCCAACTTGTTGAATCATAGAATGAATAGGCTTTTTGAAGTGCCTACAAACCTAAGTTCGAGTCCGAGAAACGAGACTCCAACTTGTTGAATCATAGAATGAATAGGCTTTTTGAAGTGCCTACAAACCTAAGTTCGAGTCCGAGAAACGAGACTCCAACTTGTTGAATCATAGAATGAATAAGCTTTTTGAAGTGCCTACAAACCTAAGTTCGAGTCCGAGAAACGAGACTCCAACTTGTTGAATCATAAAATGAATAGGCTTTTTGAAGTGCCTACAAACTTAAGTTCGAGTCCGAGAAACGAGACTCCAACTTTTTGAATCATAGAATGAATAGGCTTTTTGAAGTGCCTATAAACCTAAGTTCGAGTCCGAGAAACGAGACTCCAACTTTTGGAATCATAGAATGAATAGGCTTTTTGAAGTGCCTACAAACCTTAGCTCGAGTCCGAGAAACGAGACTCCATGTTTATAGGATTGTTTAAGTTCCTCTAAACCTCAACCAGAGTCCGAGAAATGAGACTCCAGCTTCGTTTGAATCATGTTGAATTAACAGGATTGTTTAAGTTCTTTAGCCCGAGAAGCGTGGCTACAATAGGTTCGAGCTCGATAAATTAACTCATACTTTTTCGAACTCTAAAAAAGAATTTCAAATAGAATTAACGAAGTTCCTACATTGTTATGACTCCAATTACTTTATTGTTCAAACTTGCCATGATTGCTTTCGTTGCATAAGCACATTTCAATTTTGAATCATTATTGTCAGTGAGAGATGATCTTTGTGACCTGACACATTTTTACTCAGTTTCACATAGTACACACACTTACACTTGCACTTTTTAGTCAAGGAGAATTCTTTAAAATTCAAGGATCTGACACTGTCAGTGAAAGCTCGTGCTTGAGGACCTGACAACATTTTTTTTCGGGGAGAGTTTTACGCTCAAAGATCCGAACACCCCGACGAATTGCTAAATCAGGCTGCAAAATGAACTGTCACTAGCTTTGGCATTCGGATATCGCACTATCTACCGAAATAGATTTGCTATCTAGTTTGCTTCAACCCTCTGCCAAATAGGGGCATCTGTAGACACCCCATTTTTGCATCCGCCTGATTAATCAACTCGTCAACCCGATCGCAATGATTCCCAATGATGGATGTGTATTCCATTGCTTTATTTTGTTACCCGATATGTTTCAGAAATCCGGATGAGGTATCTCGAATTGACAAAACCTTAGAAATCACGCTACGTTAGGAAAATACGACCCCAGAAATATAGAAATCATCATCTTGCAGACCAAAAAGAAGTTTCACGATAAAAATCACTAAAAATTGATCAAATTACCAAAATACCCCTAACCTCAAAATAGCCCTAGAGCCTACGTTACGCTTAGGAAAACTCTCTCGAACACATAAAATAATAAATCAAAACCAAATAAATCATTTCGCCAATTTTAACAGAATTCGACAAAATTACGAAAATGCCCTCATAAAGTTCACAACCATTTCACATAAAAATTTTCATAAATGACACAAACCAACATTCTCATTCAATTCCTTACGAAAAACCGATTCTAAAACATCCTAGAACATTAAAAACCGACTTAAAACGTGAAAAGTCATCTCCGGGGGTAAAACGGTAATTTCATAATTTTCATAATTAAAAAATTCGAAATTAATAAATAAAACATTAGATAATTAAAGTGAAACATTAATGAAATTAATTTAAAATTTTGAACCTAAAAAATCGATCAATCGGACTCTCAGGCAAAATTGTTGAGGGTTCGTGGGATATTTCTTTAAGGACCCCTCCATTTGGGGGTCCAAGAATTAAAGAAATAATGGAAGGGGGTTCTCCAAAAATTAAAAGTAAATCAAGCAAGACTAAAGTCAAGGTATTAAAGTCAATCAAGTGAGACTAAAGTCAAAATTAAAATCAATTAAGCAAGACTGAAGTCAAGATATTAAAAGTCAATCAATTAAGACTAAAGTCAAAATATTAAAAGTCAATCAAATAAGACCAAAAGTCATAATAGAACTCTAATTAAATAATAACTCTATCTAATAGAGTTCTAAATTAAAAACAATTCTACCTAAAATAATTTTAATTAAAACACAATTCTACCTAAAACAATTTTAATTAAAACACAATTCTACCTAAAATAAGTCTAACTAAAACACAACTCTAATTAAACACTAACTCTATCCAAATCAACCCCTAAAAACATCTATAAATAGAGGTGCTCAAACCCTATTTTCGTATCAAATCATAAACCCTAAGAGAAGTAGGTCTAGAAGCCCCCTTAGCCTCCCATAAACCCTAGTTTTGGAGCCCCAACTCCTTACCTAACATCCCTCCTTCGATTTTAGCCTAAAGAACACCCAAAAGCCTTCCAAAAACATCCCAAAATCCGCAACAAACTTGAAGAGTTCAGATCCAAAAATAAGGAGATACCTTGCCTCGGAGATCCGAAATCAAATCTGAAAATAGAACGAAGCAAGGGAGTACGGTACAAGGAGCTATTTTTGTCAGATCTGAGGGAATAAAGTTTGCTATTGGAAAGGTACCTTTTTTATTTCTTTTTATTTATTATTATCTAGGTGGTTAGCAATGTAATTTATTTGGGAAGTTAGTAGAGACCGGCTTTGGCCGGGCGGGGTTGGTGCCTAACACCTTCCAACCCCGTAACGTGATCCCCGGACTCTTTTTCTCTTTCGTAGATTAATTTGCCTTTTTTTAGAGTCAGTTTGGTTCCTAGACCTTAACAACTAGGTGGCGACTCCCAAACCTCAAGGGTCAAAAGCGGATCCGCGCACCCCGCGGATCGAGGGCGCTTTCAGTAAGTATGGTAGAGCTTGTTGTCGTCAAACAAAGAAATGATGAACCAGTCATCGAGTATTTAGAGCGCTAAAGAAATCTTTTCCTCAACTGCATGGATCGACTTTCTCAATCTTCTACTATAGCGATGTGTGTTCAAGGGATGCACTGGCAACTCCTTTACATCCTAAAAAGAATTAAGTCACATACTTTCGAAAAACTAGCTACTCGTGCATACGGCATGGAGTAGAGTATAACTATGCATCAGACTCCACGACCAAGCGAGTCTCGAAGGCAAGAAAAGAAGGATGGCAAATCCTTCAAAACTAAAGAAGTCTTGTCTACCACCACCATCAAATCAGTCAAGATCATAGGTAAAAGAAGAGAAGATCAGCCACGAGTTGATTTTACAAAAGAAAAATGAAAAGCTTGGAAAACTCTCAAAGAGCTTGAGGCAAAAGAGTACCTGATGCTGATGTATTGGGCATGTTTGAAGAGCTGCTGAAATTAAAACTCATTGAACTTCCAGTGCCCAAACGACCTGAGGAAGCAAGTCGCGACAATGATCCAAAGTATTATCGCTATCATAGGGTGATTAGTCACCCGATTGAAAAATACTTCGTCTTCAAGGAGAAAATTATGGATTTGGCACGTCAAGGGAAAATTGAACTTGACTACGTCGAAAATGTTGCTACTTCCAACATGACCTCTGTCACATTTGGATCTTCTGATCCAATACTCTTGGTAAGTCAGTATGCAACGCAAACTCCATCTCCTCAGATCACCAAAGTTTTACCTAAGCCACCACAACTCATGTCCATATATTCGGACGTTGAAAAGGCCCATCCCATCTGGGGGCATGGCCAAATAAAAGAAAAATTATCACATTTCCCACTCCACCTCAACAATGACAACAATCTTATTCGACTTCAAATTCAAAGTAGAATATCTCACAGTCTGTTTCGGTTGATGACAAAGGGTGGACAGTTGTCACTCGTCGAAAAAGACGCTCTACACATGTGCCAACTCCTCCTATCCCAAAGTCAAAGAGAAAGAGAAGAAAGTCAAAATCAAGTACAGGATCAAAGAAATGAAAAATAACAACAAAGAAGAAGGCTTTACGAGTTCTGCCCACAGACCACGAAGACATCCTTCAGCAACCTCCCCGTATGTCGGTTACTCTTCTAGAATTCTTACCCAAGAAGTTTTTGAAGGAAGTTTGCACGGTTTCATGTCATCAAGTGGAAGCGGAAGTGTTACTAAATGATATTGATGATAGGTCCAAAGAACATCATATTAATTCCAATGATGGAGATCAGCAACTTGAGAAAGAAAATAGCACATCGAAAATAGAAGATTCGCAGGTTAACTTGAATTTCTCCAATGAACTCCAAAAAGTTCAGTATACTTCAAAGCAAAGCTCAACTGAATCAAAACAGGAAGTTCAACTGACATAGATCCACAACAAGACAGTATGTGCATGGCCACAATTACCTTCACTGATGAGGATCTTCAATTAAGGTCTCGACCTCACAATAGGCCTCTTTACGTCACAGGTTATGTGAGAGAGAATAAAGTTCAAAGAATCCTCCTGGATTCTGGTTCTGCGGTTAACATCATGCCAATTCGTATCATGAAACAAGTTGGGATCTCGTCGGATCAACTTGCTCGTAGTAAGTTGATGATCCAAGGTTTCAACATGGGTGGCCAGAGAGCCATCGACATGATAAGAGTCAAGCTCTCTATCGTAGATTTGGAATCAACAACGTTCTTCCACGTGATTGATTGTAAAACTTCATATCATTTACTTCTCGGTCGACCGTGGCTGCATGAAACTGGGGTAGTACTATCCACGTGACATCAATGCTTCAAGTATTACCAAGATGTTGTGCAGAAACGTGTAATAGCGTTTGCGTTTAAAATCTGCGTTTTCATTGTAAATCACTGTTTGATTAGAGAAGCTACGTTAAAAAATTACATTTTGAACGCAAATATGAGAAGCTCTTGCAACCCACTTTTTCTTTTGTGTTTGCAGGAGAAGCAAACACCGAAAAAATGATTTAAGCAAAAAGACGTTAATACCCCCGATCTTCTCTTCTTTTCTTCTCTGTGACGGAACCCTCTCTCTCTCACACACACAGCACACACACACACAATCTCTTTCTCTCTCTCGCACAGATATCTCTCTCTTCTTCTCTTCGCTGTCCATAGAAGCTTGAACATGCATGCACAGCTCTTTTCTACTCGCACACACAGAGAAGGTGGAGAAAAAGTATGAAATGTGAATTGAGTCAAAGTTGCAGCCAACTAATATGCACCTCAAATTCAAAACTTGGAAAACGAGTTTGATGTGTTCTTATTCTATAAAAAAGCTATAAAATGTGTTTATAGCTCGACATGTCATGTCTAAAAGCACAAGTATATTATTTCCATAAAAAAATAACAATCTTTTGATAATCTCTTTCTAGAAATGTCTGCCATATATTTAATTAGCTCATTAGCCTTATGATATTTGAAATATCTCTACGATTTTGAAGAAAACTCGATATAAAAATAAAATGATTAAATTTATGAGTAAAAAATATTAAATCTAACAAGTAAAAGTCATTAATCGAACTACAAATTAGAAGGAATAGGTCAATTTTGTTGATTTGGTTTGGTTTCACACATGCCTAAAATTAGAACTTAAATAATACCTTGGTTTGGGTTATGTTAATGAGAACCTTGGAATCATACCTAGCCGAAGGTTACAAGTACTTTATATACAATAGATAGTCATCAAGATGGGCATATTTTTTTAATAAAGAAAAAAAGACGAGTATATGATAAAATAAATAAACATTTTTGGATGAAAAAATCCAACTTGTAGTTTGTCGAATGAGAATTGATACCAACAATGATTTCTTTAATTAAATTAAATGTCTTATAAAATATCTTAGAAAATTATAGTATGGTGTAAAAAAAAGATAAAATGTTTTTAAAATATTTATATCTATATATATAGTTTTATATTTTAATAAAAGTATGTTTATTTTAAAATATTTCTTAGGTTTTTATTTTTTAAACGGTAAACTTGTTTTTAATGAAATTGGTTACTTTGTACTAACTCGATTGTACCAAATCTATCATATCATCAACCAAAGACTTTACTCACTAAGCTAACTAGTAGTGGCATTGTTGGTAAGTGGGAGGAGGGCAACACGAGGACTTCCGACCATTAGACATGTTTTTGTTAAATTAAATTAATACCTTTGTTCTAAATAAAATAAAATAGGGGTGCACATGGTTCGGATTTTGGCAAAATTGGAACCGAACCAAACATGATCGGTTCTACAAATTTGAAATCGAACCAATCCAATTACCCTATAGAACCGAACCAATCCAATCCAATCTTGGTTCGGATCGGTTCTCGATTTTCATACTTATTGAAGATAGATACCTTTTTCGTCAATCCAAGCATTCTATCTCTTCCAATCTTCAAACCTTAAAAATAAGTAGGACTTTTTTAAATGTGGACTTTGGGATAATAAAAAAATTAAAAGGAAGAAGAAGAAATAAATAAAAATCTGAAAATTTTATTTTTTAAATAATTATACATATATATATATATAGGGAAATGTTCAGCACCCTAAGTTTTACCACACACTTTAACAAACGTTTTTTGTCCTACATGGGTTAGAAGTTTTGGAATGGGCTGATTTTTGGTGAGGATGATCTCTATGATTAGAAGATCATCCTCCCCAAAAATCAGCCCATTCCGAAATGTTTAGCCCCATGTTTACAAGTTGAAAAATCATGGATCGTCCATTTTTTGTAAATCATTTTTGATGGGGTTAGAAGTTTTGGAATGAGCTGATTTTTGGTGAGGATGATCTCCTCATCATAGAGATCATCCTCACCAAAAATCAGCCCATTCCGAAACTTTTAACCCATATAGGACAAAACGTGTTTGTTAAAGTGTGTGGTAAAACTTAGGGTGCCGAATGGGACCCATATATATATATAATTGGTTCGGTTTTATTATATCCTAATCCGGAACCGAACCAAATTAATCGGATTTTTTTTCTTCGATCCGTACCCGAACCGTGTGTGTGTTTAATCCAAACCAATCCAATCCAAAAGCTTCGGATTGGTTTGGATCTCGGATTTACCCAATCCAATGTGCACCCCTAAAATAAAATTTTCAATTATCAAAAGGAGGCTCAATTCGAAATGATGGTAGATTAAAAATTGACCAATTAATTTTAGGTGAATAGAGTAATCAGTTAATTGCATATATCCACAAAATGTCATTTTATATGGTAAACCTGTCCAAAGAGTATTTGATATAAGACATGAAACTTTTGTATTAATGATAAAGTTGGATTAAGAAACATCTAAAAAGGGCATTCTATCTCATTCCCTATAAAAATAGCATAATCATGCAAATCAAAGGTACACAAATTCTATGCATTAAAGGAGAATTCACAAGAGCAAGGGAGCATCATCATGAAGGTTGTAATTCTCGAGATAGTGGAAAAAACCCAAAATTTGAGTGACCATATATACCCTCACTTTTATATTTAAAATGAATATAATTAGGGTCAATTTTTTTTAAAAAGCCCAATAAAATTGTAATTCCCCGGGCATCGATAATCACATCCACATCACTTAGTTTTTCAAAATTATAAAATATCATTTTTACTAAGTAATAATAAAAAAATCTTTTAATTAATATTTTAGATTACAAATAAGCCCTTTTGATACATACAAACACGCCACCTTGTGATTTATCTTATGAAAAGTTTATATTGAATTTTCTTGGAACATCAATGGTCAAGGGCACACTGCAACTTGTTTTTTGAGAACAAGATGCCCAAATTATGTGGAGAAAGGTCACTAAATCCCAAAGTTTAATAATCTCAAGGGTTTTTGGCAAGATATTGAAGTTGATTTTAGTCTCTAACAGTCAAAGCGTATGTTACGAGTTTGAAAAGAGAGGGGCATCTCAAATATTCAGCAAAACGAAGAGGGGGTACATGACTATATGTATGTCTTAATAGCCCTAGTGGTCTGAAATCTCAAAAAAGTAAACTAAAATCCTCAACAGGCCTAGGGTTTTGTTTTTCCACTAAGTCCTAGAAAATAAAAGAAGAGCCAACAGAGCCATCCTTTTCAAACTTCAAACCCTAAAACCGGTAATCTCACATATTGAATTTGTTTTAAATCTTCTGTGGAGTTTGTGGGATTTTAAATCCCAAAATCAAATTTTTATTGATTAAATTTGTTGTTGAGCAAGATTTCGGTTGAAATTAAGCAAATTTTTATTTTTATTTTCAAGTTTTGTTCGAAAGGTTTAATTTTGATGGAGGATTTTGATTGTTCGAAAATCCGAAACATTTGCATACTTGCCCATGTCGATCATGGGAAAACTACACTTGCAGATCATCTAATTGCAGGCTCTGCTGGTGGTTTACTCCACCCGAAGCAAGCAGGCCGTTTAAGGTTCATGGATTACCTCGACGAAGAACAAAGACGAGCCATAACAATGAAGAGTTCTTCAATTTCTCTCAAATACAATAACTACTCTATTAATCTCATAGATTCTCCCGGTCATATGGACTTCTGCAGCGAGGTCTCAACCGCTGCTCGCCTTAGTGACGGAGCCTTAATCTTGGTTGATGCTGTCGAAGGGGTCCATATACAGACACATGCTGTCCTTCGTCAAGCGTGGATAGAGAAACTCACACCTTGTTTGGTTCTCAACAAGATCGATCGTTTGATCTCCGAACTGAAACTTAGTCCAATGGAAGCTTATAACAGACTTCAAAGGATCGTTCACGAGGTTAATGGGATTATTAGTGGATACAAGTCGGAGAAATATTTAACCGATGTTGATTCATTACTTGCAGGACCTGTAACTGAGATGGGTGATGAGAATTATGAGTTTGTGGAGGATGATAACGAAGAAGATACTTTTCAACCCCAGAAGGGAAATGTGGCTTTTGTTTGTGCTTTAGATGGTTGGGGTTTTCGTATTAATGATTTTGCCAATTTCTATGCTTTGAAACTCGGGGCGAGTGTAGCCACGTTGCAGAAGGCTTTATGGGGTCCTCGATATTTTAACTCGAAGACTAAGATGATTGTGGGAAAGAAAGCAATCAGTGGTGGGAGTAAAGCGGCAGCCCGACCCATGTTCGTGCAGTTTGTGCTTGAGCCACTATGGCAGGTTTATCAGAAAGCTCTTGAATCTGATGGGGATAATAAAGGGGTGCTTGAGAAAGTTATTAAATCATTTAATTTATCTGTACCTTCTCGTGATCTTCAGAACAAGGATCCTAAAGTTGTGCTTCAAGCTGTCATGTGTCGTTGGCTTCCTTTGTCAGATACAATCTTATCAATGGTGGTTCATTGTATGCCTGACCCAATTGGGGCTCAGTCTATTCGAATCTCGCGATTGCTTCCAAAAAGAGAGGTTTTAGATGATGAGACTAACTTGGATGTGCTTGCGGAGATTAAGCATGTGTGGCAATCTGTTGAAGCTTGTAATTCTAGCCCTGAAGCACCATGTGTTGCTTTCGTATCTAAGATGTTTGCTGTTCCATTGAAAATGCTTCCCTCGAGAGGCCCCAATGGGGAAGCTGTGAACAATTCATTGGAGGAAGTTGGCGAATCAGATGAGTGCTTCCTTGCATTTGCAAGGATTTTCAGTGGGGTTGTTTATTCAGGGCAAAGAATCTACGTGCTTTCGGCCTTATATGATCCATTGAAAGGAGAAGAAACGATGTATAATAAACATGTTCAAGAAGCTGAATTGCAGTCCTTATACATGATGATGGGGCAAGGTTTGAAACCAGTTGGGTCTGTCAAGGCAGGAAATGTGGTGGCAATACGAGGCCTGGGACAGCATATCTTGAAGAGTGCAACATTGTCATCGACAAGAAATTGTTGGCCTTTCTCAAGTATGGTGTTCCAAGTTGCACCTACTCTAAGGGTAGCAATTGAACCATCTGATCCGAGTGATATGGGTTCTCTATTGAGAGGATTGAGGCTTTTGAATCGCGCAGACCCTTTTGTTGAGGTTACAGTTTCTGCGAGAGGGGAACAGGTGTTGGCAGCTGCTGGAGAGGTTCATCTTGAGAGATGCATAAAGGATTTGAAAGAGAGATTTGCAAAGGTAAGGTTGGAAGTCTCACCGCCTCTTGTCTCTTATAAAGAGACCATTGAAGGGGATGGATTCAATCCAGCAGAGAATCTGAAAGTGTTGATGGGGACCTCGGATTGTGTTGAGAGGACAACTGCCAATGGAAGATGTATTGTCCGAGTGCAAGTCTTGAAGCTTCCCCCTGCTTTTACAAAGGTCCTTGATGAAAGTTCTGATCTACTTGGGGACATTATAGAAGCCAAACCAGGACAAAGAAACAAAAGCTTGGATGATACACACAGAGTAAATGACAAAAACCCAATTGATGCACTTAAAAAACACATGTTGGATGCTATAGAGAGAGAAATTGAGTCTAGTAGTAAAGAAATTGATAAAGATAGAGCTGAGAAATATAGATGTTTGTGGTTACAATTTCTCAAGAGGATCTGGGCACTTGGGCCCAGGCATGTTGGTCCTAACATCCTCTTTGTTCCGGATTTCAAACAAGGGAGTGGTGATTGCTCTATTCTTATACGAGGTTCCGCTCATGTATCTGAAAGGTTGGGGTTTGTGGATGTCAGGACAAGAGTCAAAGACATGATTCCTGAGGAATCTTTAACAACAACCAGCTCTCGAAATGTGGAGGCGGCAAAGAGTCTTGAGAGCAGTGTTGTATCAGGGTTCCAACTAGCTACAGCAGCTGGACCATTGTGTGATGAACCTATGTGGGGTTTGGCATTTCTTGTTGAAGTTTATATTAATCCATTAGGAGACCGATCTGATGAGTCTGATCCTTATTATAGCCAACAAACAGATCAATATGGCGTCTTTACTGGACAGATTATGACGGTTGTAAAGGAAGCATGTAGGGCGGCCATGCTTCAAAAGAAACCTCGAATTGTGGAAGCCATGTACTTTTGTGAGTTGAACACTCCAACTGAATATTTGGGACCCATGTATGCTGTTCTTTCTAGGAGGCGGGCTCGGGTATTGAAGGAAGAGATGCAAGAGGGGTCCCCATTGTTCACTGTGCATGCTTATCTACCGGTTGCCGAAAGCTTTGGGTTTGCGGATGAACTTAGAAGATGGACATCTGGAGCTTCTAATGCCCTACTTGTATTTAGTCATTGGGAAGAACATGCGGAGGATCCTTTCTTTGCACCCAAAACCGAAGAGGAGATTGAAGAGTTTGGGGATGGTTCTAATGTTCTACCAAATACAGCAAGGAAGCTTATTGATGCTGTGAGGCGCCGGAAAGGTCTTCCGGTGGAGGAAAAAATAGTCCAACATGCTACGAAGCAGAGAACCCTTGCTCGGAAAGTGTGAAAAAATGTTGATCACAGCTCTTAAAGAAATGTAAGTTGATATAAAATATATCTGTTCAAACTCATTTACAGTATCCGTTTGATTCTTTATGTGACCTATTGAGATGGGTTTTACTATTTATAATGGAACAAAATACAATTATTTGGAGTTTCCGAAGAAATGCAAGTTCATTCCTTGTTCTTCAATTCATAGGAAAGGGAATGGTATAAATGTATGTGTCCAAACTCAATTTAATGTATTAGTCTGATTCTTTTTGTGACATGGTGATGGATTTTATTATTTACTTTTAAGAGTAATTTTTTTTTTAACATTTTAGCCTATCGAGGCTAGTGTGTGACTCAGAATAGTAAACTAGGTGATCGTGGGATAGGAGTGGACTCCAAACTTGGTAGAGAATATTGTGTTTAAAAAGCTTCCTTTCCTTTTCAGCTCCTCAATTGAGTGATAAGGATAATAATCTTAAACCAGCTCCCTAAGACTTTCCAGAGGAGATCAAATGGTGGTTTGACAGTCCTCATATGGCATGATGAGGGAGAAGGATCTTCTTGAGACATTGAATAACAAAATTTTCTTCTGAATGGGAAATATTGGTATTTTATTCTTCATGCACAGGGTTTTATTGGTCCAGCCTAGGTTAGGGAGTTTTTTTTTCATTATTTTATACGTTTTGAGTATTTATTTCTAAGTAGAATTGTTGTTTTATTTCATATTAGCATTTTAAGCACATCAGGGCATTTAGGTTAATTTACTCATGATTTAGGGCTGGATGTACAAGGGAGGGTATTTAAATTATTTATGTGGCTGTAAAAACAAACCTCTCATAGCGGCATTCAAGGTATTAAATTTCCCTTACTTCCTGAAAATTTCCAAAATATTTTCTTTTCCCCAAGTACCAACATCAAAAGGCACCTTCATTTCTGCAAAATTTACTTTAAAATCACTATTCATTTCATGAGAGTTATGGTGTTGCATAATTATGATGAAAGTTTAAAATTATTGTATTTGGACTGCATTATTTCCTTGTAATCGTGGTTTAAAATATCATTTTGTTCCAATGTTTCGGGTTTCTCAAAAACCGAAATGATACCGAAACATACAATACATTAAAAAGGAGTCTTTCAGAGGAGAGCCGAGTCAAGGGACATGTTATTAGTTTTAAAATAATGGGGTTTCTGAAATATTACCTAAATATGGAGGGAGTTTCCCTAAATCCCTTAAGTCTTTGATAAAAGACTGTGGTCAAGGGCATATTATTCCCTAAATCCTTTTAGTCTTTGTTAGAAGACTGTGTTCAAGGACATATTTTAGTTGAAGATAGGGCTTTGTATTGAAAAAAACCCAGAGAAGAAGATGAAGGGTTTTGTATCCGGTCTCTCTCTCTCTCTCTCCCCTTTCCTTCTTTCTTCCTTTTCTAATAAAATTTGCCTTTTCACCATTTTGAATGCTATTGCAAGATTCTCCCAATGGTACATCCATGGTAATCATCATCCATGTTGAATAGCACATTCATGGTAAGTCCTTGTAGTATTGTGAACCCAGCATAAGCCCCTCATTTTGCTTTTACAAATATTACAGCATAGAACGAAAGTCAACCTAGTTGATAGTCTTATAAAAGTTCATGTTTTCTTTGCTAATCTCGTTACACCTTGAAATTTCTTATTGTCATCACCTTCTTCAGTAGGTGCTAAGCAAGGAGATGAAGAGCTTTGAGGCATTTGTTTTCTCTTGGAGGATCAGATCCCATTTGGAAGACTGTCAAACCAGTGACGAATCATCAGTGACAGTCTGCTATAAAATCGAGATCAGGTATAAGGTCATTCAAATTATCAAATGTATTTATTGCCTTTTTACAGTGTCAAAAGTCAAAAATGCTTTTTTTTTTCAACTTCAATTACAGGGTAATTTAGACATTCCTATGGATTGTGGTAAATGTTTGAGATATCCCCCATGACATAACCTTCAAATGTTTGAGAGAACAATGAAAACTTACCGAAATATCCCCCCACCCATCTTCAACATTCATGGAAAAAAGAAATAAAAATAAAGTATTGCCAAATAAATCTAACTTTTATCATATAATTGACTTTGTAACCGATCACATCTACTTACTTCACTTTTCTTATATATATATATATATATATATATATATATAATTTTTTTTTTTTGATAATTATAAATATATTAATGAATGAGCAAAATACAATGAAGGCTTACAAGGCGGTCGAGATGTCCAACCCAAATAAAAACCTTTAAGAAGCAACAAGATTTTTTCAATGGAAAACAAAGTCTTCAAAGAAGCCTCCCTTAAAGTCTGGACATAACTTACACTAAAAAACTAAAATTCCCAAAATGTTTAAAGTAATCTCTTGAAAATTTGAAACCACCCCTCTAAAGATCCTCGCATTCCTCTTCAACCATATTCCCCAACAAATAGCAAAATGAAGAAATCTCCACAAAATGTTCATCCTCCCTGAGATCAGGGACAAATCCCAACACTGAAAAAAGAGATAATGTAGTATTGGGCAGAACCCATGGAATCCTAAACAAGCAAAGAAATGCCTCCATATGGTGAAGGATAACTCACAATGCAATAAAATATGATCAACGGACTCACCATTGGTGTAGCAAAGAATAAAAAATTAGGCTCCCAAAACTTGTGATGCAGGACGATGAGGGGAGATAAGAAAATGATGGGGTTTTTAGGGAATTTGGTTTAGGATTTTGGGTAAAGGTTTAAGATTTGAGATTGGATTTACAATTTGGGTTAGAATAGATTATCCCAAAAGTAATTTTTTTTTTCTTTCTCCCAATTACAATCGGATACATGAAAAGGGTTTAAAGGTTAAGGTAAAGGTTAAGAGTATGGAGAAAGGATTGAGGGTTAAGATTTGTAAGTTTCAAGAATCAAGAATCAAGAAAGTAAAATATAATCAAGAAAAAAAAAAAATAAAGATTAAAAGAAAAAAAGGGAAAGGGATAGAATGATAGAACCTTGGAATCACACCAAGAATGGTGGAGAACTCACTTCACTCAATGAAAGAAACACATTCTTTATTAATCAAAATCTTCATTATCCTTATCACTAGCTCCACCCATGGGCTCATAAACTTCTTCATCAAACTCACCTTGGTCATTTTCTTTGCCCCCTTAGTCAATAACACTTTATTGGAATTTCTTGAGGGACATTTGCTTTGAAAATGTCCAAATCCTCCACAATTGAAGCATTGTAACTGATCATTTCCCCTAGAACTTCCATTAGCTATTCCCTTCCCTTTGACATCTCTAACATTTGGTGGATTACTGGAATTTGTTCGAGGTAGTTGATTTTCAAAAATAGGTTTCGTTCCAGTAGGGACAAACTTGGTAGTAATCTCTCGGGAGTTAACTCTCCTCACAAATTGAGGTTTATGTACCGTTCTAGTTCTGGCACAATTTGATAAGCATAATCTAAACTACTCACATCATGGAGTATGAGCTCTTTTTGAAGCTCTGGATGTAAGTCCATTCTAAATCTAGAGAGGGTCCCGCGGGGACTTTCATTGACCTCACATTGAATCATGTACTCATCAAATTTCGCAATGTATTCATTGACGGTCATAGATCCCTAGCAAAGGGTGGTCTAAAAGTCTCTTGATAAGACAGGGGAAGATATTTCTCCTTGAGCTTCTCTTTCATCGTAGTCCAATTGACATCGTAGTAAAAACAAAATCCTAAAGAGAAAAGACCAAAGCTACCCTTAAGTAAAATATAAATTACAAAAATTATCTAATTTTCGTAATTTTCTCTCTCCTAAAATTTCAAACCTTAAAAACTTAAATAAAAGACAACCTAAATTTACTAAATTGCCCCCAAGCATCTATACTATGATCATGAGCCAATAAAACATAAAAATAAGCCCAAAACATAAAAAAAAATCTAAAATAGAAAATTAAATAAATCCTAAGTATTCTAACACTATGGTCACACGTTGGTTGTTTTAATTCAACCAATAAGTCCTTGATCCAAGTGCAACCAATATGCACTCTCCAATGTGGAGTCTTCAAAAGATCTTGCACATGGGGCCTTCAAATCCTCTCCTTAGCTATCACCAATCGACAAGGAAGCTTGTAATTTTCTTTTCCTATGGTAATATTTAGAGGGTGATGATCTGATTGAAATTACGGGCTTTGTACCGTGTCTAAACCTAGAGGGGGGTGAGTAGGTTAATTAAAATTTAAGTCTACAAATCACCCCACGAAGTTTCAAGTTTCTCGATTATACTAAAATGAATACAATTTAGAGATGTATAAGAATCATATCTTTTGAGTTAAAGCATACATCATACATCATACATCACAAGATAGGCATTTTATCAAGCATTTGATGAGCAAGTAGTTGCATTCATATAAATTCGAGCTTAGAGCATAATCGTAAAGGAAACACACGATTTATAGTGGTTCGGTAACTTGCCTACATCACTACCAAGTACCCTACTCTCGGGTCTTGGATTCCACTATCAAAATGGAGGTTTATGGTTCACCTCGAAACCCTACTAAAAAATTTTAAGCCTAGGACAAATTCTAAACCTTAAGATCGAGAGAATGACTTTCTCTCGAAATGGGATTTTTCTATCGGTAGAATCCCCAAACCGATTTGTTCAAATGAAGTACCACCTCATCCAAACACTAAGTTTTGTTTTTTGGAAAAACTTAGAACCTTGTTCTCTTGAGTTGAGTCCTCAGCTCTTCTTAAGAGCTTGGTTTTAGGATGAAATCAAGAAACTTCTTTTTGGTTAAGGAAAAAAGAAATCTAAAAACAACAAAAAATAATCATAAGGACTTGACTCAATGGATCGATCTACCACGGTGTAGCTTTGAGTTCTTCATGTCCTTGAGAGAGACATCTTCATCTTGATGTACTCCTTGCTTCAAAGAGATGCTTCAAGCTTCTTTGGGTTCACCAATGTGTGCACAAGCAAAAGTGGTTATATGAAGAGGTTCACCATTGAATGGGCTTGGATTAAAGGTTGTTGAACTAAGTGTGAAGCCTATTCAAGCTTAGAAAGAGCATAGGGATATAGAAATGAAGTGTGAGCTTTCTCTAGGGCCAGAGCCATAAGAGAAATGAGCCAAAAATGCTTTTTTAAAGTCATTTTCGAAGTTCCAACGGCTCTCATGGTGGAACCGTGCTCCAAAAGTATTCCACCGTGCTCAAATGGCAGTTGCTGCCGGTGCCACCGTTCCTAATGAACCATGCCACCGTGAAAATTACAGAAATGCCATTGGGGGGAGGTATTTTGGCTATAACGTCCACACGGTAAGTCCGTTTTGCATGCCGTTCGGGGAGGTGATTGATCTTACTATGTAGAACATCCCCAAACTGAAACCAAGGGTTAGATTTAAGAATAAATGGGTGAAATGATCAAAATACCCTTTTTGTCTTTTCGGGTCAAATTGGACTTTCGGAAAGGCTGGTGTAGAAATGGTTCGAAGGTGTACTAGATATTATCTATATAATGCCACCGAAAAAGCACCAAGGTCAAAAAATGGGATTAGGATGGTCAAATCGTTAATGTCCCCTCTATAGCCATTTTCGGTTCTCGAAAAAGCCTTTTTACCTTTTCGGGTCAAATCGAGCTTTCGGGAAGGTCGATACTGAAACGGTTCGAAGGTGTGCTAGATATTACCTATATAATGACACCTATAAAGCACCAAGGATAGAAAATGGGTTTAAGGTGGTCAAATCTTTAATGTCCCCTCTATGGCCATTTTCGGTTTTCGAAAAGTCCGATGAGAGAATGGGTCAAAGAACAAGTTTCCCTAATAATTATGGGTCGACCTATCTTTCATCTAAATGTTGGGAAAAGGTCTTGGGTGGTCTTATTACCTTTTGGGCTTCTTGTACATCCAATAGAGGTTTTTGTCGAGCCACGTGCGATTGAGATGCTTTATCGGAGTCTTCATTAGTCTTCAATGGTAAATCGATCCGACACTTAACATATGTCTTGTAATTAACAAAATATGGAATTAAGAATCTCCCCCTTTGTCAATTACGAGACAAAACCTTATAGTAGACCAAAAAGATTGGGAAACATTCCCAGACTAACCAACACGACTTACACCCAATTAGAATCTTACAAAAGTGTTTAAAAATAAAAACCTAAGATTCTAACTGCTTCGCTCCTCCTTTGGTACTGCTCCTCCGGAATGTTTTACCAGTAAAAGTCAATTGAGACAGTACACACAGGTGGAAAAAAAACATTCTCCCCCTTTCTGTCAGTATTTGACAAAGGCCGTAATCAACCCAATTTCGATACAAAATATATACCAATAAGCACAGGGGTAAATATACATGCACGCAATTCATATGACTATCAGAGCAAGATGCATGGCGGAAGCATAAGTAGACATACCAAATATAATATGACTATTAAGCATGGGCATGGCATGTGGAATGACACACAAAATATATAACTGAATAAAACAATGTCAAAACATGCATATGAGCATGCACAAAAATAAATGATATGCAAATAATCGAGCCATTGCACACGAAAAATAACCAAAAGATTTTTCTATTAAACTTATATAGAACTGTCTGAATTACAAAATGTGAGTCAAGGTTACATGAACATGACTCAAACAGACAGACAAGCCTACTACGACTCAAAACACACAAAGCATAGACTCCGGGGTGACCTAGACGTCACCCGAGGCACCGAAGAAAGCAGGGCTCTCATCGGGAAAAGGGGCCATGGGCCAACGCTGGATCTTCTTCATGCGGGATTCAACATTATGTTCCATCCGCACTTGGTTCAAGAGTATACGGTGCCTATTGCTGGCGCTCAATACTAGACAAGCGAGCCTCGATATCGAATTCCTGTCCAATGCTGTCTAGTGCTAGTGGAGGTTCTGAAGTATCATGGTGAGGTTGGGGCTCCGCTTCTGAGGGAGGGGAAGGTGGCGGAAGAGTCTTAGTAGGTGATCGGAGCAATCGGGCCAAGTTAGCATCGTCAAAAGTCTTAACCGGAATCATACGGGGGAGACCAACAAGGAATTGACATTCAAGGGCGAGCTGAGAAATGAGGTGACCAACACCTAGACCTCTTTTGGAGTGGGGCTGAAATGTACTTACAATATACTGAAGTATTAGCGTTGGTAAGCACACAGGTATACCTGAGGCCACACAGTACAAGATGTCATATTAGTGTGAGGCCAATTCGGTGAAGTTGCCAACCCGAGGATAGAGGTTGCGCACCAAAATCTGATGAAGGATACGCAATGGAGTACGCAGACTTGTTGCATGAAGGGCACCATTACTAGTCCAACGAAGCCGATTGTTAGGACCATTGAGTACGTGTTGAAGTTGATAATGTCTAATTGATGGATCGGGGTTCGGCTTAGGCATTGGTTCTGGTGATTGGAATCCCTAAGATGCGACCAATGGTATGAGGAGTCACCATAGTGTGAATGGGAGGACGAAGATGAAACGCCGTGACTACCAAGGATGGAGGATTTTCTGTGAATTCCATTACACTGGCATAGAAATTCGTCACTCGGATAGGGTAGGTGTCACCTCCGAAATTGAGCAACTCGACCTATCCCATTCTATGAAGCATATCAAGTACGCCACACTTGAGAGCAGTGGATTCTTGAATGGTAAGTTCGCATATGACGGGGCGATTCTTGAATGCAGTACAACAAGAGAGATAATGTGCATTCTCCGGTGATATGTCTCCTTCCGAGTCCGAAGCATCATCAAGAGATTGTAAAGATGAGGGTGGTGTCGGGGAGCGACGAGAAGAAGAAGCCGCGGTCTTTGCTTTCTTGGCCCGTGATGAGCGTCGAGTAGTGGATTTGGCGATTAGTACCTCTTTTGGCCATCAAAAAGGCCACTAGGGTGATGGAACAAATGGAAAGGAGAATCCATATGAAGAACATGGTGTGAATGTGATGATGGAGAAGAGGGAAATGATGAAAATGGATAGAGAGAGAGAGAGAGGAGCTAAGGAGGAGGAGTGGAGAGCAAGTTGAGCAAGAAAAAATGAAGAAAAAACAGCAAATTAGGCTCTTTATAGAGTGGTGTTGGTGCCACCGTCACTGTAGCACAGTGCCACCGTGAGCCGTCGTGCATGGGCACGGTGCTACCGTGGAGAAAAAAAAATGTACAAAATTTTTTTGAATTCCCCAAGGTGTTTACTTAGAGAAAAAGGTATTGTATGTCCCCCCAACTCTCGTTCGTTAAGACTAGAGAAATTTTACAAAAATGTGTCGCGACGAGATTCGGTCAAAAATTGAAAGATAAAGAATTTGCAAAATAATTTTCAATGAAGACGGCAAAAGTGCAAGAACCAACTTATGATGGGTCTAGGAACCCAAATATACCAATTTTCATAATTGTTTGAAGATTCAAGCGATGGTTCCTTTGTCTGACCGACACTACCAAAGAGCATGTGTTGACAAAGAGAGGTCAAAAACCTCGGATGTAACTAGTAAGCCTCAAAAATGAGTCATAGGACTCAAAAGTGCCCATAGTGGGCGAAAATCTAGAAATTTGAATTTCCGGGAGTGCTATCGAGCACTCTGCCAAATCTCGAATCGGGGGCTCACAGGGAGCACACTCCAATGGAATTTCGAAGGTCTTCAACCGCATCGAATCCAAAGGTTTTGTGAGAATATCGGCAAGTTGACTCTCGGTCGGAACATATTCGAGAGATATAACGTGATCTTCAACAAGTTCACGAATGAAATGATGGCGAATATTGATATGTTTAGTCCGAGAGTGTTGGACAGGGTTTCGAGAAATATTGATGACACTAGTGCTGTCACAAAACAAACTCATCATATCTTGAGGTAACCCATAGTCCGAAAGCATTTGCTTCATCCACAAAAGTTGTGCACAACAGCTTCCGGCAACAATATATTCAGCCTCAGTGGTGGATAGAGAAATGGAATTCTGTTTCTTGCTTTGCCAAGCAACGAGACAGTTACCAACATAAAACAACCACCACTAGTGGATTTTCGATCATCAACATTTTTGACCCAATCGACGTCAGAGTACCCAGCTATAATAGAGCATGAATCAAAGGGGTACCAGAGACCATACTCGGAGATCTTAGCAATCGGCTTCGTTGGGCTAGTAAAAGTGCCCTTCGTGCAACAAGTCTGCGTACTCCATTGTGTATCCTTCATCAGATTTTGGTCCGCAACCTCTATCCTCGGGTTGGCAACTTCACCGAATTGGCCTCACACCAATATGACATCTTGTATTGTGTGGCCTTAGGTATACCTGTGTGCTTACCAACGCTTATACTTCAGTATATTGTAAGTACACTTTGGCCCCACTCTAAAAGAGGTCTAGGTTTTGGTCACCTTATTTCTTAGCTCGCCCTTGAATGTCAATTCCTTGTCGGTCTCCCCCGTATGATTCCGTTTAAGACTTTTGGCGATGCTAACCTGGCTTGGTTGCTCCGGTCACCTACTGAGACTCCTCTGCCATCTTCCCCTCCCTCAGAAGCAGAGCCCCAACCTCGCCATGATACTTCAAAACCTTCACTAGACAACATTGGACAAGAATTCGATATCGAGGCTCGCTTGTCTAGTATTGAGCGCCAGCAACAGGCACTTGGTGAGCAACAACACCGTATACTCCTGAATCAAAAGCGGATGGAACGTAATGTTAAATCCCGCATGAAGAAGATCCAGCGTTACCTTCGTCGCCTCATTCTGTCATGTGGCCCATGGTCCTTTCTCCCGATGAGAGCCCTGCTTCCTCAAGTGACATCTAGGTCACTCCGGAGATGTTAGAGTCTAGGCTTGGTGTGTTTTGAGTCGTAGTAGGCTTGTCTGTCTGTTTGAGTCCTGTTCATGTAACCTTGACTCACATTTTGTAATTTAGACAGTTCTATATAAGTTTAATAGTAAAATCTTTTGGTTATGTTTCGTGTGCAATGGCTCGATTATTTGTATATCATTTATTTTTGTGCACGCTCATATGCATGTTTTGACACTGTTTTATTCAGTTATTATTTTGTGTCATTCCATGCCTATGCTTAATAGTCATATTATATTTGGCATGTCTATTTATGCTTCCGCCATACATCTTGCTCTGATAGTCATATGAATTGCGTGCATGTATATTTACCCATGTGCTTATTGGTATATATTTTGTATCGACATTGGGTTGATTACGCCCTTTGTCAAATACTGACAGAAAGGGGGAGAATGTTTTTTTCCACCCGTGTGTACTGTCTCAATTGACTTTTACAGGTAAAACATTCAGGGGGAGCAGTACCAAAGGGTGAGCGAAGCAGTTAGAATCTTAGGTTTCTATTTTTAAACACTTTTGTAAGATTCTAATCGAGTGTAAGTCGTGTTGGTCAGTCTGCGAATGTTTCCCCGTCTTTTTGGTCTACTATAAGGTTTTGTCTCGTAATTGACAAAGGGGGAGATTCTTAATTCCATATTTTGTTAATTACAAGACATATGTTGAGTGTCGGATCGACTTACCATTGAAGACTCCGGTAAAGCATCTCAACTGCATGTGGCTTGATTCAATGGATCGATTTACCACGGTGTAGCTTTGAGTTCTTCATGTCCTTGAGAGAGACATCTTCATCTTGATGTACTCCTTGCTTCAAAGAGATGCTTCAACCTTCTTTGGGTTCACCAATGTGTGCACAAGCAAGAGTGTGGTTAGATGAAGAGGTTCACCATTGAATAGGCTTGGATTAAAAGTTGTTCAACTAAGTGTGGAGCCTATTCAAGCTTAGAAAGAGCATGGGGATATAGAAATGAAGTGTGAGCTTTCTCTAGGGCCATAACCATAAGAGAAATGAGCCAAAATGCTTTTTTAAAGTCATTTTCAAAGTTCCAACAGCTCTCACGGTGGAACTGTGCTCCAAAAGTGTTCCACCGTGCTCAAATGGCAGTTGCTGCCGGTGCCACCATGCCTAATGAACAGTGCCACCGTGAAAATTACAGAAATGCCATTGGGGGGGTATTTTGGTCATAACTTCCAAATGGTAAGTCCGTTTTGCATGCCGTTCGGGGAGGTGATAGATCTTACTATGTAGAACATCCCCAAACTGAAATCAAGGATTAGATCTAAGAATAAATTGGTGAAATGACCAAAATACTCGTTTTGCCTTTTCGGGTTAAATTGGGCTTTCGGGAAGGCCAGTGCAGAAATGGTTCGAAGGTGTATTAGATATTATCTATATAATACCACTTAAAAAGCACCAAGGTCAGAAAATGGGATTAGGATGGTCAAATCGTTAATGTCCTCTCTGTGACCATTTTCGGTTCTCGGAAAAGTCTTTACCTTTTTGGGTCAAATCGAGCTTTTGGAAAGGTCGGTGCTGAAACGGTTCGAAGGTGTGCTAGATATTACCTATATAATGACACCTATAAAGCACCAAGGATAGAAAATGGGTTTAAGGTGGTCAAATCTTTAATGTCCCCTCTATGGCCTTTTTCGGTTCTCGAAAAGTCCGATGAGAGAATGGGTCAAAGAACAAGTTTCCCTAATAATTATGAGTCGACCTATCTTTCATCTAAATGTTGGGAAAAGGTCTTGGGTGGTCTTATTACCTTTTGTGCTTCTTGTGCACACAATGGAGGTTTTTGTCGAGCCATGTGCGGTTGAGATGTTTTATCGGAGTCTTCATTAGTCTTCAATGGTAAATCGATCCGACACTCAACATATGCTTGTAATTACCAAAATATGGAATTAACACTGATGTCCCCACCTCAAAAGTGAGAAGAAATAGAGGATATCTTGGATCATCAAGTGGTTTCAACCTGACATGGAGGATATCAGAAGTTTCTTGTTAAGTGGAAGAACAAGCCAGATTCATATTGCACTTGGATTACAAAGGAAGAGTTGCCAAAGATTGACTTGGATCTCTTGGAGCGATACCATAGTTTTATATCACTAGAGGCTAAATTTTCTCAGTCATGGGGAGTTGATGGGGACATCAGATCATCACCCTGTAAATATTGCCATAGGAAAAGAAAATCACAAGCTTCCTTGTGGATTGGTGATAGCTACGGAGAGAACTTGAAGATCCCATGTGCAAGATCTTTTGAAAACTCCACATTGGAAAGTACATGTGAGTTGCATTTGGATCGAGGTCTTGGTTGAATTAGAACAACTAACGCATGACCGTAGTGTTAGAATATTTAGGATTTATTAAATTTTCTGTTTTGGACTTTATTTTGGATTTTATTTTTATGTTTTGGGCTTATTTTTATGTTTTATTGGCCCATGGTCATAGTATAAATACTTAGGGTATAGTTTAGTGACTTTAGGTTGTTTTTTATTTAAGTTTTTAATGTTTAAAATTTTAAGAAAGAGAAAATTACAAAAATTAGATAATTTTTATAATTTATCTTTTACTTAAGGGTAATTTTGGTCTTGTCTCTTTAGGGTTTTGTTTTTTACTATTTAAGGACATCTTTATGTTATTTTATGGAGCTTTTTTAATACAATTTACAAAATTTCTGATTTTCTTATCTTGAATGTTGGGGCACATTCATCTTAGTGAACAAGAATCATCTATCTTTTTTATTTTCTTCTTGGTTTGCAAGTATAGTCTAATTTTCTTCTACTTTTCATCTTATTTTCATAGTTTTCTGTGATTTTTTTATTACTAAATCCTAGGTGAGCCCTTACCAACGTCTTTTAGAGATTGTTGACATGGTAGAACCTACCAAAACCCCTCCCCTTAAACTACCATGTTGCTGCCCAGCCCAAACCAGTCTAAAAATCATTGTCTAATTGACCCAAATCAACCACAGAATCATCACTATTTGCTGTCCAATAATTTACAGCAAGCTTAGACCATCCTAAAATCCTTATTTTTATTAATCTAACCTTATTCCAACCTAACTCTAACCTGAGGAACCTTAATTTTCTAAATCTTCTTAGATATTGTTAAACTAATACACTAGGCTAGTTGGAAGACCTTTCATAAGATCCCCCAACTTAATATTTTAGATTTAGACTAGCGGGACTTAAAACATTGTCTAGAATTATTTGTTAGCTATTTACTAGATTTTTCTTATTTATTTGTTGTAAAATCCGGTAGCTTATAATATTCATTGTCCTTGATAATTTTTTTTTTGGTAATCTCAGAACCGTCATTTTAATTAGTTCATAGTCCTGCATCAACCTGAGTAATTAAAGGATCAAGTGAAGGTAATTTTTCAAAGAAGCTAATCAAATGAACCTTAGAAGGTACTTTCAAACCCCAAATGGTAGTTGAAGGGAAGCAATTGATAGAATTGACGAGCTCTATGAGCCCCTGGGTGATTGGTTTAACAGTGAAGTTTGTTCTTTTGGTAAGGGTCCACTCCTTCCTATCTTCTTTTGTGATGTCCCAGTGAGCACCATCAAAATTGGTCATTAGATCAACAAGGTCACTGGATTTCCCAATCATTGAAACCTTTACTGAATCTCAAATCCCACAGGGGCTTGTTTCCTTCTACGTTCAAAAAATCCGCCCAAGGAAAATTTTTCTTAGACGAAAGATTGAAGAGATGAGAGAAGAGATTGCAAAGAGTCGAATCCCCACACCATCAACCCTCCCAGGATCTAACTCTATCTCCCTTGCCAACTCTAAAACGCACCAACCTCTTAAAATCCGTTCTAACACTCATGACACCCATATGACGAATTCCTCCTTACTCTCCCACACATTCGGCTTTTCTCCATACTGGCCTTAATGACACTTCTCCACAAACTAGAATTCTTTGTCCCAAACCTCCACAACCACTTTCCTAGGAGGGCTCTATTGCAATTCTGAAACCTCTAATGCCCAAACCGCCATTCTTCTTTGCCTCACAAACCACCTTCCAATTCACAAGATGAATCTTCTTACTTTCGTGCTTGTCATGCCACAAGAAATCCCTTATTAACCTCTCCAATCTACATCCGATCCCTTTTGGAATTGAAAATAGTGATAGATGATGAATTGGAATGCAAGCTAATGAGCTCTTAATCAGAGTGAGTTTCTCACCCCTAGATAGATACTTTGCTTTCCAAGAGCTCAACCTCTTTTCTGTACGCTCAGTCATTGAATCCATTATGGCTTTGCTTCTATAATCTGCACCTAAGGTCAAACCCAATTATGTGGTAGGAAGGGTTTCCCTTCGGCACCCAACCATTGCAGCCCATCTATCAACAGCCGTCTCACCACCCACTCCAAGCAACTTAACTCTTTCTAAAATTGATGCTCAAACCAGACACCACTTTTCTTGTATATATTTTGTTGTTTATTGTATTCCATGCCTAGTTAGGAAGATGTTAAAGGGTGTTTATGCAATGGAACATGCTTTGTTCAAATCTATCCATAAAAAAACAAGCTTAGTTCAATTGCTTTACTATTTAAATTCCTTCAAAGTCAAAAGGGGATGCCACATAGAGCTACCACATCAAGCTTATCAGTCCCCAAATCTCTAGGGATTGTTTTTTCTAGGATTTCCTCAATAGTCCGACTTCCATCTCAAATCACCTTGAAGTTGGTAATGTGTATCTCAAGATGACATGTATTTGACCAATATTAAATCTAGGTTAGGTATCTCTAGGGATTTTTTTACTAAGATTTCCTCAACAGTCCAACTTCCATCTCAAATCACCTAGAAGTTGGTAATGCATATCTCAAGATGACATGTATTTGACCAATATTAAATCTAGGTTAGGTACCCTATTAAATACTCATGAGCCTATAATGTCGTCTAGAAGATGCCAATTAAACTTTTTTGTCTTTTTATTTCTTTCCTATTTGGGGCTATACCAAAACATCCATGGGTTACAAGACCCAAAATATACCATATTCATAAAAGGAACAAGCAATGTAAGTGGGGGTAATACGAATTTATATTTCAACTAGTAAAAGGAACTTAGTAGACAATATTAGACATAAAAATATACAATGTAAACTAAGAGAGAATTACATCAATCTCAACCGGGCTAATCTCAAATCTAAAATTCACCGGGAAGTGTTTCGTCTCTGCCTATGGATTTCGGCCTCAAGAAATATTGTCATAATTACATGCAATTCCTTGAGAACGTCATTGATATCCATTCGCTCACTCGGTGATTCTGTAGAACATGTGACTCCAATTCTACTTATGGAAATCAAGCATTCTCGCATTTTGTTTAGGGCATTGTATCCTAGATTTTCAGACTCCATGACAATGCCATTGTCTTCTTCGTCTAAAAGTAGAAGTGGATCAACGATTTCCATCATTCTCTCTGCTAATGCCAATTTACAAAAGTGGTGAAGGCTTAGACCATCCTTGAACATGTCATTTGTTGGTCCCTTTCCTGTAAACATCTCTAGCAAAAGTATACCGTAACTATAAACATCCCCTTGTGTAGACACCTCGACACCCATTCCATACTCTGCAGTTCATGTATTACCTTGTCAAGTATAATTTTTCATGTTATGGAGCCACTATGGTTACCACTACTATTAAAAGTAAATTTAAAGACTGAATATAAATTAAATTCATACCTGGAGGAATATACCCAACGGTTCCTTTAATGACAACTGAATTGGTATTGCTTCTTTCATAATTGTTGGTGCCCTTTGTGAGAAACCTTGCTAACCCAAAGTCGCCCACAACTGCAGTCATATCGTCATCAAGAAGAATATTGCTTGGACACTAGAGCTTTGAAATCATTGCCTTGAAAATCGACACTCAAGCAAACAGTCAGGATCTTGATTAGATTCCGATGTCGAACTTTTCTCAAGGCATTACATTCAGCCATGAAACTCTTAGAAGCTTGACTTTCCATGAGGTTGAGTACCTTAACAGCAATAACTGTCTCATCTTCATGAAGAACTCCTTTGTGTACACAGATCCAAAATTTCCCACACCAATCATGTTGGTTGAAATGAATCCACCAGTTGCTTTATGGAGTTCAATGTAAGAAATCCGTTTGTACCAATCCTTACCCAAGAAAAATATGGAAGGATCCCTTTTGGGCTTTCTTCTCCAACACAAAGTAAGTAATGACACGAGCACAATTAAAGGTAGAATCACACAAATTATCACCTTCAAGGCTAGAGGCATACCATGTTTCTTGGATTCATGGATGGGGCATTCTCATAATTGAAGTTCATGGATACCCCCACAAAGCTTACCATTTCCAACTATTGAAAATGCACTTTCATTTTGAAAGACTTCTTTTATTGGTACTTCACCCACAAGATTGTTGAAAGACAAAGTTAAACTTTCCAAAAAAGAAAGGTCCTCTAGATCTCTAGGAATTTGTTCAGATAAGTTATTGCGTGAAAGATCTAAATCTCGAATACCTTTCAAAGAACTGAGAGAAGGGGGAATGGGTCCTTGAAAAAAATTTCCCTGCAAATAAAGGTATTCCAAACTCAAATAACTGCCAAGCGCGGTAGGAAGTTTACCAGACATTTTATTCTTGGAAACATCTAGTCTTTCAAGATTTTTCAAGTTACCAACTTCGGAAGGTAGGGACCCTATCAAAGAATTATTAGTTAAGTAGATGAATATTAATTGTGAGGACAAACCAATTACTTGTTTTGGTATGGTACCATTTAGGTTATTTTTAGAAAGATCTAGGATTTCCAAATATTGGTAATTCCCTGGATAGGAAATAATGCTTCCTTCTAAGATGTTATATGATAAATTGAGATAGAATAATTGAGAGATGTTGCCTAGGGTGGAAGGAATTTGTCCTGATAATTTATTCCCGCTTAAATCCAAGACCTGTAGATTTCAAAGCATCCCAATACCCTTGGGAATACTACCTGTTAGAAAGTTATTATCCATATGTAATGCTATTAAGTTAATGAGGTTCCCAATTTCAGAAGGAACACTACCAAATATTTGATTTATTCCTAGATATAGTGAATGTAGTTGGTTGGAGAGATTGGCAATAGAGTTGCGTAGCTTACCTCCAAAATGGTTGGAGGTGATATCCAAAAACTCTAGATTACTAGTAGTATTGGTGAAGGAATTGAGGAAATTCAAATCACCAGATTTCCCACTTCCAAGATCATTGTAGTCCAAACTTAGTAATTTAAGGCTCTTTAAGTTTCCCACCTCAATAGGGACTTCTCCGATGAAATTGTTTTATTGATCTCAAGCATCTCAAGTCTGGAAGCATTGAACAATGAAATGGGAATGGATCCATAGAATTGATTCATTGAAATAAAAAGCCAACGAAGATTAGGAAGATTGAGGCGTACCTCAAGGGGAAGACTCCCAATTAGTTGGTTACTTGTTACAGAAATTTTTTCTAAAGATGAGATATTGTGAAGAGAGTGAGGAATCATACCAGACAATATTTAGACCAAGTCCAAGACCCTTGAGATTTTTCAATTGGCCTAGGGAATCTGCAATACTTCCTATGAGACTATTAGCAGATAGAGAAGGAATGTTAAGAGATGAAAGATTCCCAAAGGAAGCTGGGATCCCTCCTGTTAGATTGTTGTCAGTAAATGACAACCAAACAAGCTTGGTCAAGGAACCAATCTCGATGGGTAGGTTTCCTTCGAGCTTGTTGTGAGCTAAATGGAGGCTTTTGAGGTTGGAGCATTGGGACAGGTTGGTTGGAATTCCGCCTATGAAAGAATTATTGCTCATATTGAATTCTTGTAGCCTGAACAGACAACCAACTTCTTGGGGGATTTTCCCTTGGAAGCTGTTGTTAAGGAGGTTTATACTCCTTTAGGAAAGAGAGATTCCCAATGTAGGGAGATATGGAACCTACCAGTCCTTGGGACTGTAGGTTCAACATTATCACCCTTTGATGTCAACTACTGCATGTAACACCCATCCATCCGCAAAAATGGAGAGAATTGTTCCACGACTTTGTAACTTGAAGAGGATCGTTAGTTATGCGATACTTGAAAGCAAGCAAGGCGAGTCGATCGGTTTCATTTCTTAGGATGCCCATATTAGTCAATCCTGTTGGTAAAGAGATGCACAAGAGAAGGATTAGGAGAAAGAAACCAAATTCAGCCATCATCAACAATGTAAGTTCCACTTCTAATAGGTTTGCCTGACTTATGGGTGGTTCTTCATAAGTGGAATATGTATATATATAGACAAGTGCGTCGAACACTCCCAACCATATAATTTCCTCATGATCTACTTGTGGACCCCAACACTACTAATAACATTAGATATATGTTGTAATTTTATAGAGAAATTCATGTTCAACCTACATCCAAAATAACATTAGTTTGATTCTCTCTCTTATCTTATCTTAGTTTTTTGGAAGTAATGAGGGGTTTAGGGGACAATCAACCGACAAAAACAATTACAATCTAACATACAATAAAATCACCTCCAACAGAATTGATCCATCTCTGACCAATATTCTTGTAAACCATGGAGGTTCATTGGTTCCTCATAGGATCTGGATCGCGAATTGAGAATCTGATGCAATCATCAATCTATGAAAATGGTTTGACATGCCATACGATAGCCTTGAGGTCATGCATGATCACCTCATCTCCCTTGGTACAACGTGCATGAGCCACAATAGGAAGCCCACTAGTCTTTTATTATGGCTCCCATCCCATTTATTCCTCCCTGAAATGAGCCATTGGTGTTCTCATGTGCTCCTTTTCATAGATCCCATGATAAAATAATGTTCTAACCCAATGGTTAGAAATCACAAATCAGGTTTGATACTTTGGTGGATATGTAAATGTTAAAAATTAAAAATTATATATATATATTGCAGTCCAATTCTCAAGGGTATGGATTCTATATATATTTTGCAGTCCAATTCTTGTATGGATTCTCCTTGTAGACATCATTTGCTGTTAAGGAATGTTTCCTGTCCACATCACCTTGCGGCATCCAAAAACACAATCTCAAAGTTGCTTTGTAATGTGTTAAACCATCTGAGCTATGGGTCTAAGCCTATTATTATTATTGTTATTTGTTGTGGTGGGAATACATGTGGGGCCCAAAGACCCCCTTAGTAAGATTTGAAATCTGAGCAAGTTAGTAGGCTAGCCTGACTCAATTCTTTTTTGACAAATTTTTGCCCTACATAAAAATCAATTCTTCTTAAATATAAATATAATTTATTAAATCCTGTTTGATTTAGTTTGGGACAACTTGATTTGGGTCAAACAGGAATCATCTTAAGTAAAATCAAACTAAGTGGGTATTGATTCGTTTCAAAAAGAACACATGAACCCTTTAGCGGGTCTAACCAATTGGGATGAACCAGTTATTGTTTGAATATTCAAGGTTTGATGGGATATACAATTATTCAGTGAATTTGGTTGGTTCGACGGTAAAACGTGTCTAGTGGTAGGGGCTCTCGCTCTCTCTGGTTGTTAGTTCGAAATTCTATTGGCACACCAACTTTTACTTACAACACAAATCCTTTTGAAATAAAACGAATGTCTACCACATATACATTGTTGTGGTATCGGTAAAAGTTGGTATTCTAATAATAGAAGCTCTAAAAAAGAATTTGAAGTCCAATTTAATCCAACTCCTAGGAGTATAGGATACACATCAACTGGCATTTCTTATACGTATAAATGTTCCTTGATTCTTTTACTATAGTTGATTTTGTCAAACACGTTAGAGATAGTGTGCAGACTGTAATCTACCCACTATTTTGTAGGTGTTGGTCAAAGTCTTTGGGTCGCCTAGCCTAATCCAACCAGTGGCGAAGCTAGGATTTTCCTATTATGGGGGTAAACTATGGTTAGTTGTATAGTGAAGATGAATGGTTTTAGGGAGAAATTAAGAGGTTTTTAGTTAGAAGTTGAAGAAAATGATATTTAGGGCATTTCCAATTAATATTTGAGAAGTCCAAAGGCAATGTCATCAACAAAAAATTGAAGAGGTGAGGGAGTGGTGACAAATGGGGCATGTAATTAGTTGAAAATATAGGGGTATCTCAAAGTTCTGTGGGGACAAATGGGGTATGTTATTCATATTTTCAAATAAAAGTTTAACCTCACGTTGAGGCTCTCCGTCAAACAGACGATTGAGATGATATAGGTTTTCAAGAAAAATGTACCCTTAGAAGAAAAAAAAAATTGTATGGGTTCCTAGGTAATCAGTATTGATTTTTAGGAAATATTTGTTATTTCTGTTATCTCAATTGTTTGTTTGATGGAGGAGTTGGAATCTAGCGTTTTCAAAAATAATAAAATAAAAAATGAAAGTGATGTAATTGTCCATAGGCGGATTTGTGGCTTATAATCCAAGACATTGGATGCATTTTTGGATGTGTGGTTCATTCGAATTATTCAACTAATTAAAAAAGTATTCTGGTGAAACTTATAAAACATTAATAAGATAGAGACAGGGGCGGAGCCAGGATTTTCCTGTAGTGGGGGCAAACTATGGTTAGTTGTATAATGAAGACGAATGGTTTTAAGGAGAAATTAAGAGGTTCTTAGTTATAAGTTGAAGAAAATGATATTTAGGTCATTTTCCAATTAATATTTGAGAAGCCCTGGTCAAGAGGGAATGCCATCAACAAAAAATTGAAGAGGTGAGGGAGTGGGGACAAATGGGGCATGTAATTAGTTGAAAATATAGGGGTGCTTCAAAATTTTGTGGGGGCAAAAATTGGAGAGAGGTGAGGGTGTGGGGGCTAATCGGGCATGTAATTAGTTGAAAATAGGGGTGTCTCAAAGTTCTGTGGTGGCATAATTTGGAGGGATGTGAGGGTGTGGGGGCAAATGGGGAGAGAGGTGAGAGAGTGGGGACAAATGGGGCATGTAATTAGTTGAAAATATAGGGGTGTCTCAAAGTTCTATGGGGACAATTTTCCCCACCAGCTCTACCCCTGAATCCAACCATTGAAACAAAATTCGGATTTGGCTTTCATTCACCAGTGGGTCTTCGTCAAAGTCTTTGGGTCGTGAGATAATTGCACCCATTTTTTGACGCATCTACACCCATTTAAAAAAAAAAAATTATTAATGGATCCCATTAATATTATTAGTTGGACCCTCCATTACAACTAACCATTTGAAATAAAAAAATCCATAGCGTCTGTTCTTGCCATTGAAAAAGAGGAAGGGAACTCGTCTAAGTTTATCCATTTGTGTTGATTATAGGATTAAAAGCTTCTATAAATCATTGTTTCGATTGATTACAATGGAAATTAGTTATTATTGAAATATTAATTTATTTATAGATTTTCTCCTTGATTTATTTCATTTGTTTGAACTCAAATGAATGATTGCCAATAACTCAGTATAAAAAGGAAACTAACATGACCTTAATGACAATGAATCTGATAATTCAAAAGTTTTAAATCAAACTTGGTCATTTTCGTTTTGTTTTTTCGTGTCTATTGTAAAACCTAATGTCAACCCTGTTTTATATATTGACATATTATTAATAATGTTGATGGCACATGGCCAAATTGTCCTAATAATGTTGATCAAACATAGTCAACATGATTTAGAAAATGTTACCTATGTTTGGTTGACGTTATTAAGAACATGTCGACTTACAATCGACATATTTATGTTTTTTGCTTGAAATAATTGTTTTGATTGTTTTCATATAGAAATTACCTAGGACATCAATAGACTTAGATATTGCATCTTAAGTTCAATGCACGTTTCACGACGCTGAGGATTATGTAAATATTATAAAATTTTATATTTTAAATTTAATTTCTTCCTTTTATTATTATGATGTATAATAAATATTTAACATATAAATTTTGATATAAGCTCTGTTATCAGTTGAACATTCACAAGTTAATGAACTAAATGTTGATGAATCATTCGAAAAGCCTGATTTATGGATGCATATACCATACATAAAGTGTGTTTTATTATTTAAAATTAAATAATTAAAAGATTAATTGGTGGATCCAATTTTAATGTTTTATTAATTAATTTATTCGCAAGCCTTTGATAGCCTTGATGAATTAATCATATATGGGCTAGATTTAGAGTGGGGGCTGTGGGGACACCCATAAGAGTTTTCAAATTTATTGGATTAATGTGCTATAACGATAGGTTTTAGCAGTGGATAAAGATATCTGTCGCTATTGCCCTTACAACTATTTTTTTCATTCTTAATTGTTCCCACCAAAAATTTTCTACCCTTGGCTGCCCCCATATGAGCAAAATCCTGACTCCGCCCCTATGTGGTACTCACAACCATCCACTCTTTGAGAATTTTAAAGGCCACTCCCATGCTACTTGACTAAATGATGATGAGGAGAAACAAGTAAGGATATAAATGAGTACCGTTAGTGTCAAAGCAAAGGAAATATCGAGAGCATTAAAGGAGAGAGATGCTCGTAATGCGTCTACTATGCCGGTGATTTATAATGCTTGGAAGCTTATGAGACTTGTTCCCAAATGCAAATATTGTTGAAAAAAAGGTACGTAGAACGGTACAAAATTATTCAGGGTTACCTTAGTATAAAATCTTGATCACCACCTAGCGAGAAAGATTCTTCTAATTGCTTCAATGATCATTTCCTTTGTACAACCTACATATAAATACGAATAATTAGCAATAAAATATTGATACAAATAGTTTTTAAAAGTGTTGAAACATTTGAGGCTAATATCTATTCATCGTATGTAAATTACCATCTCAGCCTGGGCCTTGGGCAGTTGGTGATACCCAAATGTGTATGTAAGGGATTTTATACATATTTGTATGTTATCACCTCAAACCAAGCTATATATTCTGGTATGGTCTTTAAAGAAGAACGAAAAACTTTTCTAACACGTTGTTGAGAGGAGACTAACTGGCTCTGCCAATCATCCCAATATTTGTCAAGCACGTCATATACGACTATATAAGATGCATATTTAGATTCGCTTTCAGTTCGATGTATCACAATAGGAGCGGGAGGGATGCGTTGTACATGCCAAATTGTCTCAGATAATATATATCAGATGGTAGGGTTCTACAATGTCATGAACTCTTAAACAACCAGAAAAAATGACTTGGTGCAAAGGGTAATTCGCCTTTCTATCTGTTTAGGGATCCCAAATGACATGCAAAATATATATTAACGTGAGTATTAGAAACAACTATCATTATACACGTAATCGTTGTGGGTTACAGAATTTACCATTTCTGCTTCCAAAAATCAATCGTCACTCTCATTACTTTCAATTTCTTAATGTGACCTCCTTGAAAGTTTTCTGGCGTTAACGCTTTAACCGGGGAAGACCTTATTTGAATTCAAGGTTTGGAGTTGACCTCAATTGAGGAAAATGCTCGTATAACCACGTTTGTGAAAAATATATTGTTATTATGTATTAACTTGATTAATAATTCAAAACAAAAATATAAGATGTCTATATAGAACATTTACCTCTATTAGGGGAGAAATCCTGCTATTTATTTTATTCCTTTCTTTGAGGCATACTCTTATTGCCTATTAATGAATGCCTAAAAGGTCATATTTTACCATGTATTTTAAAGGCACTTATATGGTTTTTCTCTACATAACTCCGATTTTACACATAAAAGTTATGCATGTGTCCATTCCTATGCCTTACACATAATATTTGTTAAAACATGACGTGTTTGCAAACCTTATTATGTAAATGAGGGAGCCTAATTATGCACAATTTATTTTATAGGATTTTCAATCAAATTAAGCGAAGATATGGACCCAAAGAACAAAATTGAAAGCCCTTCTACACTCAAGGCATCATACTAAGAGTTTAGACCAAAGTGGAGGCAGATCAAAGCCCAAAGGGCACGATGGAGTGGTTGGGTGATGCATCTAGCCCACTTACTTTCTAGAATTTATTCTCATGTGCTGATGATCACAATTGATGGGCTCACATGTGTGCCACTTGAGAAAGTTCTGTGAAAGCCTTTAAATAGACCCATTGGGGCTCAATTTGAGAGCATCCAATCTCAAGAGAGTAGAGAATTATTTGGTTCACACTGATCGGTACATTTTAACAATTAGATTTTTTGAGTCGGACAGATATTGTAGGCTTAATTTGAGCGGTGTGAACCAGTCCACCCACTTATCTATTGATTGAATTCAAGAATTGCAACCTGGGAGTACCCATATGTTGGTTGGTTCGAGACGTGACTTAAAAGGATTGCACCTAGGTTTGGATTTCTAAGCTCACTATAGGATTGAGGTTAGGATAGGATAAAGCTCAAGTCACTTCAGCTTGAAACACTGATATATCTCCTAATTTCACCTGGTTAGATAATATGAGGTATTTCAGTTTGATATACCCGAAGGTACGGTACTAAAGTTGTAGCGTTTACGTGTGTATCCCATGTCCTGAAAGACCAGATTAGTTTGGATCTGGCTATAGGACTAATGGAAACATGTTAGGATGCAAACATTAATATGTATGCTCGTTAGTGTGTGCAAAGAGACAGGTTACAACTGAGTTGTTTTTTAGAATAGTCACCCAAACAATCAACATACACAAATAATCACGATCACAAAATATTTACAAGAATAAATCACAAAAACACACCCACAAAAGAAACTACAAAACCTAGCCTATTATAAGGCTTCTTCAATCAACTGGGTTGACTCAAGGGTCTACCAAAGGAAAGTCTCGGGTCGGATCAAATTTGACTCTAAAGTCGATAGTGGAGTCGTCACTTGTCACACCCCAAAAACTCAACCTGAATCCCCATGATTCCCAAGTTGAATCCAGAGGCATGATATAAAACCCATATCATGATAATCAATATATAAACATAAACGACAAATGCATAACTATATGTCATACCTGATCATTGCTAAACAAAACAAATACGTATCCTTAAACATCAGTACACTTGACATATATACATAAAATAGTAATGACATAATACAGTGTTCATAATTACATAATAAAAAACGACAGCTAAAGACTTAAATCTAACTCTAGTTTAAGACTCATTACTAGTAGTACCCATGCTCCACTCTTAAAAGTTTAGACGGATCATCTATAAGGTCATAGTATTGAGCCTCTTCAAAAGGATTACCTAAACCAGGTGCGCTTGAAATTTATGATGTCATAGGGGTGAGTAACAGGGGATTTACCCAGTAGGGGAATCTTACAATTCTAAATAATAGTACCCTATATACAGTTTAAACATCCTAGGAATTCGTAAATCATGCATATTTGATATTTAACACATAACTGAACATTGATATCATGAAATCTAGTAGGAAATTGAAACACAATTAAAAATCTGTATAAACAATCGTTCATAATATAACATCAAATAATAGAGTACTATAATAGAGAATTAAGGTCACAACTGATGTGAACATCTCAGTCAAAATACGATTATTCCAATACTTCATCAGTGTGGAACCCCACCGTTAGTTCATGATTCTATGGCCAGTCTCTACCACAATTTGGGTAACTATTTTTCGGCTCAGGTTGGCCGTTGACTAAGGCCTTAAGAAACGGGCCAAATCAAGTAGCTCATTATGTCTTGACTACTCTAGACTAGTAATGATCATTAACTATCCATCTTCATCTATGCCAATCTGGCGTGCATGTGATCCTCGATAATCTCTGTCAATCATACAACTATTTACATCTTGATCTCTATATAAGATAGAAAAGAAATTCCAGGATTTCTGTTGTGATGTTGTGTTCTTATACATCCCATAATACATAAGAACTCAAACAACGCAACTATTATCCTATAATAACACATCGTTCTGAAAATATCACAACATGTCTTTATAGGTTTTCACACTCTTTTTAATAAATCACTAAAATACTACATATAATTATTTATTTTCTTTTCAAAACGTATTGAAAGTAAAACATACACGTGTTTTAAATACCCAGTCCACTCTTAAATGTACAGTCTTATCTCTTTTTACTTTTTCTTTCTTTTATGTCTTACACGATCATTAGTCGAAGTATTTCTCTCATTCGTGTCTTACACAGTCTATGACTAAAGCATCACCTCATCTTTTCTCTCTTTCATATTTTATACGGCATACGCCGAAATATCTCACTAATTGGGTATTTTAAAAATACAACAATCAATTGAGAACTCGTTCTTATATTTTATTTTAATAAATTACTTTTCTTACTCAATTTTTTGATTAGAAACATTTCTTTGAAATCCATCATCAAAATGATTAAAGTAAATTGTCCACTAATTTAACTTAGTCAAAATCATGCATGTCTATAAAATATGAATAAAATATATCAATTGTGTATAAAAAAAAACTTATATAGTTGTTGTATTTTTTTTGGTAAGTACAAAATACGTATAAAGTATGTATAAAGTAACAAATATTTTGAGCATTCAATCTAAGTATATATAGTAAAATATTATACAAAAACAACAACTTTCATAGTTGTTGTATTTTATATTTAACATGTATAAATACGTATAAAACACGTATAACGTACGTATAAAATAATAAATTTTGATAATTCTATTTAGCATACATGTTATGTCAATTTTATACAAAAACAGCAACTTTTGTTGTATTTTATTTTTAGTATGTATAAATATATATAAAACACGTATAAATCAATTACAAGTATGTAATAATTCTTTTTAAACAAAACAACAACTATTAGCATGCTTTAAACTCATAAAAATAATAATATAAATATATATAAAATATATGCATATTGTTGAAAAAAATTACAAAACAACTTTTGTTATAAAATTACTAAATTAGAAATGTTTTAAAAATAAAATAAATTCTATTTTACAACTATAAAATCAGCAATATTTTTTTTCTTAAATTTTTATTAAAACTATCATAAGAATTACAAGGGCCTACCTCTTTGTTTCTCTTTGTTTTCCTTTCCTTCTTTCCTTTATCTTCTTTCTTTCTTTTTCTTATTTTCTTTTCTCTTTCTTTTTTTGTGTGTAGAAAGTGAAACAACAACAAAAAATCAGCTAATACAATATTTAGATATTATCAAATAATATCTAGATATTGCTAAAAAGAATTTTAATTCTTTTAGAATTTCCTAGAAAGTTGAACTTTAGTCAATTTAACTTAGTCAAAGTTGTTTGACTAGAGTTGACTTGACTTGAGTCAACAATAGTCGACTTGACTTGAGTCAACAATGGTTGACCCAATCAACCTTAGTTGACTTGGTCAATATTTTTTTTTGGGACATTACATCACTAAAAGCGCATCAACACTTTTTACTGATTAAAATAAAAAGTATCTTGTAATTATTGGGGGTTTTTTAGGAAATGGGGACTTGCCACCTACTTTAGGTCTAGGAACTAAAAAATAACTCCAAAGCGGATTTGGATCGGTCCACGGGTAAGAGACTAGAGTAAAAAGTCAGATTATGAGTTTCAGAAGATGTTAAGCACCGAACTCGTCTGATTAAGGTGATCAGTTTTTATTACTATCCAAAAAACTCCTAAGGTCAAAGGGTGAAGACTATGGTCAAGGTTAATGTACAAAGGTTCAATATGGGAAAGTCTAAGTATAATTTAAAGTCCTAGGGTGTAGACCGAATCATCATCATATTATGCCAGATTGGCTAGTCGGGCCCTACAGTTTAAATTTTTCAAAAATGGATTACATAATTTTCTTGACTTTCACACTTATTGGGAAAATGAATAATTTTAAGAAGCCTACATCATGTCAAATGCCCTAAGGCTCATGCAGTTAGTTTTTTTAAAAAAAATGAAATTTAATTAAAATGCCACGTACATAAATAATTTTCAAATAGGTAAAAACTTTACATGTGTAAATGGCCCACATCAGTTAATAAATCTCAGTATGCACAAAAATTACCAAATCAGTTAAATATCGGAACATCTATAGATATTTACCAGATAGGTTGAATATGAAACATGCATAAATATTTACCAAATAGGTTAAATATCAAAACATGTATAAATATTTATTGAATAAGTTAAATATCGAAACATACCCATTCACCAAATAGGTTAAATATCAAAACATGCATAAATATTTATCAAATAAGCTAAATATCAAAAAATGCATAAATATTTAGTGAATAAGTTTAATATCGAAACATACATAAATATTTACTGAATAAGTATATTTATCGAATAAGTTAAATATTGAAACATGCTACGAAAGTTCAAGAAAATGGATTGACTCCCATAAGTAGACGAGCTTGCTAATGGCAAAATGATTTTAAAAAATGGCAAACTTACCTTAATTTGATAAGCAGTATAGCTATTGTGTATTACCCTTCAGAATTTTGAAAAGTCAAACATGGTAATATTAAGATTGCGCGATATGGGCTAAACTAGAACAAGAGGTCGAGGTTCGAGGTTGTTGTGACAATGAAAGTAACCAAGATAATGGAGGGGTATTTTGGGAATGCTAATCTTTTTTGACTGCAAGGTGTAGATAGTTTGGACGGAGTCTTGTAGAGCTCTAGAATAGCTTCCTTCTTTGTACTGACCTTTTGGTTTGTTTAGAACCATAGGTTGGCCTTTAGAGTTAGGAATAGTTTGACTGAAAAATTAACATTTTTTTCATTACAATCAGGGAAAAAGCTAACTGACCCAACTGATTTTTCATTTTAGCTATAAACTGAGTAGTGACCTGATTAATCTGAGTTTGATTTTGATTGGTCTGTTGTTAAGTTTGAATAAGCTATTGTTGTTGCTCCATCAACTCGGCTATCATAAACTCTAAGAATGATTGTTGTTGGACAAACTGATTGTAAATGGTCATATGATCTGGAATGATAATTCTACAATTTGTAAATTGTTAAGATTGCTATGGAACTTGTGAAACAATGGCCTGGTTTATAAAAGAACCGAATTGCTAAGGAAAACTCTTATTGTAACTTGACAAACCACTAGATTAAATAGGTCTATTCTACCTATACGAGAAATAAAGATGGAACCTATTATCTAGGTGATACGTGTGGCTAAAGGAATTCTAAGTTGGCTTCCTAAAAATATTATAATAATTAATTACATTGACTTATTCGACCTTGATGTATTGCAAATTGGGACAACATTCGACCAAATGGTCGTTGTCGTCACATATGACACATAAAGAACTATGTTTGAGAGACACTTGCAAAACTAATCGAGGGTTTAAGTGAGGGTTGGATGCTGAGATGGTAAAGGTATCTAACTTCTTCGTGAGACTATTCTTGAAATCAAGGTCTGTTTTCATCTCATGCATGCATGATTTCTTAACTAGATCGTCTCTATCAAACTTTCTATGACTAGTACTCCAATTTTGAGCACTCTCGGCTAACTCAACAAGAAAATGGTACACTTGATTGGGAGTCTGGTATATGAACAAACATTTATGCATAGACTCAACTAAGGTCAGTTAATTCATAGTTAATCATTTATAAAAATTTTAAACTAACTGTGCTTTGTCAATGCCATGGTATAGGCATTTAACCACATATCATTAAATCTTTCCTAAGTTTGAGAAAATTCTTCATCAAGAATACCTTTAAAATTCCTAATGGCATTCTTCATTTTCTCAGTTTTGATTACACGGGAGAGCTCGAACTCAGTCATGATGGCCAGTAAGCAGCATGAACTCTAGTAGGTGCCGGAGACCTATGATCGGGGAGTGTCGAGAGGGCGATGATTAGCAGCAAGAGCAACATTCATTTCATGGGTAAAATTTAGCCATGAATTTCTTAGATAAAACATCCCACAAGGCTATGAAATTGAGTGATAGGGAGTTCAACTATGTAGTTGCGTGATCTTTCAAAGATAACGGGAACAAAATAAGCTTAACACTCTCCTCATCTAGATTATGATTTCTAAAGGTTTGACATATGATCAAGAATCAATTAAAATGGGTATAAGGTTGTTCATGTTATAGACCATGGAACTTAGGGAACATATTTATGGTGGTTGTCCTAATTTCAAACATAGGGGTATTGTTTAATGGTAACACAATGCAAATAAGTGGAGATGCATAAGTTAGAGCTAAGATCTTATTGAAAGTTCATTCTCGATCACCCATCTTAGTTAATAATGATTTCCTATGAATTCTACTAATGGTACGTTCGATCTCAGGACCAAATGGTTCTAATACATCAGTTCTCGAACGTCTACCAAACATGCAAATCATAAAGTTGATCAAACAATTAAGAAGGGAAAATACTGGACCTAGATAAGTTATTTAATTCTAGACAGCTCCTAATTTGGTAGAAATAGTGCAACTAGCCTTCCGATTCAATTCTATGAAATCATATTTGGATAATCCAGATCTCTAGATTGGAAGTGGCGTACAATGCATAAGTAAGGGCACTCTTAAGTTACCTTTCTTGAATAGACTGAGTCTATCCCCTCAAAGGGTAATATCTTATTAGATATCAAAGGTGACCAAGAAGCGCAATCGATGCAACTTGAAATGAATTTCTTTTATTGAGCTTGTGAGCCCTATAGTCAAGTCTAATTGATTTTAAGTAATTTGATTGGATGACTAGTGAGATTAATTTTCCTAATTAGAAAATAAATTGATAATCACTTCTAATCCTTATCTTATAGTGTCATCCCTATGAGAGATGTTCTCTTTACTAACTAATTAACTTATCCAAGTATGTGTAAATTAAAAAATAACAAACAAAGACAATGAGTAACCCACTAGCAAGGAAAGGGGTGGGTGTTTCGAAATTACCTCTCGTGCTAGATAGGGTGAAGATGAATTGAGTCGACTTAGGCCACCAACTCCAAATTTGGTGTGCGAACTTAAGGAGCCATGACGGTATCATCTAACCATTGTCCTTCCCTAATCTATTACAATTCAAGCCTTCTTGGATAATTAATTAAGGAAAGTTACAAAGAACCTAATACAAGAGGGTCTATTATAGAAAATCAACCCTATCTAAAATAAAAGCAAAATAGAATATAAAATAATTTTGGAGTTTTGATGATCTTTTAAGTTTTTCCTCCAAAAATCGCACAAACTTATAAAAATAAACAAAAAGTCAAAAACCGAACAAAATCGAGAAATAAAAATAAAAACAGATGATGCAATTACAATCCAAGGATCACCAGAAGAATGCTATAAAAATCAGATGAACAATTTCCAAAATTTTACCGTTGTGCCCTGATAGGTCTGGGTGCCGCGGTGATGACGTAGCTGTGGTCACCAAATTTTCACAATAACCTCTTGTTGGTTCACTAATTGCTATGAAAAAAAATTACTTTATTTTTGAAATTTTTTGGATCGACAAAAAGTAGAAATAGAAAAATGAAGAACAATGACAAAAAATGAACTTCAAATCAAAACTTGAAACACTTTTCCCTTGCAGCAACACCAAAATTCTGATAGGACTATCGTTGTCCTTCCCATAAAAGTTAATATAAATATAAATTACCTTGACTTGTTGGGTAAGTAAATGATCAAACCCAAGAGAAAGGGGGTAGAATTAAGCTAAGATAATGAAATCGAGTCTTACCAAAACTATTAAAATTGTTTGTGTTTTTGAAGTTATCAAAAAAAAAAAAAAAGTTGCTGAAAAATTAAACTATTAAAATTAAAAATGAAGCAAATATTATAGAGGAAAATATCATTGGAAAGGGATCCACCTAGAACAAATTATTAATCCCAAATCTAGCTCCTAACCTCTTTGATAACTTAGTTATAAGGGCTTACTGTTAGCTCTTTAGATCGGAAGATTTAGCAAGATAAAATCAGATTTAAATAATATAAAAGTAGAATTCCTTCATTTTTTAATATGTGAATCTCTTACTACCAAATATCTAGATTAAACATGCTACATCTTAAACTAATCTAATAATGAATCATCTAGGTTAAGCATAAAAGGTGTACGAGTTCATCTCAAGCCTTAATCCATAGGAATGGACAAGCCTTAAAGAGAACTCATAAACATTAAAAGAAATTAAGAGGTAAAGAAACTATATACAACAAAGTAATCTTGCTCTAGGCTTCTCTACTCTCCAATGGAGGGGAGATTAACCTAACATCATTGTGTAGACAGCCCAATTTGAACGGCCCCCACTCGAAAGGGCAAAAAAATATCATATTTTTAATAAAATTGGTCAACAGGCCTAAAAAGCCCAATTCACCAAAATGCAATATTTTAATCGAATCAAAGATCCCTAAGAGTTAATGGACCCACCAAAAGGACTTGGTGTACCCTCACATTCCCTACCTTTCACCGCTACACCTTCCAATTTGAAAATACCCTAAGCCCGTTTAGGGCCAACAAAACCTCAACTCACAAAAATACATTTCTCACCCCATTCAATTTAACATAAACTTAATCCCACACCACCTAAACCCTAAAACACATCCACCCCCAAAAACCTATCCTAAATAAATCATATCCAATCCCAAATAACTTACAACCTTCACAAAACCCCAAGCCCAACCCGTTAAAGCCCACAAATCATTATCCAAATCCATATAAAATCCATAATCCATAACCCATAACCCACAGACTACTATCCACATCAACCAATTATCCTTTAATCATCAAAGGGAACACATGTCAACAACCCATCTCACTTCCTTCATCCAATTACCTACCCCCATCACCTTTCTCTAACAATCTATTTACGCACATCATCTCTCTTTAAAAATCATCTTAGCCCATACCCTTCCTTAATTATCATCCCTTCTCTAAACAAAACATCTACTCCCATCTCAACCCATACCCTTCTCTAACCTACCCCTATCATCACTTACAAATTCATTTCTACAAATCAAACCTAATTTTTTTGGATTTTGAGAGTATAGGGAGTTATAGAGAAAATTAAGGAAAATTGTCTATAATCTAATTTTGAAAAATAGACCAAAAGAAACAATGTGCAAGCAATACACCAAAGTGTATACTTGTTGGATTTTTTTGTGAATCAAGGACTTTGGTGGAAATCCACTTGGATTCTACCATTTTGGGTTCTTAGGCTTTATTCCTACCTATGTACTCTCTTAAGAGCTTATAGTTGTTGGTTTAATCCATAGGTTTAATTGGACACAAACCTTGAGAGAACTAAGACCATTATGCATGAAATATTGTCCCTAGAGGACTGTTTTTGTTGGCATAGTGAACTAGATGTAGATCTAGAGAGACCTCCATCTTTTACCCTTAGCTCTTTTAGAATAGAAAGATGTTGTGTGTGCATTCATATTGTATGCATGAGAGGTTCCAATTGAACTTATTAGATGGCTTACTAGAGGGAAGATTACGTCAAGTAGAGGAATTACTATCTTTCACCTCAACTATGAAAAATAAAAGAAATGTATAGTAAGAAACATTCTATTATAGTTAGTTGATTTGGTTTGGTGATAGGCAACACTGAGACTCGATGCTATTTTACATCATAGAGTCTTGACAATGGGTAAATTTTAAAAACTATTAAGTTAAAAATTTCACGAAATCATTGAGTTTTAGTTGCCATTTTCCATTTGTATTACTTTGGAGGAGAAGTCTATCAATGTTACAAGAAAATATAAAAAAATTTAAAACATATGAAAAAGAAATAGATGAGACAGTGAGAATAGTTGGTAGAAAGGTCTAAAGCAAGAGGCTTGTGGTGAACCCCAATGGCTGTTGAGTGGGTTTTGCAAAGAAAATGGAAAGATTTCTCCCTTGTTCGATTGTATAAAGATTGAGAGGGCGGAAGTTGCAATTTTCATGAATATTTTGTAAGGGCTTCATAAAGAGATTATGATGGTATTTGTCCAAAAAAAAGATGAGTAACTATTGGAAATGGCTCTAGTTCGAGTATTGAAGAAAAAAATAAAAATAAATAGTGGCACTTTTCTCACAATTATGTTAAAAGTTCTATTATTATTGCTAAGTGACAAATGGATAAATAATAATATAATAAGAAACATTATAGAGACTATTACGATTCTAAGTCGAAATCGTCAATTTAACACTTTATTTATTCACAAGACAACAAGATAACATTGGTAGAAGAAACATTGACAACTTTCTAAACTGAGAAATTAGATTATAGCAATAATCCAGTCAGAAAAATTACAAAGAAAAATATGAAGGGATGGGAAGGATAAGATGTTGGATTGATAGTCCACTTTGAGGGTGGATAGCTTCCTTGTTACTGACTTCTTTTGTTCCTGCATTTTCTGGCTGAATCTTCCAATTTATAACTAAATGAGGAGTTAGAAATGTGTGGATGAGAATCATTTGAAATAATTCAGTTTGTCAAGAGTGGTTGAAGATGATCTAAGCTTCAATTTGAATTTGAATTCTCTAACTATCATATGAAATTGAATTCTCCAACTATCATCTGAATTTGAATGTCTAAATCATGGACCTGGGCCTAATCATGTGGGATTATGGATGTTGGTACGTGTATACTGCTAAGGGTGGGGTGAGTACGTACCAGAGACTCAAGAGCATACCCCAAAAAACAAAAGGAAAATTACGAGAGAGAAAAAAAAATTGAAAAAAGTTGCATTGCACATGCGTATTTTTTGTAAAACCCATTTTCATACATTTTTGCCACATATGGAAAAAAATTACCCTCAATGAATAGGCGTTTTTCATTGACATTATAAATTGGAAAAAGGTTTACTTGCCCACATATTTCACCTTCCAATTAAGGGCCTTTTTGTGCCAAAAATTCTCCTACACTAGGTCCTAGCAGTACACCCCTTCAAGCAGACACTTTGCACGCATGGGTTTTAAGTGATGTTGCCTCTTTTAAGTTTGAAAATGTGATGTTGCAACATCCCTTGTAAGTTTGTACCATTGATATGGACTGGAACTATTTAGAAAGAAATCCCTAACAAGTCCCACAGGGTTTATTTAAGAAATTATCCCATTATTTTATGATTGGGGGCATTTGGCTCGGTTTTCATCTATTGATTTGAGATTTGTCAAAATCAGATTAAGAAAACTTGTTTCGAGAATTACTTGTCTGGCTTGCTTTTATAGTTATGCGTAAAATCGTCAATTTAAGTGCTGCAAGACACAAATAAACAGATTCCAAGAACCCAAGAAACGGATCCTACATATTTTTTTGTTTCTTACCAACATCAATTTCTGATTATTGAATCTGGACTAGAATTAAGGGTTTTAGCTCATAAGATAGAATTCAAATAATGCGCTCATCACAGATCAAAGTGCATAAAAGTTGAATACTCAAATAATGGCATCTCTTGTTAGAGCTTGAAATATGCAAAAGTTTAAATATGTTCAATAAAAAAGGAGCTGCTCAATGCATTCCAACTTTTACATATTACACACCAATTTCTTAAATTATTTAAATCAAAGATTAAAACACAATTTTCAAACATTCAAAGGTTCGGCTCGTATTATTATCTCAACATTACAAAACGTTATAACACTCGTTCAAGCAACTTCAGTAGTTGTTTACAATTATGACTAGGATCATATAAAATCCTATACCCCAAAAATAGAAATCGAGCCAAAAATAAAAAACCAAGAGCATATATATTGGCACCCCAACTTTTACTTATTCTAAACCATTCACTTAATTTCTTAATTTTTAATTGAGGTGTAATAAGTAAAAGTTGGGTGCCAATGGCAGCTCTCTTAAAAAACAAATGGGATCAGAGACTTGACCTCCTTGGGGAAGTTTGGGAATTTGGAGAGGTACCATTTCCTTGTGGCATAGCTCCTCCCCATCAAATAGAGTGTGGTACCCATTGTGAAGGAGAATGGATAGAGTGTTTGAGATATGAAGCAAACCCCTACAAACTCCAAAATTTCAAAAAGATAATGTGGGCAAATCACTAGGTTGAAAAGACCACCTTTTGGGATCTTGTACCCTTCACCTTCTTTTTCCCTTAGTTTTGAAAGGATGTAGTGGTGGTAAAAGTTACCAACAATACCCACCAAAAACAGGGCAACCCCTGTGTACATCAGATCGAGTGATGGCATAGGGATACCCTTCATTAAGTGTTGGTTGTAGATCATGCTGACCGTCGAGATAAAATAGCTGAAGGAGATTAGTATGGTGGAGTCTAGAACCATCCCTCCACTGTATTTATGAACAAACAAAACCTACACAACAGAACAAACAATTTTATTAGTCGAGAACATGGTTTTAGATCTCGATTTCCAAGGCATCCAAGCGAGATTTCACTGTGACTCACCCGGTACAATGACTCATTCAAGTTTTGACACATCTCAGCTGATAATTGAAAACTTGGTCTAGTTTGACTTATATAAATCCGTTTTGATTTTTTAAAAGCTGTTATTGCCACACCAACTTTTACTAATGCCACACCAATTCATTTGTAAATCACCAAAGATTTACACAGTTGGTGTGGCATTAGTAAAAGTTGGTGTGGCAATAGTAACTCTCTTTTTGTGCTGAGTGTATATTTTCCTCCACTCTCCGGTGTGTTGGTTGGTTAACATTTTTCATACCAATATAATTGATTTTTAAGAATTTAAATGTTTATGATCTATACTGACATTGAGGCTTCTATTAATCCTAGTTTGCAACCATATGACCTTCGGATTTAAATGCATGAGGTGGCAGAAGAAGCATTCCACATACTTGCAAACTTCTCTTATAATTCCAACCTAGCATGGAAATCTGATGAGATGAGGATTACATACAATCAACTCCCTTAGGACTTACCATGACTGAATTTCCCGATACTTAGGGTTTTGATTTGTATACCTATACACTTACATAACGAAATTCTAAAACCCAATCTAACTAAAATTGTGAAGGGACACTTAAAGAATTTTTTGGGAAAAACTCATAGTATTTATTTAGTTAATCAAATATCTACCAATCTCCCTCTCTTGGTTCACAATACACATTCATACTAAGACTTTCTGAGTAAAATCTTAAAGATTGAGTAACCACTTTATAATTTTGATTGAAAAATCAGATTGCAAAAGAGTGCAACACGATTTTGTCTTTTAAACGTTCACCCAAATCCAAGAATACCAATAATGGTGAATAATGAGTATACGATACATTACCTATAATACGTTCACCCTATTTACTGTTTTCTCATGCACTTCTCCAAAATTCTTCTGCAACCTGTCAAATTTATCTATTGTGTAAATTACATCAGGTTTTGTGCATTCACGGCACACACCAAGATTTTTATGACTGATATACATCACTTAAATAATGCTAGATTCCATTCATCTCGTTTGTAAGGCATTGAAATTTGTTGTCACAGGTACCTTTAAGGGTGTGCAATCTTGTATTATATATCTTCTAGGTACTCACTCAACTATTCCTATCGGAATTATCCTATATACCCAATAAAGAGATATTTACGAATGTAGATCCCCAAAACTCTTTGACAGAAAATATAGTATATTGTAGGAAGTGGACATAGTTGTTAGCAAGAAATGTTATCTATGCACGATATCATGATCTAAATGGATTTACTTAGCTTATATGTCAAATCCTCCTATTCTTGAATTGTGAGTCCTCCAATTGTTGCAAATAGATTTCTTATGTGAGCTCTGCCTTTAGGGAAGTTGTCTTCATATCCATTTGATACAGTTCTATATCACAATGCATTCACAATGTTAGAAATACCCCAATTGAGTTCTTCTTGGGGATAGACGAGAAGGACTCCGCATAATCAAATTTTTTTTTATAAATGTAATCCTCTGTTACCAAATCAGCTCAATCCTTTCGACTCTGCCTTTTGAATCCTGTCTGGTCTTGAAACCTCAATTGAATTCAATTACTTTGGCATCCCCGGGTAATCCTTTCAAGTTTCATACCATATTATATTCCATATATTCAATTCTTCTCACATAACATCAAGTCATTCTTAAGAACAATCGCTTTCCATGGTTTGAGTAATTAGAAGGACCATCAAGTTATAAACTCATAATGTCAACTTCAGTGATATAAGCTTCATTATCTTTGGGAATTACCAATCTTCTAAGTCTAGTAGACCTCTTGATGTTCTACAGTCACAATTATAGAGTTGTGTTATTGTACCCTGTACAGTTCTTGCATTTCTATATTAATGGGCTGAGGGAATCTCGCAAGGATACATGGTGCAATACAGATCTGATCATCCATGATCTATTGAAAATGATCTCCCTATGCCTTGAATTCCCACTATTATCGACATCATACAAGAACCTAACATTATTTATGTCCATAATTTGTATTGGTATAATTGGAGAGTAGAACTCTGGATAACCAATAAAACTACCACTCAACGTCTTGAGATGAAGCTTTTGCATATCTATGTTGTAGATATTTTTTTTCGTAGGGCATCCCCAAACATTCAAGTCACTTAAACTCAGCTTTCTCCTAGCATAGCTTAAGTAGATTTTCAAGTACTGCTTTTTGTGAACTCTATTTAACATGTAAACAGATGTCTTCAAGGCCTATTACATTGAAAAGTCATCTATATTCTATAAAGAACTAGTGTTCAGCACCATGAGAGGTAGTATAAAAAGGTCCAAAGATATGTGTATAAATGTGCTCTAGAAAATAAGAATTCTTAATGATATTTAATTTCTACAGAAATAGCGTAGCACAAGAGGGAGTAGAAAAAGGTCCACAAGTATATGTATAAATTAGTTCAAGAAATTAAGAATTCTAAATGGTAAATACTTTTTTCATTTTGTTATCTTCCCTTCAAGAAATCTACAGAAGTATGGAAGTTAGAGAAGTCTAAACATCATAAAAATCCATACTTAACTAACAACTTAATTATCCTTGGAGATGTTTCATAATCTTTTGTCACAGACAAGAGTTCTCATCAAAACAAGTTGTAAAGGCCACATAAAGATTATAGGATTATCATTCTTCTTAGTTATTTGTGTTTCCTTTTATTTGTTTTTACTATTTTGGTGAGATTGTTTAAGTAGGAATGCTATATCCTTGTTTTGGTATGATTGTAGTTAGTTTAAAAAGTGTGATGTAAAATATCTCTGTAGACACCCCACTTTGTCTGGATTGAGCCTGAGAGCTCAGAAAATCTTATAGAAAAGGGTTTGGCCCGAAAATGTTAGACAAAAGGGCTCAAAGGCCCATCAGAAGAAGTTCAAGGCCCAAAGGAGCCTTTCAAGTAGGCCCAATCCCAACCTATCCGCACCTTAGGTATAAACGGGCAATTTTTTGGCCTGTCCTCACCTCACATATGGACAGGTTTAATTTTGGCATGTCCTCACTTCACCTACAGACAAGCTTAATTTTGGACTGACTTCACCTCACATAAGGACAGACAGAAGCATTGTGGGGATCATTCTACTTTAAACCCACAAACCTCTCTTTTTCTTGAGACCACAAGGCATTTTACTTCTTTAACCTTGTTTTAGCCTCACTTAGCACTCTATCCTTGGTTCTCATGTAATTGTGTCAATTATCTCATCTTTGACAACTATGGTCACCCTTGGTCCCCACAAGAAGGCAATAACCTCCATGCCCCTAATTTGTTGAGTCCTATTTTATGGTAATTGACACTAAGCCCTTCACTCTTCTCATAATTCAAAGTCTTTCCTTCCAAGTTAAATGTTATTTGACCAAGGTCGAAAGATCTTTACCCTTTTTCCCGATCTTCAATAACTCTTAGAACCTCAAAAGCAATTACACTTCTAACCCCACTTTGTTGAGAGACATGAGAAAAGGATTGACCCTATAGCCCTTACTTTTGAATGATATTTACATGCCATCTTTATTCATTTTCCAACCAATTCATTATTTTTCAACGGGTTTAGACACTCTTGTCCCCCCAAAGAATTCTCTAGAACTTTTTGAGTCTGTACTCCTTTACCCTTTGGTAATCTTGATTGGTAAGACTCAAAAAGCTGAGAATGGCCATCAAGGACAAGACGATTGAGGGCAACCATGGTCCTTCATTGAGGTTTTCTAGGGAATATTGCTAACTTAAAGAAATTTGGACTTTTTTATCCCCAAGGGTCTCCCAAAGGCCCATAAATAGATCATTCCAAGGAGGAAAAAAAAAGAGTTCCACCGTCCCAAAATTTTGTCAAAATCCCTTCTCAAAACCTTCTAAACCTCAAAATTCTGTCCAACTTTTTACCCATACCTTTTGGAAGTCTAGATTAAGAAGAGGAAGGAAAAGACCAAGGTGGGGTGAGACATTTGAGTTGCTTTTTATGTTTATTTGAATCTTCTTGCTTCTCCCCCTCTCATTTTATCTTTCCTTGTTGCTTCTTTTTAAAGTTCTAGTTCAATGTAATGTAGTTCAACGGCTAGTTTGGGATGAAAGTTAGCCTCCTAGTGCAAGGATCCTTACTAACTGTAAGTCCATTTGGAACTTTAATTTCTTGCCATAATCTTCAATGGTTTAGTTTCAAGTTGTTTAAATTCCTTGCATGTAGTGTAATTCTTTTTTCTCCAGTCTCTACCTTACTAGCAACCGTGTAGTTTAATTTCAATGGCCCAAGGTGGAAGAGAGTAATCCCTCACTATGTGATTATGTGAGGTAAACATCCATTTTCTAAGTCCATGAATAAATTCCTTTAAGGAACATTTGCATGCATACACTCGAGCACACACCACCACCTCTATTTCCAAAATGGTTATGAGTCAAAAGAGTGAATCTATCTAGATTTACACTTAAAACTCCAAACCAACAAAAAAAAAGTCTTTAGAGGACATATTCTTATGCATAAGGTGTAAGCCCCCAAAGAGATTTTTCCAATCCATGGACATGTCCCTAGAGCCTCACTAACAAAATATAGTCCCAAGTGAGTACATATATGTGTGGTTCATGCTTGAGATTCAAAAGGGTGAAGTCTAACTAGATTTACACCAAAACCTAAAGCTCACAAAAAATTCCAGCAAGCATGTTTCTTCTCTTATAGCTTGCTCATTGAAGCTACAAGCAATCTAAAGGACCTACTCATGCCTCTATGTGTTTGTACATATCTACTATTTTTCTAATTCCAAAAAATCAAAAAAATCAGTTTTCTACTTTCACTATTGGCCAATATGGTAACTGTGGAGGATATTTCTCGCTAGAAACCGAAAGGTGACACGTGGCACCTAGGGATTCAAGTTTGGTATGGATATACGAGGGTAAGCTCGGCAGAGAGTACAAAATATTTAGGAGATATGACCCAAAATCCCCTTCTAAGTTGGAGAAGGGTAAAATCGGTAGTGGAATACAATTAAGTCCTAAGGTCTCAGCTCTATATATATAGATGGAAAAATGAGCTAAAAGGTATGATTTTCTCCCCTCCAAACTTCACTTATTTTTGTACTAAATCTCTGACTTGGGCGTCGGAGTAGTGTCGTTGCAAGCACACCCAAGAGAACGAGGAGAGGGGGTCGCAAGGTGGCATCACAGATCTCAAGGTAGAGCGAATATCCACATCTACAATTTGGCGCCGTCTGTGGGATTTCGAATATGAACCACGAATTCACCAAATGGGGGTAATGGATGAGGGAAGATTTCAAAAAAAGTGGCTGCTGTGTTCGGGAGAAACATAAAAAGAGAGTCGTTTTTTATGATTTGTGCCTTCATCCACCTTTTAAATCAAAGCTTTTGAACATTGAACGGCAGAGATCCTTTGAAAAGAGATCTCTCAGTGAGCTATTGATTGGAGAGGAGAGAGATGAACAAAGACAATCTGATTGTATTAAGTTTCAGAGCATCATCAAGAATTAATGGCGGCTAGAGATCTCGAATCCGATCTTGCCTTAGCTTTTGAATTACAAATGCAAGAAGCCATGTCTGCATCTCTTGCTTTTCAACCTTCATCTTCCGACTCTGCACCAGCTCCATTAATGGAGCTCAAGATCAAACTCAGATCACGACATAGTTGGGGCCTAAATCGATGGTCTTGGTTTAGATCAACGGTTGAAACTTCCCTTTCACCGCCTTCATCTTCCGTGATAACAGTAGTAAAAGAGATAAAGAAGGTTATGTTTTGATACATAAGCCTACACATCATTTTTTATGTATGGAGTTGATGTGATGTTGACAGTTGCATTACTTGTTAAAGTGAAAAACATCACATCAGCATAATGATACTGCAGGTTTAATGTGGTGGCTATGAAAATAAAGAAGGTGATAGTAGATGAAGACATTAAATGGTTATTTTGGGAGCATTTACACGTGGATAGGATACACAAAAGTGGGACCCGATTGAGTTGAGTTGGTGACTCAGGGACACTACGAATCCGATTACCATAGGACCGGGTTTATGGTTTGGTGATTGGAGTTGAGACAAGATGGAGTTGACCCATAAAGTTGTGACCCAATGAGAAGCGGGGGATGCTATTGTGTAAGGCTGACCAACCTTCAACAAAGCTCACAACAAGTTGCGAAAGCTTGACTTGACCCAACAGGGTGCATCAAGACTCATTTGAAATTGAGTATGGAGAAATATGATAGTTTGGGTGGCGTTGACTCATTGTTTGACAAACAAAATAAAACAGTATCACATAAGTTGTGATAAAAAAGATGAAGGACACAAAAGAACTTGACACATACCCGACTCATATGGGGAGTCTGATCTATATCCTAAGTCAGTCATGCGGGACCACTTAGCGCCACACCCGACTCATAGGAGAGTCTGGTCCATATCCTAAGTCGGTTATGCGGGACCACTTAGCACTACACCCGACTCATATGGGGAGCCTGGTCTATATCCTAAGTCGGTCATGCTTAGCACCACACCCGACTCATATGGGGAGTCCAGTCTATATCCTAAGTCAGTCATGCGGGACCACTTAGCGCCACACCCGACTCATATGGGGAGTTCGGTCTATATCCTAAGTCGATCATGTGGGACCACTTAGTGCCACACCCAACTCATATGGGGAGTCCGGTCCACATCCTAAGTTGGTCATGCAGGACCACTTAGTGCAAAGTCCAATCGTTGGGGGTCAACCTATAAAGAAAACCTTGGCCCTTCACTGGTGCCGAGTCCAACCGAGGGGTTGGTATAGCAGAAAGCCTTGGCCCATCATAGGAGCCGAGTCCGATCTGGGACTTCGATCGATTATTCTATCATGTATCAAAGCCTTGGCCCATCATGGGAGTCGAGCCCGATCTGGGACTTCGATCGATTATTCTATCATGTATCAAAGCCTTGGCCCATCATGGGAGTCAAGTCCGATCTGGGACTTCGATCGGTTATTCTATCATTTATCAAAGCCTTGGCCCATCATGGGAGCCGAGCCCGATCTGGGACTTCGATCGATTATTCTATCATTTATCAAAGTCTTGGATCATTTTGGGATCCAAGCCCGATCTGGGATTTTGGTAGGTTTATCTATTATTTATCAAAGCCTTGGCCCGTCATTGGAGCCGAGCTCAATCTAGGATTTCGATCGATTATTCTACTATTTATCAAAGTCTTAGATCGTTGTGGGATTCGAGCCCGATCTGGGATTTCGATCAGTTTTTCTATTATTTATCTAAGTCTTGGATCATTTCGGGATCCAAGCCCGATCTGAGATTTTGGTCGGGTCTTCTAGTATTTAACAAAAATCTTGGTTTGTGAGAGGAGCAAATCTCGACCGTAAGGGGGTCGGCACACAGCGAAAATCTTGGCGAGTGAAGGGAACCAAGCCCGATCAATGAAGGTCGGGTTAACTAGTCTTTGTTTTTTTTATAACGACTGGTTCATAAAGGAGGCAAGTCCATCCATTGGGGGGTGGATTTAATTGATTTATGTTCCAAACCCGACCGTAGGGGATTATATCTATTGACTTTGGAGATCGGGTTTATGGTGGCACCAAGCCTAGTCGATAATCAGAAAATGACAATGTATGGGGCGCGTGATTACGTGTCACATAGTACCATTCATTTATTCTCGGGCGCTCAGACTAAAAGTCCAAACCCCCGAGAGGGGGTATTGTGGAGGATATTTCTCGTTAGAAACCGAGGGGTGACACGTGGCACCTAGGGATTCAAATTTTGTATGGATATACGAGGGTAAGCTCGGCAGAGAGTACAAAATATTTAGGAGATATGTCCCAAAATCCCCTTCTACGTTGGAGAAGGGTAAAATCGGTAATGGGATCCAATTAAGTCCTAAGGTCTCATCTCTATATATATATATGGACAAATGAGCTAAAAGGTAGATTTTCTCCCCCTTCCAAACTTCACTTATTTTTTGTACTAAATCTCTGACTTGGGAGTCGGAGTGGTGTCGTTACAGGCACACCCAAGAGAACGAGGAGAGAGAGTCGCAAGGTGGCATCACAGATCTTAAGGGAGAGCGAGAACGACCGAAATCCCAGATCGGACTTGGATCCCGAAATCATCCAAGACTTAGATAAATAATAGAAAAACTGATCGAAATCACAGATCGGGCTCGAATCCCACAACGATCCAAGACTTTGATAAATAGTAGAATAACCGATCGAAATCCTAGATCAAGCTCGGCTCCCATGACGGGCCAAGGCCTTGATATATAATAGATAAATCGACCGAATCCCAGATCGGGCTTGGATCCCAAAATGATCCAAGACTTTGATAAATAATTGAATAACCGATCGAAGTCCCAGATCGGGCTCGACTCCCATGATGGGTCAAGACTTTGATAAATGATAGAATAACCGATCGAAGCCCCAGATCGGACTCGGCTCTCATGATGGGCCAAGGCCTTGATACATGATTGAATAACCGATCGAAGTCCCAGATCGGGCTCGGCTCCCATGATGAGCCAAGGCTTTCCGCTACACCAACCCCTTGGTTGGGCTCGGCACCATTGAAGGGCCAAGGCTTTCCGTTATACCAACCCCTCAGTTGGGCTCGGCACCAGTGAAGGGCCAAGGCTTTCCGCTATACCAACCCCTCGGTTGGGCTCAGCACCAGTAAAGGGCCAAGCCTTTCTTTATAGGCCGACCCCAAACGGTCCGACTTTGCACTAAGTGGTCCCACATGACCGACTTAGGATGTGGACCGAACTCCCCATATGAGTCGGGTGTGGCGCTAAATGGTCCTGCATGACCGGCTTAGGATATAGACTGGACTCCCTATATGAGTCGGGTGTGGCACTAAGTGGTCCCGCATGACTGACTTAGGATATAGACCGGACTCCCCATATGAGTCGGGTGTGGCACTAAGCATGACCGACTTAAGATATAGACCGGACTCCCCATATGAGTCGGGTGTGTGTCAAGTTCCTTTGTGTGCTGCATCTTGTTTATCACAACTTATGTGATACTGTTCATTTTTGTTTGTCAAACAGTGAGTCAACGCCACCCAAACTATCATATTTCTCCATACTCAATTTCAAATGAGTCTTGATGCACCCTGTTGGGTCAAGTCAAGCTTTCGCAACTTTTTGTGAGCTTTGTTGAAGGTTGGTCAGCCTTACACAATAGCATCCCCCGCTTCCCATTGGGTCACAGCTTTATGGGTCAACTCCATCTTGTCTCAACTCCAATCAACAAACCATAAACCCGGTCCTATGGTAATCGGAGTTGTAGTGTCCCTGAGTCACCAACTCAACTCAATTAGGTCCCACTTTTGTGTATCCTATCCACGTGTAAATGCTCCCAAAATAACCATTTAATGCCTCCACCTACTATCACCTTCTTTATTTCCACAGCCACGACATTAAACCTACAGTATCATTATGCCGATGTGATGTTTTTCACTTTAACAAGCAATGCAACTGTCAACATCACATCAACTCCATACATCAACACTGATGTGCAGGCTTATGTATCTAAACATAACCTTATTTATCTCTTTTACTACTGTTATCACGGAAGAGGAAGGCGGTGAAAGGGAAGTTTCAACTGTTGATATGAACCAACACCATCGATTTAAGCCCCAACTATGCCATGATCTGAGCTTGATCTTGAGCTCCATTAATGGAGCTGGTGCAGAGTTGGAAGATGAAGGTTGAAAAGCGAGAGATGTAGACATGGCTTCTTGCATTTGTAATTCAAAAGCTAAGGCAAGATCAGATTCGAGATCTCTAGCTGCCATTAATTCTTGATGATACTCTGAAACTTAATACAATCAGCATGTCTTTATTCATCTCTCTCCTCTCATGAGACCAATCAATAGCTCGCTGAGAGATCTCTTTTCAAAGGATCTCTGCCGTTCAATGTTCAAAAACTTCGATTTAAAAGGTGGATGAAGGCACAAATCATAAAAAACGACTCTCTTTTTATGTTTCTCCCGAACAAAGCAGCCACTCTTTTCGAAATCTTCTCTCATCCATTACCCCCATTTGGTGAATTCGTGGTTCATATTCGAATTCCCACAGACAGCGCCAAATTGTAGATGCGGATATTCGCTCTTCCTTGAAATCTGTGATGCCACCTTGCAACCCCCTCTCCTCGTTTTCTTGGGTGTGCCTGCAACGACACCACTCCGACGCCCAAGTCAGAGATTTAGTACAAAAAATAAGTGAAGTTTGAAGGGGGGAGAAAATCATACCTTTTAGCTCATTTGTCTATTTATATATATAGAGATGAGACCTTAAGACTTAATTGGATCCCACTACCGATTTTACCCTTCTCCAACTTAGAAGGGGATTTTGGGACATATCTCGTAAATGTTTTGTACTCTCTACCGAGCTTACCCTCGTATATTCATACCAAACTTGAATCCCTAGGTGCCACGTGTCACCCCTCGGTTTCTAACGAGAAATATCCTCCACAGTAACCACCAACTTGGTGGGTGAGGCAAGGTGCCTAACACCTTCCTTGTCTCACAACCGAACCTACTTACCCTTGAACTCTAGGTTAAGACCAGATTTGAGTCATTAAATCCCGAAAAATCAAATTTCAAAAACCTATTTTATGGTGTTCATTCACACCTTGAACTCTATGAATGGTGACAACTCCTAAACCCAAACCCAAGTAGATGAGATTTAAAGTCTTAAACTCTCACATATCTACAATCTCCAGAGGAGAGATTGGCATGAAATAAAATAAAGATATTTCTATTAGGAGGTTGATCATCGTGGATATTCCATTAAGGTTGGTTTCTATTAATTGAATTTATTAGTATTTAAGTAAAGATTCCTTAGGAAAAGCTACAACTAGTATTAGAGCATGGTTTCATACATGGAGTTTGAGGTGGAGGTCATTGACAAGAGACGATCAAGAGTCAAGTGCAGATGTTGCAAAGACCATATACATTGATGGAAACACTCAATCAAAAAGTTTAATGCAAGAAGGAGAATCGGATGAGGATATCAAATTTGATCAGGAAGTACATCATACCATAAATAATGTCGAGCATGACGATAAGATAGTCCAACTAAAAATATACTAATTGATTTTCAATGCTTTGATGGCAAGGATCCAATCGGTTGAGCATTCACGAATGAGCAATATAAGAGCTTTAATCAATTTCGGACAGCAGGGCGGTTCAAATATCACCAAATCATACACCGGGATATGCATTCCATGGTTGCAATGAATTGGGAAAACTATAGGAAATATGACTTAGCAAAAAATTCACTCATGGTCTATGTCCGAACCAAACACCCCAAGACAAACTACTATGTCTGGTATGCCCCCTCATATATCTATTTTTTTTTTTTATTATTATTATAAAATATCTTGTTTTCTTAGCATAAAAAAAAAAGGTGAACAGGGTTTTAAACCCATGATTCAAAAGCTCAATCTAAGCTCTAATAATACCAATTGTTACATATTTAATAGAATCTAGCTACCTCACATGAATTATATGTAAAACTTGAACTAGAGCATTTAAATTGTAGGAAACTAGAGAAATAATATTGAATTAATAATAACTATATATAAAAAATAAATAAATAAATTCTTATTCTTACAAAGACGAGAAGAAGAAGAATTGATACCTCGAGGATTCTTTTAAGGAAATGGAAGGTAAGAGCTGAATTGAGCAACATAAATCTGAACCCATCGTGGGGGAAAATCCCAAAAGAGGCAGCACCAGCTATAAAGGCAGGTGTGTACAAAATAAGCATGCCGATTCTGCTAGAGATCTTCATCTCTTTCTCCATTTTTTTCTTAGAATTAGTGTTCCAGAACTTGGAGTACTGAAGGTGTTTGCCTCTTATCTCTGATAAACCAGCGTTCGCTAATGAAGCAAAACTGATTACAGTCATGGCTGTTACGAAGAGGGATGGTGGTGGTGGATACACAAATTTAAGTAACAAAGGCATCATCTCTCTCTCTCTCTCTCCAAAGTTTCTTCTCCTCCTGGATTTCTTTCTGGTTTCGTTGCTGAGGACTGTGGAGTACAAGAGAACACGCATGAATTATTAATATAGATTCTATTGCCACCCCCAAACTTTTCTAATGACACCCCAATTCATATGTAAATCATCGCAGGTGGATCCCTGGATCTTCATTTCGTGCACTAAATATATAACGAAAATACGAGTTGAGTACATTCTTCATTTTTAAATCTCAAAGAATCAATCATAAAATGACCCCCGCTAACACATACACGATTGACGTGCATCGTCTCATAGATCTTTTCCTTTGGTACACACTTGAAAAAAGATAAATAATTTTCAAAATATGAATCAACATGTTATTTTATCATTAGTCATTCTCAAAGTATGTTTTTTCAATGAATTCATTGTTTTAATATCTATGAATCTAATGATAAAATGTCATTGATTTTGTCAGATCAGCAATCTCGCTAATAATTTATCTACAAATTTTTTTATTATGAAAATGACGAATTCACTGAAAAAACACATTTTAGAAATTAAAATAAACAGTATATTAAAATTGGAATTTTGGCATAAGTTATGAAATGTTTTGAGGAAAATCCCAACCATCAAAGATCAACACACTTTTTGAGGTGGAATCACCAAAAGTTAATGTGGCAATAGCAGCTCTCATTATTAAATGGACGGAGAGTGGGCAGTTGGAAGATAAATGCTCTGTGCCGAGTTATGACAAAACTTCAGTTGGTTTATTGGATATATAATATTATTCTATTCTTACATTGTTAAAATGAAAATCATTATAGATTTTATAACTTTTTTTGTCTTTAGTATTTTTATTGTAGCATTTGAAAAATACACCCGAAGTCGTATCTAACTTATTTTTATTATTTTAATTATTTAAAAAAAAAATTTTATCATTCTCATGAAGAGTTTGGATAGTATATGTTGGGGAAGAATGTTAAAAATTACACTCCCACACCTCAAGTCTTGCTTACCACATGGTAATCTCTCATTAAATATATTAAATGTATTAGTGTAGACACTCCATTTTTGTACTCGCCTGATTAATCAACTCTTCAATCCGATCGCAACGATTCTTAATGATGGGTATTTATTTCAATGCTTTATTTTGTTATTAGATATGTTCCAGAAATCCAGATGAGGTATCTCGAACTGACAAAACTGTAGAAACCACGCTACACTAGGAAAATATAACCCCAAAAGCTTAGAAATCATTATCTTACATACAAAAAGAAGTTTTACGATGAAAATCACTAAAAAATGATTAAATTATCAAAATACCCATAACCTTAAAATACCTTAGAGCCTACGTTACGTTTAAGAAAACTCATTCAAACACATAAAACAATAAATCGAAACCAAATAAATCATTTCGTCAATTTTCATAGAATTCGACAAAATTACGAAAATACCCCTCATAAAGTTCACGACTATTTCACACAAAAAATTTCATAAATGACACAAATCAATATTTTCATTGAATTCCTTACGAAAAATCGATTCTAAAACATCCTAAAATATAAAAAATCGACTTGAAACACAAAAAGTCCTCTCCGAGGGTAAAACAGTAATTTCATAATTTTTATAATTAAAAATTTTGAAATTAATAAATAAAATATTAAATAATTAAAGTGAAACATTAATAAAATTTATTTAAAAATTTAAACTAAAAAAATCGATCAATCAGACTCTCAGGCAAAAATTTTTAGGGTTACCAAGATATTTCTTTAAGGACCCCTCCATTTGGGGGTCCAAAGAATTAAAGATATAATAGAGGGGGGTTCTCCAAACAATTAAAGTCAAGATATTAAAGTCAATCAAGTAAAACTAAAGTCAAAATTAAAGTCAATTACTTAAGACTTAAGGCAAGATATTAAAGTTAATCAAGTAAGACTAAAGTCAAAATCTTAAAGTCAATCAAATAAGACCAAAAGTCAAAACCCTAATAGAGTTCTAATTAAATAATAACTCTATTTAATATAATTCTAACTAAAATATAATTCTACCTAAAACAATTCTAATTAAAATACAACTCTACCTAAAATAATTCTAACTAAAATACAACTCTAACTAAAAGAATTCTAATTAAACACTAATTCGATCTAAACAAACTCTTAAAAAATTCTATATATAGGGGTCCTCACACCCTATTTTCGTATCAAATAATAAACTCTAAGAGAAGTAGGTCAAAAAGTTTTCCTAGCCTCCCATAAACTTTAATTTTGAAGTCTTAACTCCTTATCTAACACCCATACCTCAATTTTTACTCGAAAAACACCTAGAAGCCCTTCAAAAACACCCAGAAATCCATAAACAAATCTGAAGAATCCAGATCTAAGAAAGAGATACCTTGCTTCGAATATTAGAAATCAGATCCGGAGACAGAATAAAGCGATGAGTACTGTACAATGAGTTACTCTATAAGATCTGAGGGAACAAGACCGTTGCATTCAGAAAAGGTAACTATTTTTATTTTTTTATTATTATTTAGGTCTTGTTAGCAATATAGTTTTATTTGAAAATTAGTAGAGACCGGCGTTTGTTGGGCGAGGTTGGTGCCTAACACCTTCCAATCCCGTAACGTGATCCCCAGACTTAGTATCTTTTGAAGATTAGTTGTTTTATCCGTTTCGAGTCAATGTTCGGTTCCTAGACCGTAATAACTAGGTCGCGACTCCCAAACCTCAAAGGTCAAAAGTGGATCCGCGCACCTCGCGGATCGAGGGCGCTTTCAATTAGAAAAAAAAATTTGATATCTATGTAGCAAAATTTTGTTTAGAATATTATCGTTGTATAGGGTAAATATGGCTATTAAACAAAGACCTTACACATGTCTAGATTTAAGATAAGCTCGTTCGAGTTGATCCAATTTTGTCTCAAATCGGTGGCACTTATAAGGATTAGTAGCTCTATTCAGCCCAATTTGGCCAAGTAAGTGGAGTGCCTACTTGTCCATAGAGAAGGAAGAATAGACCAAGGCAACTTAATAGGACATATTGTCATGTTATGCTTGAGTCTCATTAGGAAAGTATCTCGAGGTTCTAAGAGTGATTGATCGTGTATCAATCTCACTTTTTCCTAAAAGATAGTTTTTGTTTTATAGGATATTTCATTTATCGATCCGAATGATTTAAAAGGAGTAGATCTCAATCCCCACAAAGAAGGAAGGGGGTGATGTGTTAAGATGGGAGATAAAAGAAAGATGAGAACGTATAAATAGGTGAAAAGATTTCGAAGGAAAGGGCTGGACTTTTGGACTTCGAAAAACCTTTTGAGAATGAATTTTGGAAGGCTACTTTGAAGGCTCGCCTTTGAGATAGTTAACATTTTTTTATTATTATTATTTTATGGAACTGAAGTGCAAACCTGAGCATCCGAGGGTTTTTGGTAGGTATTGCATCGATGCCCCAGTGTGTTAGTGAGGGAAAAGGACCCATCATCAAGGATATTTGAGTTTGTAGCACACCATTTCTTCTAGACTGAACTTGAGAGCTCTTAAAATCCTTTCCTAAGATAAGGGCCAATCTTAAAAAGTACAATGTCTTGGGTTACCAAAGTCCATAAGCAAATTAGGCCTACGCCTTAGGGTACCTACTACCTGAAAAGATTTAGGCCTAGGCCTTGGGTTGCCAACGGCTTGAATTTTTTTTGGGCCTCAAGAAATGGGTGTAAGGAGATGGGCCTCCCTTGGGTTGTGCCATACATGGGAAATGACCAATCAGTTGGGCAATTAAGATTTGATTTTGTGCTCTTTAGTGCTTCGTATTTACTTAAGGGGTTTTGAAAGCGCCCTCGATCCGCGGGGTGCGTGGATCCGCTTTTGACCCTTGAGGTTTGGGAGTCGCCACCTAGTTATTATGGTCTAGGAACCGATCAATGACTTTAAATGGATAAAGAACTAATCTAGAACAGAAAAAATTGAATTCAGGATCATGTTACGGGGTCGGAAGGTGTTAGGCACCAACCCCGCCTGGCCAAAGCCGGTCTCTACTAATTTCCCAAATAAGTTACATTACTAAAAAAATCTAGATAAAAAAAAGTAAGAAATTATACCTTTCCGATAGCAAAGACCTTGTTCCCTCAGATTCGACAAAAACTGCTCCTTGTACCGTACTCCTTGCTTCGTTCTGTCTCCAGATTTGATTTCTGATCTCCGAGGCAAGGTATCTCTTTGTTGATATGGATTCTTCGAGTTTGTTATGGGTTTTAGGGTATTTTTTAAGGGCTTTTAGGTGTTTTTTAAGCTAAAATCGAAGAAGGGATGTTAGGTAAGGAGTTGGGACTCCAAAACTAGGGTTTATGGGAGGCTAGGAGGGCTTTTTGACCTACTTCTCTTATGGTTTATGACTTGATACGAAAATAGGGTGTGAGGACCTCTATTTATAGATTTTTTTTAGGGGTTGATTTAGATAGAGTTAGTGTTTAATTAGAGTTCTTTTAATTAGAGTTGTGTTTTAGTTAAACTTGTTTTAGGTAGAGTTGTGTTTTAATTAGAATTATTTTAGGTGGAGTTGTGTTTTAGTTAGAACTCTATTAGATAGAGTTATTATTTAATTAGAACTCTATTATGATTTTGACTTTTGGTCTCATTTGATTGACTTTTAATATTTTGTCTTAATTGATTGACTTTTAATATCTTGACTTTAGTCTTGCTTAATTGACTTTTTAATTTTGACTTTAGTCTCACTTGATTGACTTTAATACCTTGACTTTAGTTTTACTTGATAGGCTTTAAATTTTTTAAGAACCCCCCTCGATTGATCGATTTCTTTGGTTCAAAATTTTAAATTAATTTCATTAATGTTTCACTTTAATTATTTAATATTTTATTTATTAATTTCAAAAATTTTAATTATAAAAATTATGAAATTACCGTTTTACCCCGGAAAAGGACTTTTCACGTTTTAAGTCGGTTTTTAATGTTCTAGGATGTTTTAGAATCGATTTTTCGTTAGGAATTCAATGGAAATATTAGTTTGTGTCATTTATGAAATTTTTTGTGTGAAATGGTTGTGAACATTATGAGGGACATTTTCATAATTTTATCAAATTCTGTGAAAATTGGCAAAATGATTTATTTGATTTCGATTTGTTGTTTTATGTGTTCGAAAGGGTTTTCCTAATCGTAACGTAGGCTCTAGGATTGTTTTGATGTTTGGGGTATTTGAGTAATTTGATTAATTTTTAGTAATTTTTATCGTGAAGCTTCTTTTTGGGTCTGTAAGATGATGATTTCTATGTTTCTGGAGTCGTATTTTCCTAGCGTAGCGTGATTTCTACAGTTTTATCAGTTCAAGATACCTCATCCGAATTTCTGAAACATTTCTGATAACAAAATAAAGCAATGGAAATAATATCCATCATTGGGAACCATTGCGATCGAGTTGACGAGTTGATTAATCAGGCGGATGCAAAAATGGACTGTCTACAGATGCCCCTCTTTGGCAGAGGGTTGAAGCAAACTAGATAGCAAATCTATTTTGATAGATAGTGCGATATCCGAATGCCAAAGCTAGTGGATGTTCATTTTGCAGCCTGACTTAGTAATTCGTCAAGGTATTCGAATCCTTGAGCGTAAGCTCTCCCCGAATTAAAAGGTTATCAGGTCCTTGAGCGTGAGCTCTCACTAACAGTGCCAGATCCTTAAATTTTAGAAAATTCTTCTTGACTGATGTAACAACTATGCAAGTATGTGATTTAAAATTTAAGATTTTAAGTTAGAATTGAGTAAAATCTGAGCATAATTTGAGCATAATCTGAGCATAAACTGAGCATAATTCCGAGAAAACCCTCGGCGACAACTGAGCATAATTCCGAGAAAACCCTCGGTGGTAACTGAGCATAGTTCCGAGAAAACCCTTGGCGGCATCTGAGCATAATTCCGAGAAAACCTTGGCGGCATCTGAGCATAGTTCCGAGAAAACCCTCGGCGGTAACTGAGCATAGTTCCGAGAAAACCCTCGACGGCATCTGAGCATAGTTTCGAGAAAACCCTCGGCGGCATCTGAACATAATTCCGAGAAAGCCTTCGACGGCATCTAAGCATAGTTCCGAGAATGCCCTTGGTGGTAACTGAGCATAGTTCCGAGAAAGCCCTCGGTGGCATCTGAGCATAGTTCCGAGAAAACCCTCGGCGGCATCTGAGCATAATTTCAAGAAAGCCCTCGGCGGCATCTGAGCATAACTCCAAGAAACCCATCGGCGGCATCTGATCATAGTTCCGAGAAAATCCTCGGCGGTAACTGAGCATAGTTCTGAGAAAACCCTAGGCGACATCTGAGCAAAATTTCGAGAAAGCCCTCGGCGGCATCTGAGCATAGTTCTGAGAAACTCGACGGTAATTGATTGAGTAAAACTGAGACTAAAGGAATAAATCTAGGAAAGAACGATTGAAAATGAATCTGGAAAAGAGGGGTTAGATCTGGAAATTAAAAGATCTAAGACAGAATGAATGTCCTATCTCCTATATGAGATCCAAAATACTTTTGTTTGAACCTGAGGTTTTACCCCAAAGTTTTATGAATTTAAAACCCGAGTTTTTATTTCTTTTGATCCTCAAAAGTTTTTCGAAAAACTGTTATCAAGAGGGTAACCTTAAGTTTGGGGTTCTCATTATCATTGCTCAAAAAACAAAATGCCCCTAGTTTGACAATGAACATGGCATTGAAGATAATTGAACACATCATGCAAAAATTTTAAAAAATGCCCCTACTATAAGGGGGAAAAGTTATAAGAAAGAAAATGCCCTTGTATGAAGGTTTGAAATATTTGATTACCACAAGCGCAATAAAGATCCAACTTTTAATTTTGATTAATTTTATTGAAGATTTTGAGTCAAGCTCAAGAGAACAAAATATTTCCTTTTGGGACTCATCATAAAATTCACCATTTTCTCTATTGGTTCACTCAGGGAAGTAAACATTTTCCGATCGATCATAGACAAGATACTTGTGGCTTCTGAGTCTATGCCTAGTTTAAGCTAAGTATTGAACTTGATTATTCGGACTTTTGATGTTTCAGCTCGGATCGCTCTCAGCTTGGGATCTTCTTCTGTTTTTTCTTTGTTGCTCTAACTTTTGCCTAGATGGTCTTTTCAGGTTTCAATCTATCGAGCTTGCTCTAACTTTTGCCTAGATCGCCTTTTCAGGTTTTCAATCTATCGAGCTTTTTCTTCTTTTTTCTTGGCTTTGATTGTTGCCAAAGTTGTCCTTTCAGATTTTCAACCTTGCGAGCTTACCTTAATTTTTGCCTAAGTCGCCTTTTTCAGATTTTCAACTTAGCAGGCTTCATTTTTATCTTTTTTTTATCTTTTTCTTATCATCTTGTCTTCTAGAGTTACTGTCTGATCATGCTTTGCTATCTTCCTTAACTTTTCGTACGGTACTTAGGAGGACTTTTATAGGTGGGCTTAAGACTGGATATAAAAAGAAAGGAATTTTGAGGCTCAAAAACCCAAATGCCTCTTGTGTGGCATTTCTTTTTAAATTTTCTTCCCCATTTTGGATTTTTTTTTTCTTTTGAATTTTTTTCATTTTTTATTATGTGGGCAAATATATATTTTTTTTTGTTTTGATGTGGTCGGGCCTGAAGTAACTTCTCAGGTTGCCTACGTACCCCAGAATTTTAGGATCAGACCAAAATGTAGTTCGAATATTTTCCCTCCCCTAGGTTAGGTCAACGGGCTGAGAAAGAAAAAGGCATTATTTTTTTTAAAGGCTGCAAAGGGCTGGGAAATGAAATATTGAACTGGATAGCAGGAAAATTGATTCGGCCTCTTTAAATGTAGTACCGTTTGATCTGGTCAAGGTTGGTTGACTCTGGTAATTAAATTTCATCATGATCTTGAAGTCTGACAGCTTTTCCTGGTAATATTTCCTTGATGATGAACGTACCTCTCCAATTTGGTTTGAACTTCCCTCTAGGGTCAAAGATAGGTGTCCGATTTACTTTAAATATTAAATCCTCGACTTGTAAGTGATGGGCCTTGATCTTTTTGTCAAACGCACGGGCGATTCTTCTTTGATAAGCTTGCAAGTGGTATAAAACTCTTAGTCGTTTTTCTCCGATCAAACTTAATAATTTATACCACTGACTAACCCAATCTGTTTCTAACAATTGACTTTCCTTGAAGGCCTTGAGATACGGGATTTCTATTTCAACTGATAAGATTACTTCCATATCATACTCTAGAAATGAGGGAATAGCTCCAGTGGAAAACTGCATTAAAGTATGATGTGCCCCTAGTGTGAATGGTAACTTCTCTAACTAATCCTGGTGTGATTGACACATTTCTTTGATGATTGTTTTGAGATATTTTATTGGTTGCTTCAACTTTTTCATTAATTTGAGGACGGTAGAGAGACAATGTGATGTCGAATCTCAAACTTTGAACACAGAGTGATAACTTAAGCTTTGATGTACGACCCATTATCTGAGATCAATACTGCTTCAACTGTTTCATTAATCTGATAATGGTAATCTATTCTGGGAGCTCTACCATGTTGAGAAGTCTAGCACTGATACATTTTGTAATATCTTCTTTGATCTCATTTTATCAATTCAATATCTAATCCGTGTCAGACAAAACCCAAGCTTGTACCTAACATATCCTCATAGGCCCACGCGAACAAGTCTTTTGAAATTTCTGAGAAAATTCATTATCCCCTTGTGTTCCTCTAGAGATAGGATGGTTTCTATTTGAATTTCTTTAGGAATTTATTTCTGTTCCAAAGTCAATGACCTTTGCTTTCTTGAGCCCGACTCTTATCTTCTTGTTCAGAAAAAAAAATATATTATTAGTTAATTCGTTAATGCGCTCGACGTATTCAAAAATTTTCTTTATCCGATCAATTTCAGATTGAGCAACAGACACCTCTATAGACTCGATGAACTAACTTGACTCAATAGGAAAGAGTAGATTCAATCTAAGGAAGACATGACCTTGTTGGAAAAAAGGACTTGAGCTAACCCAAATGACTCATGAAAACTCAAGACAATTACCCACACGCGTTTGAATAGGACTGAGGACTAAGATATTGCTTACAACCGGTAGGATTGAAGTACTATGATTTTCTAAGAACAATTGGACGACGTTGAGAAATTCTGATGATTGATTTGGCGTTGACGTTGTTCTAATTGACCAGACTAGTAACCCTAACAAAATGGTGAACGATTGAGCTTAGGTGCAATGATAACCTTGAGACCCCATCAAATGTGAATCTAATTAATTTCAGTGTTACCCCCTTGATAACATTTTAAATGAACCCTGAAAATTCATGCAATGATTATTCAGAAGGAAAATAATTCTATTGCACTCTTGAAAATGATTGACAAATAATGTTTTCATTGAATAAAACTTTCACAAATCTGATTAGTTTTTGCAAGTCATTTTCTTTTTAGAAAAATACATTTTAGTAATTTTTCAAAGTCCATGCAAAAAAGAAAACTTTCAAGTTTCATGCAAAAATATATCTTTTGTAAATCATTTTTCCTTCATTCTCTTTTCTTCTACAAAATATTTTTTCTTTGAAAAATCTTGTTCTTATGGAAAACACCTTTTCTGGAAAATATATTTTTTTTCAGAGAACACTTCTTCTGGAAAATACTTTCCTTTTGTAAACCATTTCTCTTATTTGAAAATGGGTTGAAACCCGAATTTAGAAAAGAATTTGATTTCCATTTTGATCTAAATGACCCGACCCATCATGATTATTGGATCGAGATAGACTAGGTCATTATAAATTATTACAAAAAATGGATTATTTACTGGGTCGGTGCACCCATTTTAATTTTCAAAAGAAATTTTTTTGATTCTTGAGGACAATCATACATTCTGATCTCATACATCATTCACATACACTTATCAATCATAATGTTCCATTCTATGAACAACCCGGGAACACCCAATAAGTTCGAGTCATGACCTACAGGGAAGGTTTCTAGACTCTAGACTTACTACGTGCAATGCATTTTTATCTGGCCACCCTTGCCCAAGCACACCTATATACCTCTCGATACGTGGTGACTTGGTTTAATATACCGTATAGGTGATAATCTAAAACCTCAATTCACTTCTTTGAAGCCAAAAACAGCCAGTTTGATCTCCAGTTGAAAGGTGGCGCATAATGTTAAGCAAGGGCCCACTTAAATACCTCTCGTCTAGAATAGACGTAGTCTATCCCTCTTGTACAGTAGGGTACAGCGGGGCAAGATCTTGCTTAGGCACCGATTTTGACCAAGAAATTGATATACTTAGATTATCTTTTACATACCTATGGGTACGAGTCAAGAGTTGTAGCTTTCATAAATGGTTTGACATCCCACGAGGGGACCGAACACGTACTAGTACTACGTTAGCAATCGGGACATGTGACTGTGTTGCTCACAATAGGTCAAAGGCTCAGGTCGCTCCAGCCTGGGTGCATCAATATACCTCTCAGAATCACCTGATCAGACGGTATTGATGCTCCAGTTTGATATACCCTAAGGTACGTGACTGGAGTTATGGTTTTCATGAATGACGTCGCATCTCCGAGGAGACCGGGCCACGCACTAGTGCCTCGTTGGCTATATGGGACGTGTAAGTGGGTAAAACAGTAAACGTGTTTGTGGTGTGTGCAAAACAGGGTAGGGTGTGCCCGGGGCCTTTTCCAAACAAATGGACCCATGGGCCCAATCAAACCAATCAAGGGAAGATATTAAATCATACAAGTGTAGGCATACATCGATTAGAAACATATTCATATGGTTTAATTTAAGCTTTAAACATGCACATCTCTAGCATTCATCAATTAGCAAATCAATTAATGAATAAGGGCCTATAATAATTAATTAGATCTAATTATCGCAATAGGCACAAATTTTGCAATTTTTATGGTCCAATCAAAAGGTTATTTTGGGTGATCTTAAATAAATTAAGATTCCCAAGAATATTAAATTAAGGATGGAAAGACAATGGTTGGAACAAGAGGTGATTTTTATTTTTTTAACCAAAAAAACAAATTGATTTTCCTAAAAAAAAACTCTATGTTCATTTTTTCTTTTAATAGAAGTATGAGACCTCCAAAAAAAATCCTTTAAACAAAACAAAACAAAAAAGAAAAAAAATTAAAACTTGAGGCCTCAAATATCTATTATGGTGTTCAGAAAGTCAATTCATCAATGGTTTCGAAACTTTTCTATAATCTAGATTTTATTGGTATTTTATTGGTTTGGAAGAGAAAAAAAAAATTTAGCGCTTAATGATTCTACCGATCTTGATCAATTTACTTACTGAGAAAGTAGACAAAACAACCCAAAAAAAAAAAACTTTAAATCGATGAACCCCCAATTTCCCACATAAGTTGCCGATTTTAGTAGAATCGATGAACCAAGATCTTAATATTTAGTTTGAGATTGATCTCTCCATTGAATCTTTCCCAATCGACCTTTAAGCCTTTACTCCAATGGCGATAGCTATTTTAAGCTTCACGAGTTCACCTAACCTTAGGGAACCACCTTTCTTATCTTTGATGAAGATCAATGGCACCTGCCTTGATGAGGCCAAGCTAGGAAGGTGTTTTTATTAACCATCAGGGGTTGCAATCAGAAGCTAAAAGTACAGCCTGAAGCCGAACTGAAGAAGCCTCGTGACCACAATAGTCCACAGGAGGCTCTTGAGCAAAACTTCCCAAACCAGCACTTGGCATCATCCGCTCCAACACACGGGTGACATCATTGACCCCAATTGAGAATTATTGCTTAATCCATATTTTCTTCAGGCAATGCTCCCTGTGAGATCTTTGCTGACCCTATCTCCCTGTCCAATGATTTGAGAAGATGAACAAGATGCTTATCTTCATAGAGATATTAAACTGTTGTTGTTCTTGTTGATAAGTAGAAACATATTTTGGGGCCTCAAGGGAATTCCTGGATTTCTTATTTCTCTTTCGCATGGTGGGAAAATGTTTGATATTCACAAAGTTCTCTTGCACTCCAACTGTTTGAAATCACAGTTTTTGTGAGATTTTCGCACAGCCCGAACGCATGAGAAGATGAATATCGAAGACTAGAGATGATATTGTGGAGAAATCAAACGGTTAGAGGAGCTCAAAAGTGAATGAGGATCCTGGATTTGAAGGGTGGAGAGAGAGTTGTGAAGAGAGAGAGAAAGAGAGAACAAAAAAACGTCTTCTCTGTTTGCTGTTTTTCAGCATGTGGAGAAGAAGATAAAAAACAATAAGATCTGTTTTCTACTAACGGTACACCACACGAATTTTTTTTTTTATTTCTTGGAATCCTCTCCTCATCACAAACAACATTAAAAAAACAATTTTTATTGTTTCTTAGATCATCACCTAGAAATAATTTATCTTCATAACTCGCCACATATGCATAGTAATATGCTAAAAATTTTCATCCAAAATTATTATTATTATTCTTATTTTTTTCTTAAAAAATATCAGAACTATCATCCCAACCATCATCATTCCATTCTCAGTTTATGTCAATTTGAATCTTTCATTATTTAGGAATCATCAAAAGGTGACCTTTAATTGAACCATAAAAAGTGCCAAAACAAAGTATCCAAAATTGAACCAAAAGATATTGACCCAAAAATAATTCAAATAAAAAAAAGGGTCATTCCCTATGTCATTAACCTTTGATATCCTGCATTATTTAGGGTCATTCTGAATGACCCCAAATTGAACCATAACAAAGATGTGCCAAACAAAAATATTCAACATCCCAATCAAAGATCACCAATAGAGCCAAAAGAATGATAAAAATCAAGATAAAAAATAAATAACTAAAAGTAAAATAAAAAACTAGGTCCTATTGGCAATGCTCCCATACTTTGGGCTTTTCAAGTCTGATCCTCAATGGTCTCCAGTGGAGTCGCCACTGAAAGTGCCCTTGATCTGCGGGGTTGAGGTTTGGGAGTCGCCACCTAGTTATTACGGTCTAGGAATCGATCAATGACTCTAAACGAATAAAGAACTAATTTAGAATAGAAAAAATTGAATTCGGGGATCATGTTACGGAGTTGGAAGTTGTTAGGCACCAACCCCGCCCGGCCAAAGCCGATCTCTACTAATTTCCCAAATAAGTTACATTACTAAAAAAATCTAGATAAAAAAAAGTAAGAAATTATACCTTTCCGATAGCAAAGACCTTGTTCCCTTAGATCCGATAAAAACTGCTTCTTGTACTGTACTCCTTGCTTCGTTCTGTCTCTGAATTTGATTTCTGATCTCTGAGGTAAGGTATCTCTTTGTTGATATGGATTCTTCGAGTTTGTTATAGGTTTTGGGGTGTTTTTGAAGGGCTTTTAGGTGTTTTTTAAGCTAAAATCGAAGAAGGGATGTTAGGTAAGGAGTTGGGACTCCAAAACTAGGGTTTATGGGAGACTAGGAGGGCTTTTTGACCTACTTCTCTTATGGTTTATGACTTGATACGAAAATAGGGTGTGAGGACCTCTATTTATAGATTTTTTTTAGGGATTGATTTAGATAGAGTTAGTGTTTAATTAGAGTTCTTTTAATTAGAGTTGTGTTTTAGTTAAACTTGTTTTAGGTAGAGTTGTGTTTTAATTAGAATTATTTTAGGTGGAGTTGTGTTTTAGTTAGAACTCTATTAGATAGAGTTATTATTTAATTAGAACTCTATTATGATTTTGACTTTTGGTCTCATTTGATTGACTTTTAATATTTTGTCTTAATTGATTGACTTTTAATATCTTGACTTTAGTCTTGCTTAATTGACTTTTTAATTTTGACTTTAGTCTCACTTGATTGACTTTAATACCTTGACTTTAATTTTGCTTGATTGGCTTTAAATTTTTGGAGAACCCCCCTCTATTATATCTTTAATTCTTTGGACCCCAAAATGGAGGGGTCCTTAAAGAAATATCTCACGAACCCTCAACAATTTTGCCTGAGAGCCCGATTGATCGATTTCTTTGGTTCAAAATTTTAAATTAATTTTATTAATATTTCACTTTAATTATTTAATATTTTATTTATTAATTTCAAAAATTTTAATTATGAAAATTATGAAATTACCATTTTACCCCCGACATGGACTTTTCACGTTTGAAGTCGATTTTTAATGTTCTAGGATGTTTTAGAATCGATTTTTTGTAAGGAATTCAATGGAAATATTAGTTTGTGTCATTTATGAAATTTTTTGTGTGAAATGGTTGTGTACTTTATGAGGGACATTTTCATAATTTTATCAAATTCTATGAAAATTGGCAAAATGATTATTTGATTTCGATTTGTTGTTTTATGTGTTCGAAAGGGTTTTCCTAATCGTAACGTAGGCTCTAGGGTTGTTTTGATATTTGGGGTATTTTGGTAATTTGATCAATTTTTAGTAATTTTTATCGTGAAGCTTCTTTTTGAGTCTGTAAGATGATGATTTCTATGTTTCTGGAGTCGTATTTTCCTAACGTATCGTGATTTCTACAGTTTTATCAGTTCAAGATACCTCATTCGGATTTCTGAAATATTTCTGATAACAAAATAAAGCAATAGAAATAACATCCATCATTGGGAACCATTGCGATCGGGTTGACGAGTTGATTAATCAGGCGGATGCAAAAATGGGGTGTGTACATGTTTTTAAACCTAAACCCTTCTTAATCTACAAGTTTTCAAGAGAGCACAAAGTAAGTTTACTTATCTACCCTTGCATTAATGCATGATTAATCTCTTCTCCTTGTTCTTTTAGGTAATTGTGCAAGTCTCCTACCTTTGATCATTTTCTCCCTCAAAAGTTAATTACATGTTTATCCGTAGTTTGTTGAGACTCAATCCAAGGTAATTAACTATTGAAGGCCTCCTCTTATGAATAATTCAAGATTACCATTCAATGATTCATTGTAGTTTGACCAAGTTCAAGAAATTTAGACACTTTTGTCTCTTAAGATCCTTTCTTGATTGGTTATTTACTTGTCATTTTGTCTATATTTTATCCAACTTATTGTTTGTCAAGAAAAAAAGACTAATCAAAAGAACTCCTTAGAAACCTTGAGGAAATTTACACTTTTATCTTTTGATTATCGTGATTGGCAAAACTCAAAAAGATATAAAAATTCATTAAAGCCTTTTGATCCAAAGGTATTTAAGGTTATTCTTTATGGTTTCTTGAAATTAAGTTGAACTTGTGGTGTTTGGACCTTTATATCCCCATAAAATTTCCCAAAAGCCTATAAATAAACAATCTGTCTAAGGCAAAAAGGCAAAAGGTACCAATCTTCCTATCCTCTTAAATTCCATCCAATTCTCTTTTTGAAAGCTTACATGGCACAAAAGTTATATCCAAATAACCACTTAAATACTCTTGCAGCCAAACCTAGAAGGTTTAAGAAGAATAAGAAAAAGAGAAAAATCATGGTAGAAAGAGTTTATTAGCTTTACTTGAATTCCCCCCAATCCCTCTTTGACCCCCCCTCATGCTATGTTTTTTTTTTCTTCTTATTGCATACTTATATCTCATTTTAATCATGTAGTATAATCCATTTCAATGTCATGTATAGGGGTTGAGAGTATACTCCCTTCATGGGATGATCCTTACCATATATAAGTCCATATTAAGCTTCTTAGAAGCCATTGCATATATCACATAGATAACCTCATCTAAATCATTTAGTATAAACATTCTACAAGGATAAGGTGAATAAGGGAATATATCTTTATGAGGTGATCTCCATCCTTTTGAGTTCAATAAGCTCCTTTAGAGCACTTTCATGCACATTTTATAGTTAAAAGCATATAAACACCATTCATCTAGTTCAAACTCACTTCAATGAAAAGGTTGGTTAAAGAGTAAATCTTCAATGTGAGGTAATGTAATCTTCACCTTAAGTTCATTTGAAAACATTTTGCATGCATCCACACCTACACACACCCACCCGATGCATTCATATAAGGAGAAAGTTTCAAAGACTAATTAATGAAAAGTTTTTAAATGCCTTACCAATAAAAATAAAAAGACTCACTTTGAGCATATACCATTAAACATACATCATCATAAAAATGTTATAGTCAAGAGAGCGTTATCACAATGGATTCACATTCCCAACTCAAAGCAAATATTAATATCCTAATTAATAAGAACATTCCATGACACCTACACACACTTGCACCTATCTATTCATGCCTACATTCATCATCGTCACCTAACTAATTAAAAAAAAAAATAGTCTTAGGCTTCACTTTTGACCAATACCATAGTAACCACCAACTTAGTGGGTAAGATGGGGTGCCTAACACCTTTCCCATCTTGCAATCAAATCTTTGGGTTAAGACCAGTTTTGAGTCACCAAATACATGAAAAAATGAATTACTAAAATCATTTGTTTAGGTGTTCATTCACACCTTAAACTCTTTAAATGGTAGCAACACCCAAACCAAAGTAAAATTAAGGTTTAAGATTACTTAAACCTTAGTTATCTACAAAGTTGCTCAAGGCAAATCAACAAAAAAATCTCCAATCCTATATCCCCAAAGGAGGTTTAAACTCACAACTACACCTCATTATAAATATAAAAAAAATCTTCTTTTTTAATACTTTTAACGAGAGCTTACCATGTGCCAAGATTTGGGGGGTGAAAGTGCCCTCGATCCGCGGGGTGCGCGGATCCGCTTTTGACACTTGAGGTTTGGGAGTCGTCACCTGGATATTACGGTCTAGGAACCTAACTTTGACTCTAAAAGGCAAATAAACTAATCTACGAAAGAAAAATACAGGTCCGGGGATCACGTTACGCGGTTGGAATGTGTTAGGCACTAACCCCGCCCGGCAAATGCCGGTCTCTACTTATCCCAAATAAGACTACATTGCTAACAAAAAAATCTAAATTAAAAAAAAAAAGAAATTTTACCTTTGAATGCAACGATTATATTTCCTCAGATTTGATAAAACTGTTTCTTGTACCGTACTTTTGCTTCGTTCTGTCTCCGGATCTGATTTTTGATCTTCGAGGCAAGGTATCTCTTTCTTAGATCCGGATTCTTCGAAAAATTTTATGGATTTTAAGGTGATTCTGAAGGGCTTCTAGGTGTTTTTCAAGCTAAAATCGAAGTATGGGTGTTAGGTAAGGAGTTGGGATTTCAAAATTAGGGTTTATGGGAGGTTAGGGAAGCTTTTTGACCTACTTCTCTTAGGGTTTATGATTTGATACGAAAATAGGGTGTGAAGACCCCTATTTATAGATTTTTTTAAGGGTTGATTTAGATAAAATTAGTGTTGGATTATAATTCTTTTAGTTAGAGTTATATTTTAGTTAGAATTCTTTTAGGTAGAGTTGTATTTTAATTATAACTATTTTAGGTAGAGTTATATTTTAATTAGAAGTGTTTTAGGTAGAGTTATTATTTAATTAAAATTCTATTAGGGTTTTGACTTTCGGTCTTCTTTGATTGACTTTAAGATTTTGACTTTAGTTTTAATTGATTGATTTTAATATCTTGACCTTAATCTTTCTTAATTGACTTTAATATTGACTTTAGTCTTATTTGATTAACTTTAATACCTTGACTTTAGTCTTGCTTGATTGACTTTAATTTTTTGGAGAACCCCCTCTATTATATTTTAATTCTTTGGACCCCCAAATGAAGGGGTCCTTGAAGAAATATCTTGGCAACCCTAAACAATTTTGCTTGAGAGCCTGATTGATCGATTTCTTTGGTTTAAAATTTTAAATTAATTTTACTAATGTTTCATTAATTATTTAATATTTTATTTATTAATTTCAAAATTTTTAATTATGAAAATTATAAAATTACTATTTTACCCTTGGAGAGGACTTTTCACGTTTTAAGTCTGTTTTTTATGTTCTAGGACGTTTTAGAATCGATTTTTCATAAGGAATTTAATGAGAATGTTGGTTTATGTCATTTATGAAAATTTTTCTGCGAAATGGTTGTTAACTTTATGAGGGGCATTTTCGTAATTTTATCGAATTATGTGAAATTGACGAAATGATTTATTTGGTTTCGATTTGTTGTTTTATGTGTTCGAAAAAGTTTTTCTAATCGTAACGTAGGCTTTAGGGTTATTTTGATGTTGGGGGTATTTTTGTAATTTGATAATTTTTCGTAATTTTTATCGTGAAGCTTCTTTTTGGTCTGCAAGATGATAATTTTTATGTTTCTGGGGTCGTATTTTCCTAGCGTAGCGTGGTTTTTAAGGTTTTGTCAGTTCGAGATACCTCATCCGGATTTCTGAAACATATCTGGTAACAAAATAAAGTAGTGGAATAAACATCCATCATTGGGAACCGTTGCGATCGGGTTGACGAGTTGATTAATCAGGCGAATACAAAAATGGGGTGTCTACAGGGGGTGGGAGTAGAAATTTAACACTCCATTGAGTGGTAAGATTTGAGATGTTATTGTGGTTTTAATCGTCCTCCCTTTGATATATAAGACCATGACTATCAAAATTAGTTTATGAGTAAAAATTGTAAAAACTGGACTTACAAGTCAACTTGTAAATCACTTTTGATCGGTTTAGAAATTTCTGAATGGGCTAATTTTTTGTGAGGATAACCTTCTCATCATAGAGGTCATGCTCACAAAAATTAGCCCATTCCAAACCTGTAACCCATATAGGACAATGGTTGTCAAAATAAGGTTGTCTCTTGACCCCATCCCTATAGAAATTCACCTGGCATCTACTAGTGTCTAAAAATATATATTACCTCGATTAGCCTAGAAAGCATGGAATATATATTGACACACACATGCACACACAAAAATATTGGGAAAAAAAAAAGCTCGGAAGCAACAATTAATGAAGAAGATGATGAGGAAGATTGGTTGTTCTTTGAGGCATATTGAATTGACACTTTCCTTAAACGTTATTTGCCTAGTATCCACCACTGTTGGAAAATATATATTACCATAAAAATGTCGGACAAAATCCACTTGGCATCTACTATTGCCCAAATATATATCACTATAGTTAGCCTAGAAAGCATGGAATATACATTGACATACACACTAAAATGTTGGAAAAAATAGTGTGAAAGTAACAATTAGTATAGAAGATGAAAAAGATTGGTTGTTCTTTGAGGCATGTTAAATTAACACTTAAACATTATTTTTCCCCCTTCCGGTATTAAGTCAAGAATGGAAACGTGTTCTAACAAACACGTTCGCAAGATACAACGAAGTCCAATCTCTTTGTTATTTCTCACTATTCTGCACTTATAGGGAGATATCCTAACACTAACGTATATATGCTCAAAAGATGAAGAGAGAGAAATTTGAAAATAGAAGAGAAATCTACAATTTTATATGTAAAACTAAGTTTTAAAAGTTTGATTCTATTTAGTGAATGTATCTGTTTGGATAGACACCATAACTATTGCTTCAACAGTAACGATTTAGAGACTCTAGATTATTTGAATAGGTATCTAACGGTTCATGTTAGATGGTCACACAAAGGGAAAAGTGTGTCTCATATTTCCCAAGCGCACGCTTACAAGTGAGCGAATACAACGACTTTGTCACCTTGCACGTACAACAAAGTATTTCCAATTAAGGCCTTGCAAAAGACAGGAAACGTAAAGTTAAAGTTAAAAGACAAGAAAAGGCAAAACTTTGTGTTTCCTGTCTTTTACAATTGTTTACAATTGCAGTGCTTGGTAGACTTTTCAAAAAATCATCATAAAACTTTGTGATTTCTTGTTTGAGCATTGAAAATGCAAAAAATTGTAAAATAAATTTTTTTTTATCATATTTAAATCTCTTTTAATAAAATCACCAAAAAAAGATCAACATATGGATATTTTAGAATAAAATCATTTTTCAAAAACTGTTCTCAAAAAATAAAAAACTTGGTTTCATATAACCTAAAAATGACAATAATTTGGTAGTACATACCCTAAAAAATGAACTTTAAAATAAAAAAAATTTAACCGGTGAATATCACATATTTCTATTAGTATTTATTTATGCAAAATGTAAACATCCCAAAAAAGCCATGCAATGCATTAATCTGTCATAGATAATATTAAATCAATAAGTTCACCAAAGAACAAGCTAAACTAGATATTTATTCAAATATTAAAAAAAAATCCATAACCCAAGCATACTAATATAGGCATAGAGCAATCTAACGATCCCCAATTTGTTCACGTAATTATACTAACTTCATTTTTCTGTAATGTGCATCCTCTAAAAGAAATATTTCAGTCTTAATACGATCATTTCTAATTATCCCATATGCCTTCCTCAAATAAGTCCCAGTGAAGCCCTCCATACTCATCACCACATTATATAGCTTATTCCAAGGGAAAGAGGATCAATTGTCCAGATAATGAGGCTCTTTTACTTTCATTTCCAGTAGACATGTTAACCCCTTCTTCAACCTCATCCAACTTGGGCTCCTCTTGAACTTGTGGCACATCACTCATATCAGCAATACCATCATTTTTATCCAAATCTTCAAATTCTGTTCCTCCATGCATTGATGCACCAGTTGCATGATGGTTGTCAAAAATAACTGAGAGTTTGTCAAATCACCCCTCAATCCTCGTTCTTGAAATTAATCAAATCTCTTTTCTCCATTTTGAAATATTAAACAATAATAATAATAATTATTATTATTATTGCATAGTTCTTAGTTAAATCTCTATTAAATTCAAACAATAAACCTAATAAAATATAAAAGAATACTTGATACTAAACTTGGATTGTAATAGCTTGTCCCAAAAAGTATTTGAAGTAGTAACGACATTTCAAAGTTGACCCCAACTGAATCCTCTTTTTTCCTTTAAGTTCAACAAAATTCCTATATTCTGTCTTCATTGTTCTTAATCGATTTTTTATATGTTTTTTGGAAACATGTTGTCTCAAGAGGACTAAAGTAATAGGAGGTCACTTGTACACTATTGTCCCAGTAAGGACCTTTGTTTTTCCCTTTTCTAGCTTCTTCAAAAAGTAGGTCAATGAGAATATGACAATTGACATGTTCTATCATAATTGCCTCCTTATTCCTTAACTTTCAAATTTAGTTTTGTTGACGACACAATCCATATTTGTGGTTGCCAATTGTATAAAATATAAAACAAAAAGATAGAAACAAATTTTTTGATTGATAATTATTTATTACTATAAAATAATTATTATGTTTTCTATTATATGAAATATAAAATATGAAGATAGAACCTTTCTTTTGATTGGTAATTATTTACTACTGTAAAATGGATACTTTGTTGCCAAAACTATAAAGATAGAAGGTGGGGTGGGGGAAAATATTTCATTTTTTTTTTGGAAATTTTCAAGTTTTAATTAGTTTAGGTTTGGTCCGGTTTTTAAGGTGAAAATTAAGCCTTAACCAATTTTTTTTGGCTTTGGTTTGGTTCATTCTAGTTTCGGTCCCAATTCGATTTCAATTTTTCGATTCAAGTAACAGGTAAAATGTACATTCCTAATTGACTAGAACCTAATGGTTTTGATTCCTATCGGTTCAATTCTATTGGTTTTGGTTAAATGAGTACCTATTGTAGACACTCTATTTTTTGCATCTGCCCGATTTGACAATTCATCATTCAGTTGTTGTGAGTTCATAATGATGACCGCAAAATATGCGAAGAGCTAGAAAGCTTAAGAGTCTCACTCCCATTTTTCTTCTGATATATAACCTTTCATCTCTCTTACTTGTTACAACTCGACGTAGAGATTACACACTCTTAAGATCACTATACTTTACACTCGATTTAACAAGTATGTGTGTTTAGGTTTGTTGCACATTTTGATAATTTAGAGACATCAACTAGGAAAATATGACCTCGAGACTTAGGATAATCGCATTAGGACTAAAAGAAGTCGCAAGCCAAAATTCACAAAAATGGACAAAATGACAAAAAATACCCCTTGTGGGTCCCACACCTCCAAAATTTTTTGAAAGTATTTTCATTACCCTTAAAATATGATTTTGAGTCTAACAAGACCTAAATCGATGAAAATGGATAATTTTATATAATAATAAAAAAACACAAAATGACAAAAATACCCTTTTGATATCTAACTTTTACATAGAGAACTTGATTCTTACAAAAACGTAACTAAAAATAAATTTTCAATAATGGTCTCGCACATCGAAAAATCTAGAAAACTCGCACTTAGAAAAATTAAAAGTTTTTCATATAAAATGATGAAATCCAAATCGAAATTTTAAACTTAATGAACCGACCAAATCAAAAAATTTCAACTCATTGAACCAATAAAAATAAAAAATTAAAATTAATTAACAAATTAAGTCAAAACATTGAGAATATTAATCGATCAATCAAATCAAAAATCAAAACTTAATTAACCAATCAACTTAAAACATTCAAAACTTTAACTCGATTAATGAAATTGAAAATTTAATAATCAAACCAATCGATGAAGTGTTCAAATAATAAAGGGAATTTAATATACAAATTAGAATGTGCATGAAAAACATAGGATCATTACCCATATTCCCAATGTAAGAAATGTGAAAGAGAACGAAAATTGAAGAAGTGAAAAAAGGAAACAAAAATTAGAAAGTTAAAGAAAAGAGGAAACTAAAAAACTTATAAAATCCAACTTCCCACTCTCTCCCAAAGGGCACGGTCTCCTCATTCGCTCTTCTCTCTTAATGTGGCTTAGAATGAGCTCTCTACCTTTAGTCATTCTTGCAAAAATAAATAAATAAATAAATAAAAACTTAAATAACTTAAGAAGGAACAAGAAGAAACTCTCAATACCTGCATCATCACTTCGGTCTCCATAGCAGCCACTTCATCTCCTTCATCTTCATAGCAACACAGCAGCCACTTTGTCTCCTTTGTTTTCATAGCAACATGGCAACCACCTCTTCTTCACTTCTTGAATTCATTTCCTTCATATCCATAGTCACGAAACAACCACCTCAATCCTCATGTCATTTCCTATAGCAGCCACTTTGTCTCTAACATACTCCATGCAACAAAATAATTTTTATTTATTTTTGTTCAACTCCTCATTTACGTTCATCTCTATTAGTACTACACTCTCAAGTCATCTCGAATTGTGCCTGAAGGAATTGCATTCAACCACCAATTTATCTTAGAGGTAAATTTAAATTTATTTATTTATTCTCTCATTTCTTTGTCATCATATTTGGTTTTTATTTTTTATTTTTTTCGTTGTGATGATGATTCGGCCCCCCATTGATATTCTCCATTATTCTTGAATCATAATCATTACGTAGTTTATAATAGGAAAGCCTATTTTTTTCTTACTCGCTTTGTTTTCATAATAATAGGACTAGAGATGTGTTTTTCTTTGCTAGTTTCATTATCATCTTGCTTAAACCGAATTTTTTGTGTATATTAAGGTTGCATGAAATTCTTTAATGATTAGATTGATTCAAATTATTTTAATAAATTTTTGTGTTTAGGAATAAAAAATATTGTTCAACTTGATGGATTTTAATCGTGTGATGATTTAAGAATCATGCCATATGATGATGTATTTGGTAAATATTCATGACGATTGTATTGGGAATTCAAAATCATGCATATTCCTCTACATGATTCTCCAATTTAGAATTTTTACATATGCTAATGATTCTCCAAATTTAGAAATTTCACATATGTTCATGATTCTCCAATTTAGAAATTTCACATATGTTCATGACTTTCCAATTTAGAAATCTTAAATATGTTCACATTTGATTAATTTGGAAAGTTTGCATATATTCATTTTTTTAGTAATTCGGCAATTATGAATAATATGAATTGCACTGATTTAGAGAGTTTACATGTGATAGTGTTTCATAAATTTGGAAATTATGCGTGAATTAGAAGTCATTCGTAATGATGTATGTAAAATCATGTGGAACTTACTTGTATACATGACACATTTTATTGAATCTCAATTTTTATGAAAGCTTCCCATGGAAGCCTTAGGACATTGAACAAGACTTAGGCTTTTTCACATTTTTTCCTTTTAAGTGCGAAATTCGAGGTATGGTGTAATATTTGAGGGAATTTTAGCTGTAAGATTAGTCTTTATTTGTTAACCATAGTATTTTCTTAGATCATAGTAGAGATCGATCAGTTTGATTGGGCGAGCGATCACTTTGATCGGTGCTTAACATCTTCCGAAACCTGTAATCTGACCCCTTACCCTAGTCTCTTGCCCGTGGACCGATCTGGATCCGCTTTAAAGTTATTTTTGGTTCCTAGACCTAAATTAGGCGGCAACTCCTAAGTCTTAGAAACTCCCTCGTTTCATCTTTAAACGCTTTTTTTATATTATTATTTAGTAAAAAGTGTCGATGTGTTTTCACTTATTGATATGGGACATGTGGCGCCCCGCCGAACGCTAACACAAATCTCCATGTCAAAACTCGAGGTACTAGGTGGTACATTGAAATTTCGGCATGGTCTCTTCTATTTATGTTAGCATTCCAAGGCGTTCAACCTACACCTGATAAACGACATACAATCCTGCATACATATACAAAATATAATACTAGCGGAAGCTTATATACGTCTAATAACGTACGAAAGATCAGAGTGCAGAAGAATAACCAGAATACAGGATTATACAAAATTCCTTACTCTAACAGAAATCCTAACACTCAGAATAACATGTATAATACTCTCGGATAAATCGACACCACTAGGGGTAATAACCCCAATACTCACCAAGTGACGAACTCTGACTGTCTATTTGACCTACCAGATGATTCTCACTCGTGCTCTATACCTGCCTCGTCAAACTTCGGATCTGAAACTAAAAAAATAGAGAAGGAAAGGGTGAGTAACAATGGTTACCCAGTAAGGAAACAAACAATTTCTGCAAATAACCCCTCCTAACATGAACGAATAAGCATACTGAATCATTTTAAAATATACAAAATTTTACAGAAGAAACTACGATTAACTGGTACATATAGCCAGGGATGAACAACTAAACATTTTAAAACTTACATTACATCGATCAGCAGTACTCACTATAACATTATCTTTTTATACAAATCTAATTGATCAAATGGAAATAATAAACATGGATTTCATTTTATATATCAAAATAAACAATAGATACATAATACACAATGGTGGAGTATTGGAATTAGAATGTTGGGATTCACGACTGGATCGCTCCCAGTCGGGACATGATGTTACAATTTCTCTCTAGCTTTTAGTTCCTGATTTTGTGGCCGGTCGCTGCCTTTACCACGTTTGGTTGACCATTTATCCGGCTCAGGCTGGCCGTTTGACGTGACCGTAAGCAATGGGTCTCTTTTCGATGTGTCAGAACGTTCGACTACTATAGATTGTTAGTGATCACTGACCAATCATCTTCGTCTATGCCTATCAGGCGTGCATGTGATTCCCAAATATACAAACCATTCGTATACGACTATTTTTACATTACAAGTTCACTGGTAAAGATAGAGAGGAATAAACCCGAATTCCAGTTGTGACTCCACTCTCATACGTGTCCCATACCACGTATGAGCTTGGTGGTCCCTACCGTAGTACACCACTCCGGATGATATGACGCACTATCCCTTCAGGCATTCACAAACTCTTTAACAGCTCACAAAATAGCTACATATATATATTATTTTCATTTGAAAACAAAAGAGAAATTAACAATACAAGATTGAGAATAGATATCCAGTTTTCTACCATGCAAGTGTGGCCACCCGGCCTAAAATAAATAAGAAACGGAAACGTAAACAGCGCCTCGCGCTAACAGAAATTTAAATAAACATGCAACTAACAATATTATCCCTGGATATCTGTTCACCAACCTGCACACAACACAACAACGTAAAATGCAGACATCACCCATCAGGTGTGACTCTGGCATTTTTACCGTTTCATACCCTTTTTCCCTTTTTTCGATTTTTACAGTTTTTAATCTCTCAAATAAAATATTCACTTTGTGATATTCATTAACTCAACATGAGTTAATTGAATAATAAATCGTTTTTCTAACTATGAAGTTCATTTTTATCAAAAACCTTAAAAAATATAAAATTTATATTAAAGCGAGGTCCGAGCGGTGCACAGGACCCAACTGACAGGAATAACCCGTTAAAATACCTTACCCACGTATAATTTGTTAAAAATACAATTAAACATATCAAACATGCAATTTCTTGCGTGAATTTTTGAAATAACAAGATAATTCTATATTTTAGAAATACATCCAAATTTTTCTGATAAAATCATAAATGCAATTTTAAAAATCTACGATTATTAATAGAAATTGAGAGTTCCTTACAATCTCTAGGAGAAAGGATTGAAGCGTTGGCGCGAAAATCGAGGTGATCGGTATGGAAATCGAGACGGATCGAACTTCGAAGCGACTGATTTTCGAAATCGACTCGGTGGTTTCGAAGATCTCGATGTGCTCGTCTCTTCTCCCATCTACAACGAAAGACGGTTTGACCCCGAAACCGATGAAATCGAGGTCGAAGTTATGAAATCTCCGTATAAAAATACGGCTGATTTTTTATTATACGGGGTGAAAAAGACGAGAAAACCGAAGGAATTTGGGTGGGTTATGTAGAGAATGAGGCTGCGGACCTTTCTCCCTTCTGCGTCGATCGTCGACGGCGAGCCGTTTGTGAGAGATCTGAGGTGGAAGATCGAAGAGAAAAAAAAATATTCGTTTTTATATGTCTCGGCTATATGGACGCGTTGGGGAAGATGAGTTATATAAAAAATTAATTTTTTTTTTTGTTTTATATAAAAGTTGGGACGAAATTGGTAGTTCGCCTATTGTTTTGATCGATGATAACTTGATCATCCGAACTCCAAAACTGATAAATGAATACTCTATTTCACTTAATTTTTCATTCCGAATCTAATTGTATAGTCAATTTCTACAAATTATGTCTCCATAAAAAATTTACACTTTTAGCCTGATGTGACCCCTGAACTTTACGTCGTTTTCATTTTTGACGATAATTCGACTTCCTAATATCAAAAAATGGCATATAAATAGTCCATATTCAATAATTTTTCGTTACGAACCCAATGGTATAATCGAATCTTACTAATTCTTTCTCTAACAAAAAGTCACTATTTTAGCCTGGTCCGACCCGATAATCGAGGATTTTGTAATTTTTATATTCGGACTCGCATTTGAGCGTGCTTACAGGCTAAACTATATTTTTTGATCATTTTGAATCTAATGGTGAGGTCAGATTCCATTAAAAATGATCAGAAACATCCTAAAGTTTTACCCCTAAATCCCACTTTCAAGATTTTCTTAAAATTCCACTATTTATTTTTTTCCTCGAGATACGAATTAAAAATTCGGGGTGTTACAAGACAACTATTTGCACACATTGAAATGGCTCAGTTCACTAACTTTCTTGCGATACCCACCTTAGCTTTAAAATAACTATTTACATGCACCTATTAAATGCATAATGACAAAATTTACCATTTTTTTGAAAAAATCTTGATTAATTCGTGAAAATCTCATTAAATGATTTAATTGAATTTTCAAAAGATCATAGATTTTTTGAAAAAATACACAATTAATAGCCAATAATCACCGTTTTATTGAATGGGGTTGTTTTTGCTCACCATTTTTCTTTTGGATGGTTATTCACGGTTTTATTGTTAAAGGGATTTTAAAAAAATAAAAAAATAAATTCTGATGAAAGAATGATATTTTAAAAGATTATAGACTTTTTTTTTTGATAATATAATAAAATTAACTTTCCTTAAATTTAAAGGAAAAGGGTTTCTTTCCCCTATTGCTATTTGAAAGCGCCCTCGATCCGCGATGTGCGTGGATCCGCTTTTGACCCTTGAGGTTTGGGAGTTGTCACCTAGTTATTACAATCTAAGAACCGAATACTGACTCTAAACGGATAAAGAAACTAATCTAGTAAAGAAAAATTGAATTCGGGGATTACATTACGGGGTTAGAAGGTGTTAGGTACCAACCCCACCCGATCAATGCCGGTATCTACTTATCCCAAATAAGGCTACATTGCTAACAGAAACCTAAGTAAAAAAAAAATATATATATATACTTTTTTGAAGACAACGGTCTCGTTCCTTCAGATCTAGTAGAATAACTTCTTATACAGTATTCCTCACTTTGTTCTGTTGTCGGATCTGATTTTGGATCTTCAAGTTGAGGTATCTTCTTCTTGGATATGTGAGTTTTCTTTGGATTTGTTTATGGATTTCTAGATATTTTTTAAGGGCTTCTAGGTGTTTTTCGAGCTAAAATCGAAGTATGGGTGTTAGGTAAGGAGTTGGGACTTCAAAATTAGGGTTTATGGGAGGTTAGGGAAGCTTTTTGACTTACTTCTCTTAGGATTTATTATTTGATACAAAAATAGGGTGTGAGGACTCCTATTTATAGATTTTTTTAGGGGTTGGTTTAGATAGAATTAGTGTTTAATTAGAATTCTTTTAGTTAGAGTTATATTTTAGTTAGAATTATTTTAGGTAGAGTTGTATTTTAATTATAATTGTTTTAGGTAGAGTTATATTTTAGTTATAATTCTATTAAATAGAGTTATTATTTAATTAGAACTCTATTAGGATTTTGACTTTTGATTTTATTTGATTGACTTTAAGATTTTGACTTTAGTCTTATTTGGTTGACTTTTAATATCTTGACTTTAGTCTTACTTAATTGACTTTAATTTTGACTTTAGTCTTGTTTGATTGAATTTAATTTTTTGGACAACCCTCCTTTATGATATCTTTAATTCTTTGGACCCTCAAATGGAGGGGTCCTTAAAGAAATATCTTGGCAACCCTCAACAATTTTGCCTAAAAGCCTGATTGATCGATTTTTTTAGTTTAAATTTTCAAATTAATTTTATTAATATTTTAATTTAATTATTTAATATTTTATTTATTAATTTTGAAATTTTTAATTATAAAAATTGTAAAATTACCGTTTTACCCTCGAAGAGGACTTTTCGTGTTATAAGTCAATTTTTTATGTTCTAAGATGTTTTAGAATCAATTTTTCATAAGGAATTTAATGGAAATGTTGGTTTTTATCATTTATAAAAAATTTTGTGTGGAATGGTTGTGAACTTTATGAGGGGTATTTTCATAATTTTGTCAAATTATGTGAAATTTGACGAAATGATTTATTTGATTTCGATTTGTTGTTTTATGTGTTTGAAAGGGTTTGCCTAAGCATAATGTAGGCTCTAGGGATATTTTAAGGTTAGGGGTATTTTGATAATTTGATCATTTTTTAGTGATTTTTATCGTGAAGCTTCTTTTTGTTTGAAAAATGATGATTTCTAAGCTTTTGAAGTTATATTTTCCTAGCGTAGCGTGGTTTCTACAGTTTTTATAATTTGAGATACCTCATTCAGATTTTTGAAACATATCTGGTAACAAAATAAAGTATTGGAATAATCATCCATCATTGGGAACCGTTGTAATCAGGTTGACGAGTTGATTAATTAGGCGAGTGCAAAAATGGGGTGTCTACACTATTTCAAAAAGATTTTGGAATACCACTTCACTAGCAGCAGTCACAATAGTTTAAAAAACAAAATAAGAGAATAAGTTGTTGGGTGGGTAATTAAGCACAAATATGAATTCTTAGTTAACTATTTCTACTATTTATAATTTTTTTTTATTTTTTTAAATTTTCCCAGTGTTTTAATGATCTTCTTCCAAGTTTTGTAGATTTTTTCTAAAGTTTTTGTTCTTCAAATAATTTTCGAACTGCAACTTTGTCATTATGATTAAATGTATTTTAATCTAAATTACTTATTATACCCACCGAAAAGTATCGAACCATTTTTCTTTTTCTTCCTCTTCTCTTATTCTTTTTTCCTCTTTCTCCATTTCTCTCTCATTCATTTATTCTTCTTCTTTACATCTATAAAGGTTTTAATGAAAATTTTAAACTTTGATCTTACTTATTTTTCTTACCCTAACACTTCCAATTGAATTGTAAGCGTTCACATGAGAGAGTTCTATTTGGTAGGTACTTGTCGAATCAATTTTGTAATGTTTGGTAGGTATATACCGAATTTGTTTAGTAATATTCGGTAGATATTTACCGAATGTACTAAAACAAGTTTTGTATGAATTTATCAAATAAAACTGTCAAAAAATCTTTGAGTTTTTTGATTCAAGATAATTGTTTTGAGGTTTTAATAGCGATTTTCTATTTTCCTTGATGATTAAATACAAAAAAGTAAAAAAATAAGATTATTTGAAAAGAATTCTAAAAACTAAATTTCATTGATTCAATTTTTCACAAAACTCAGAAGGAGATGAATAAGAAGAAGAAGAGGAGGAGGAGGAGAAAAAATGAAGGAAGAAGTGGATTTTAGGTTTTTATTTTATAGGTGGTGGTGGGTGCAATAAGTGAATTATTTTATATTACAAAAATGACTTAAGTGGGTGCATTGACTCTATTTTGGATGGACAGGTGGCAATCGATGCCAAGTAATGAGTAATGGGGAATCCAAAATTGCGCCCTTCAAATTCCAAATGTAATAAGGCAATGTGCTACCGCGTTATCTCTGGAGAGTCTTACTCTGTCAACTCTCTTTCAGCCACTGAAACAGCATCCATTCCACCATTCACCAAAAGCCAATTAGGGTTTATTTAAGTTCTTGGAATCAGAGTTTAAATTTTTTTCTTCCCTTTTTTATCTGTGAAATGAAATGTTTTTGAGTTTCATTTGGAACTTTTGATGCTTCCTTCAATGGCGTTATCAAATCCATCCTTGTTATCCACACGTTCCGTTTACAGATTAAATCCTCTTCTCTTCTCTCGATGGAGACGTAGTAGAATCAATCTTTATCGTTGGAATTTCAGCCCTAGATTTTTTGCAGGTAACATTCATATTCTTTTTTTTTTTACCTTCCATAAGTCATCTGTTCCATTTATATTCCCCATTTTTTGTTTCTTCTCCAGCGGCGGCATCTGAAAATGGCGTTTTTACCTCTCCCGAGATGTCAAAATCGTTCGATTTCAATGCCGAGGAACGGATATATAATTGGTAATTCTTTTGTAAGAATCTTCTTTACTTGTTAAGAGAATGATTAGATGAACATGGGTAAATTTTGTTTACATTGTCAGATTGAATGGTCTATCAAAATACTCTAAATTGGTACCTTATAGAAATATCCTAAATATACATTCTTGAATTGAGCATTTGATGGAAGCTTTGAATTGGGTGAATATCAGTGGGAACGATGAAGATATCACACTCTATAGTTTATTTGGCCCATGATACATCCTTGGACTAAATAAGATGTCTGCATAATCTTTTGGCAGTTCTCTCTTTATTGAGCTTGTTAGAGCGAGAGTTGAACAATTAACATAAATACCTTGTAGTAACTCCTTATCCGAAGTGAATTGTTTAGTTTTTGTGCGTTGTAGAAGGATCTGGTAATTTGAAAATGACTTTGTGTTTCAGAATGACTTTATAGTTGCAGAGCAACTCCAACCGTCATTTAAAACTTCAAATATAGAGGCCTAGGCAACCGAACCAAACTCCAACCGTTCTTTATTTTGAAGGAAGTCCCTTTAAATCACTATTCATTGCCTCATATTTGACGAGGAGAGAGAAGATTTGAAGCTCCACCTCTATCACTATTCACCTTTTCCAATAAATCCTATTGTGTCACATTTTTTGTGTGTAAATTTCAATTCTAGCCTCCTCTTTTTTTGTAACATGATTTAAATGTCACTTTTGCCCCTTACAAATTTTTAAGTTTTTTCATTTAATATTTTAAAAATCAACCAAATCAATTAATCGATCAAGCTCGATGAAATTTTTTCAGAAATTATTTTTGATTGTGAACCACCAATTTTGCAAGATTTTCTTGCTTATGAAAATAAATTAATGTAATTAATATCTTATTAAATATAAGATGATCCAACCAAATTAAACATACCTTTGTAATGTTCGGAGAGTGTTTTAATTTTTAATTGGGGTTTGATAAATAATTTAAGAACTGGAGCGCCATAGGTTAAAGTTGGGGTGGCAATAGCAATTCTCTTATTATTTTTTTCTTTTAATTGGAGTATAATAAGTAAAAGTTGGAGTGCCAATAGCAACACTCTTTTTATTTTACATTTTACATATATATATATATATATATATATATTTTAATGTGTTTGAATAATGTTTTAGACTTTAGAGTTATGACTAGTGATTTGAAGGTGGAACCTATTTGAATAGAAAAGTGGCTTGGAGCCTTTATTTGGAAGAAGATGCCAATTTGAAGGCAACTTTTAAAGTTCTCAATTGGAGTTGCTCTAAGGATTTATTTTGTGATAAAACAAAAATGTGGAAACAACTATAACTATATAACTCATGGCCTTAATAACAACGATTGAAAGAAAGATAGAAAACAACATTGGGTTTTTCATTAGACAACTAAAGGCCATAGAAAAACAAATTCCATGTTTGGCTTGAAAATTTCTGGGGTCATGGTGGTGGGTGACAATTGTGCAAAGGATATTGTGGTGGAGAATTATGGGAATCTATACTCGAAATTAGCATTAGACAAGGAAATCCCTTTTTTGGATAATCTTCATTTTGATCAAATTAGCCCAAAGTAGAAAGTTTGGTTAGAGAGAACATTTGATGAAGAATATTTTTATTTGATTGGTTTGATTGTAAATGAAATCCTTGAATATGGGAGCCTCTGGTCTAAATTCTTTATGGATTTTTTTGTTTGAAAATCATATTGGGAGGTTATCAAAGTTGTTCTTTGGTTGTTGTCTAGAGATTTCTAGAACAAGGAATACTTAGACGATTATTCCAATAATGCTCTTGTAGCATTGGTGCATGAGAAATAGGGATTGAGGATATCTTTGACTTGAAGTTGATCAACCTTTTTGGAGATACATGAGAAATAGGGATTGAGGATATCTTTGACTTGAAGCTGATCAACCTTTTTGGAGATACATGAGAAATAGGGATTGAGGATATCTTTGACTTGAAGCTGATCAACCTTTTTGGAGATACATAGATCATACCTAAAATGCTTGCATTGAAGCACAAATCTGTAATTCCTATTAGATTGGTTCCAAATAAGGACGTTTTGTTAGGGGAAACAATCTTAGATGGGGTCTATCACTCATTTTTGAGCTTCTGTTCCTTTTACGAGGCTACATTTCATCATCCTTGTGTCATTCAAAAAGTAAGCTAAAAAGTTAGTCAAAAGTGGTAAGACATAGAACTAATTATGATCTTGGGTAGTTTGTCACCCTCACGGTAAATTAGGAAAAAAATTATAAAAAATTTCAATAAATTATGTAAACATCTATATCATATAAAAGATTAATAAAACTTTATGAGATTCAAGTAAAAAACTTCAAATCTTTATTAAAAATGTAAGTTAAAAATTATAAATTACAAAGCATACTCTTTAATAAATCTGATTTGCATCATATTCCACACAACAACCATCCCTAATCTATTGGGGAACATCATTTGGGTTAGAACCGTTGCCTTTGCCATCATCATGTCCATTCTCATCATCATCTGAATCGTCACCTTCTTCTACATACATCTCTTCCTCTTCTAATCTCACTAACATCTCATCTACTCCCAATGGTTCTTTAGCTTCATCTTCATCCTCTTCCTCTTATATCTTGTCTTTGTCTTGTAATCTTGAGTGTCCTCATTTTCTTCTTTGGCTTGAGTTTTTTCCAGGTGTCGGTGCAAAAGTTGCTTGTTCAACTTGGGCTAAGTTAAGTTTTCTCCTTCAAACACTGACTCTTCTCGTGCATTAGTGATATCCCGGATTCTCCTTCCTTTGCTTGAATCTTTCATGCAATTTTTGATTATATTGCACGAAGACCAAATCATTGAGCTTCTTCTGCTCAAGTCTGTTTCTCTTCTTTGTATAAATCTGTTCAATGCATAATAAATTATAACTTAAATTAGTAACTAGTAACTAGTAACTAGTAACTACTAACTAACAACAAGTAACAAGTTAAGTTGTTAATTTGTTGTACCATCTCAAATGTGCTTCAATTATGTTCGCATCCTGATGCCGAACATGTTAGGCCAAGTATTCTAATAGCGAATCTCTTCAAGGCCGGATCTTTTGTAATTGGATCAACTCCATAAGTGGACCATCAATTGGCTGTATTTAATTATAAGTTATAAGTATTTTAATTTTAAAATACAAAGTACAAACAAAAACAAAATATTTATTTAATTTTTTCTAATTATTTATACTTGGAATTACAATCTTGTATCGATCTAGTTGCGATGAGATCCTATCTTGTTCTTCTTGCGTTGGAATTATTTTTTCCAAGACATCAAGGAATCCAATCATATATGTCGAAGCCGCCTCATTAGGATTGGTGGATTGGAAGTATACGGCTGGATTAAGGATGTAGGTAGCCGAATATAAGGCATATGACATTTGGCTGCCTCATTTCTTATTTATAATATCAACTACTTTATTATAATTTCTTTCTCTATATTGATTATTTCCCTTAATTTTGTCAATTACTTTTTCCATAGTCATAAATATAACCCATGGGTGGCTTTTCATCTCCATGTACTAATCTAAGCATAGTAATTAAAGGCATGAAATCTCTAAGTGCTTTAACAATACCCGTCTAAAAGTTTTGGGACAGGATAATTTGTGCAATCAATTTGCCTTTGGGCTTTTTAGACCAAAGCCCATTGTTCCAATTCGTTGAAATTACAAAGCTTCTAAGTTCTGCCCTTTTCCCATGAAGGCTTTGTAGTGTTAGAAAGGCAGCAGCAAAACATGTTATTGTAGGTTTAAGTATTGCCATTTATATGAGTACACATTTTTTGTAAAAGTAAATCATGTTTATATATAAAAACAACTACTTTTCTAGTTTTAGCTACAGTATGTTTATGCAATTTACCTATATCTTCTAATATGAGAGCTATGTAATGTGCTGCACATGGCGATTAATATAAGTGAGGCATCTTAGCCATTAAGAGGCGGGCGTCAACATTGTTCATTACAACTTGGACAACATGTTCATCACTAGTTTCATCAATTGTTTTATCGAACAATTGAAATAAATACTCGGCCATATGAGAATGGGCCGAAGCATCCATAGATTTAAGGAACATTGTTCCTGTAGAACAATTAATTGAAAAGTTAATTATTGTTCGGCCGGTTGTATCTGTCCATCCGTCGGTCATTAGAGTATATTCATAGGTTTTCCAAGATTCTCCATATTCAGTAATTAAACTTTGGATAAACTCTACCTCCTTTCTTAGACATGGTTCTCGTATTTAATGGTATGAAGGTGGTCTGAGGCCAGGTCTCAATTGACCAGTCGCTTCCACCATTACTTTGAAGCTTTTAGTTTAACGATGTTGAAAGCAATATCGGCTTGGTATAACCATTTAGCTATGTACTGAATGGTAGTTTTCCTATCCTTAGTACTACGTTCTATGGTTGTTTGAACTGGATCTTTACCTTTTGCTCTTTGATCGACCACATCTTTTGGATGTGGTCTACACCATTTATCAAGTGGACCACGTGCTCGAGCTCTTTTAGTAGCTCTTCGTGGGGGAGGAACCGATGGTCCACTACGTCCTGCTGACGTAGGAGGAGTATCATATGCGACGATGTCATCGTCGTCCTCATCAATCCCACCACCTTCAATTTAACTTTCTAAGTTCATTGCATCAACTTGTTTTTTACTAGAACTCTTATCCATGTATTCCATGATCTTTCTTCGGATTTTGGGTGTATGTCACATGCCCTTGCATTTGATCCCGACATATGTACTAGATGTTGTTTGTAGCATGCAATGCCACCTTGGCTTATGTAGCCGCATAACTCGCACACAACTTGATTTTTTTCGTTTGCACTACAATAATGCTCGAGGAAGACATGATGGTGGTATTAGTAATATTGTGATAGTGAATGTGTGATATAAATACGTAATGTTCTAAATTCTAATGCGTGAATGTGTGAGTGTGACTTTGTTCTAATTTAAAACTTCTAAGTTCTAACTTCAAAGCTCTAGGTAATCCAAATGTGAGTCAAAGTATGTTCTAATCCAACTTCTAAGTTTCTAGCTTCTAACTAAGTTATAATTTTTAACTTACTACTAACAAACTAACAAGTAACAAAGTAACAATAACAAATTAACACAATTAAAAAAAATACATAAATACCTCAAGAGTGAAGAGTTGAGATTGAGAAGATAAGATTTGATATTGGAATGAAATAAAGATGATGGTGAGTTGATTTGAGAGTTGAGATGTGAAACTTGAGTTTTGAATTGAGAAGATGATGATATTGAATTATTGATTGCTTTGAATGTTTGATTAATGATGATGATTGATGATGTATTTAATCTTGATCTTGATTTCTTGTATTGTTGTACTTGTATACTTGTATTCTTGTTTCTTGAATCTTGAGTCTTGATCTGGAATGTTTGATGATGACTGGTGATAATGATTTATTGCTTTGAATCTTTATCTTGGCTTTGGGAGTTGAGAGTCTTGAATCTTAGAGAAGATAGTAGAGACTAGAGAAGAGAATAGAGAATATGTAGTAGTAGAAGTATGGTGGGGGGGGGGGGGGGGGGGGGGTATTTATAGGAAAAAGTGGAGTTTAAAACAAAAAACCAAAAAAAATTCTATGTCCAACGGTCATATTTCTAACCGTTGGACGTTATGCCATCGCATACTGTACAAACAACATATTTTCACATGTGTGAAAATATGTTTGGAAATCACATATGCGATTGCATTTGACAACACTGCTTAGAATCACACAAAGGAAAAACAACCTATGCATTGGAATCACACCAAGGAGAGAATGGCTTCATACCGTGGAGATCTCTTAGAAAAACCTGGAGAGAATGAGTTCACGTCAAGGAGAGTTCTCTTTGAGAATCCTATGATTTTTTTCTTTTTCTTGTAATAATTAATCTAAAATAATGTCTTTACAACTGTTATATAAGATTCAAAACCTTAAAATTAATCTCAACCATTAAAAACAATCAATGGCCAAGATTAAAATTTAACTCAAATAATCTTAATTAGTATGGCACTTACCTTAAATAAAACGAAACTAGCTCCAGTATTAAGTATTAGAGAGCTTGTATGGCCACGCCAACTTTTGCTAATGCCAGCCCAAGATGTGTGCTAATTCTTTGGTGATTAACATATGAATCAGGGTGGTGTTAACAAAAGTTGGCGTGACAATAGAATCTCTCTAAGTATTAACTACTGTTAAGATTAAAACAGAAATTTCCAGCCAATAAATAAAATACCTACAGTACCCAAAATGCCATAGGTAACAAAAGAAAAACATCCTAACTAATAGGCTGGCTGTTCAGTTCCTTATTGGGCTAAATATATATAATAAAAGTGGCCCAAATGGCTCCAATGACGTCCTCATAAAAATCAACTCTCTTTTTGACATTTTCCTTGCTGCAATCAAATACCAAATTTCATTTTCTGTAGGAATTTATTTTCTTCCAACCATTTTTCTCTTGAAAATGAATTCTGTGCAATCATACAGACCCTTAGATTATTTTAAGAGAGGCTATATTGTTTGAATGTAACTTGCAAGCTATGGAATAATGGAAAGTTAGTTATAAAATTATATGATTTTATTATTTTAGACACTCAAACTTTAAACATGTATATATAAGGAAGACAATTGATGGTCAAAGTGTGATTTGGGAAAATAGTTAAGCAGTCACTAGTTTATATTCAATTAAACTCACACTTGAAATCATAAGCAGGCCAATATATTTAATTTGCTGCACTTTTAAGAGAGAGAGTTTTGCCCCTATTCAAGGAATATGCCCAACAATCATCTCAAAGTAGTGTGTTGACCTGGTGATGATGAATGTGCTTCAATGTTCAAGACAAATAACTTTTGGTTACATTTACATAGATATTTAATTTCCCGTTCTTATCATGTCATTCTAAGGTCAACAGTGGTGTACATAAGTGATCTCTGTTGTTTAGTCTGATGTCACATTGGGTTCTTAATATACACTTTCTACTTGGAAAATCATTATGATATACGATAATTTTTTTAATCTATAGCTTTGTACAATGATACATGTACGTTCTTGCAAGTTCATTTTATTGATGGGTGCATACATATTGTTCATGTTTGCATGCTCATGTTTCTGTGAACTCTAAAGAAATGAGCATCTGAATAGGATGGGCAGTGATGGTTCTATATTGGCTTGCAATCATCATCATTAATGTGACTGAGTGTTTGACTTAGGTGGGAGTCTCAAGGGTATTTTAAGCCAAGCTCTGATTGCGGGGGAGACCCTTTTGTGATTTCCATGCCTCCTCCTAATGTTACTGGATCACTGCACATGGGCCATGCAATGTTTGTCACTCTCGAGGTTGGAAAAGTGAATGCTTTAGTATTTTGCTTGTTTAAAGTTTAAATAGAAGTATATGTTTTATTGATACGTCATACCTTCTCATTCGAGTGATCAATGCATCAATCTTTTTTATTCACTGAGACAATCCCTGTAAGCATATACATTAATGGTTGTTATTCCTGCAGTGACTTAGATTCATGGTCATAATTTATCAATAATAATTTATACTTAACAAAAAATATCATGGTAATTGCATTTTACAATGAAACTTCATTTTTGTTGTTTCAAAGGAAGCTTACTCTATTTATAAGAAAGGGAAAAAAATGAAGCTTGGTTTCTTGTAATTGGTATTTAATGTTTTAACAGATTGGATGGATACATTTTGCTGCTTTAGGGACTGAATGGGCATTAGATGGTTGTAAATAGAATTGAAACTTAATTCTCCATTAATCTGCTTCCAAAATTTACCTATTAATTTTAGAGAGCTTCTATTGCAACATTGAGTTTTACTAATGGCACCCCAAAATGTGTACTAATTCTTTTGTGATTAACATATGAATTGGGGTGGCATTAGCAAAAGTTGGCGTGGCAATGTAAATTATCTAATTTTATCTGTCAAAATAGTATTCGAACGGTATCACCAAAATGACCACTCTGAGCCTCTGAAAAATGCCTACACCTAGACTTGAAAAATATAGACTAAATTTGACTTGAAAATATAACTTTTTTTTTGTTATGAACCAGAATATATATATTTGAGTCAAAACTAGATGAAGTGTTGCATATTAATTTTATCATGAAAGACGATGGATTCGATAATTGTAATATCCAAATTTATGTGTTGTTATTTTATTAATGAAAGCCAGCCATGTAAACTACTGAGACACACCTAAGAACTGGATTCCGTTGGAATCAACTAGTGCTATTCCCGAGATCTGTTGATGCAGGATTTCAAGAATTTCATTTGATTTCTTTCTTAGACTCTAGTTTCAGCTTTTCAGGTATGCTATGACAATAAAATTATCTATTATCTTGAAATCTTGGTTAATGATCATGATTTCTATGAAAATTGTTATACTTGGATCTTTATACCCCTTAAGGTCATTGCATTCTCTTGCAAAAGGTATAAGTTATGCATTTTCTTGAATATGAACGAAGGCAACCTAGGGAATGACCATCGCATTTCCATTTAAGAAAATTTCTTGCCATTCAGGATGTGTTGCATTTCAACAAGGGGACGTTGGTACTGTTCTTTTGAAACCCCAGTGCTTGGACCTTGAAATCACAGGAGTATCACATTATTGGGGTTTTCAAATATTATTGCAGTAGGAAGGGAGGAAATGATGTTTGGGTGGAATGGAAGTTTGGATGGGAGGGAGATGAAGTAAATCTCAGAATGGTTACTTGATAACATTTTTTTTTGATCATTAAAAAGAAAAATTTATTAACGGGGGTGGTCGAGATGATCTAAAACCCAAAGAAAGTACAAAGGAAGCAAAATAAAAACAAACAAAAAACAAGCACAGTTACGAACTACCCGTAAGATTGCAAACCCAATCCCACCTACCCAAGAGGTTTTCAAAATAAATCCCTCTCGTTTCAATGAACACTGAGCTCCAACGATCACCTCATGGATATCATGAACACCAAGCTCAATGATCACCTCGTGGATATCATGTTCCTTATTCTCAAACGTCCTACCATTTCTTTCACGCCACAAACCCCAACAAATTGCAAAGGGAAGAATTGCCTAGAACTTTCTCTTAAAAACGCTTAAAAACCCACTCCCCACTGAGACCAACACTCAAACACACTTGGAGGGACAAGTATCTCTTCATGTCCTTCAGCCTAATAACATACTTTTCTCTATTACACCTCAAGTATTTGGGTGCACTTCTTGATGTTATTTTCTTTGAAAATGTTCCATACTTTAGTGCTACATCTACTTTAGTGGACCCATCTCCTATAGTGTTGCCTTCTCTAGTTTTTTCTTCATCTTCGCCAATGCTTAAGGTTTACACTCGTCGGCCTCACCCTCTTCCATTTTTGCCGACCTCCTCATTGGATCCAGGTATATCTTCTCCTACCTCTACACATATACCAATCCTTATTCTTTCTATTTCTGACTCTCACTTGCATATTGCCATTTGCAAAGATAAGCGGGAGTGTGTGATTGATCATCATATTACCCAGTTTGTTTCTATCAGGGTTTTTCTTCTTCTTATCAGGCTTACTTTGCAGCTACTGATTCTATTCGCGTTCTTCAGTGTATAATAGAGGTTTTGCGAGACCCGTAGTGGACTAGAGCTATGACTACTGAGATGGATGCTTTGTAAAAAAATAATACCTGGGAGCTTGTTACCCTTTCATTTGAGGAAAGGACTGTTGGTTGCAAATAGGTTTTCACTATCAAATATCTCTCCAATGGGACTGTTGATTGGTATAAGGCATGCTTTATTGCTAAAGGGTTTACATAAGCTTTTGAAAATTTTTTTGGCGCCATGTTTTTGCTCTGGTTGTCGAACTTTCCAAACTTCGACTTCTTATTTCTTTAGCTGCATGTCACTCATGACCACTTCACCAACTCGATGTGAAGAACACATTTTTGAATAGTGATTTGATTGAGATTATTTATATAGACCCCCTTCTGCGTTTCATCTTCAAGGGGAGTATTCTGGGAAGGAATGCCGTCTTCTTAATCTCTGTATGACCTGAAATAGTCCCTGCAAGCTTGGTTTCAGCGTTTTTCTGAGGTTATTTTCTCTATAGAGTTTTCCAGATGCCACTTAGATCATACTTACTTTATTTGTCGAGGAGTGGATGATTGTTGTATCATTATCTTGGTTTATGTGGATGATATTATTGTGACTGGTAATGATGCACAATGGATTGACAGAGTTAAGATGTTATTGGATCGTACTTTTGAGGTTAAGGACTTGGGTCCACTCAAGTACTTCTTGACGATAGAAGTGGTTCGCTCTTACCGTAGTATTTCACTATCTTAGCGTAAATACACATTGGATCTTCTTCAGGACACTGGGATGCTTGGTTGTTGTCCTGCTTCATCTCCTATGGATCAGAATCACTGTCTTCAGGCTGACTCTAGTGATCTTTTATCGGATCTTCTTCTTATTGGAGACTTGTAGGTCATCTGATTTATTTGACTAACACTAGACTAGACTTGTCCTTTGCGGTTAGTGTGGTCACTCAGTTCATGCAGAGTCTGCATACTTCTCATCTTGATGTCGTTTATTGTATTCTTAACTACTTGAAGTCGCGTCTTGGTCTTTTCTACTCATCCACTGCTTAGATGCATTTGTCTTGTTTTGCAGATGCTAATTATGCTGGTTCTCTTATAGATAGGAGATCTACCTCTGGTTTTTGTATTTTTTATGGTAATAATCTTATCTCGTGGAAAAGTAAGAAACAGCATGTGGTTTCTTATTCTTCTACTGAAGCTGAATATCGTGTTATGGCCCTTGACATGTGTGAGTTAATTTGGCTTCGATCTTTGCTAACGAAGTTGGGATTTCCTATTTCCAGTTCTTCTACTTTGTTTTGTGACAATAGGTCTGCTATCATGCTTGATTCTAATTCAGTCCTTCATGAACGAACTAAGCATATTGCGGTTGATTTTCACTTTCTTAGGGAGAAAGTTCGATCTGGTGATCTTCAGATAGTCTTCATCTCTTCTTCAAATCAACTTGTTGATATGCTTACGAAGTTTGTCGGTCCTTCATCATGAATGTTGACCTTGTCAAGCTGGGTTTAGTTGATATATTTACCCCAGTTTGAGGGGGAGTATTGGAAAAAATATAGTTATTTTAGTCCTAGTTGATTAGATATTAGATTTATTTTCGTGTTTCTTATTGTAAGGACTTTTTAGTCTTTTTGACTCTTTGATTATTATAAATTCCTGCCAAGTTCTTTGAGATTTGATGATTTCTATTCCATTATTCTTCTTAAAGGACCATCGTGATGAAGTTCATTACAAATGCTTATAACTATAATTTATGGGAACACTTTTTGGTGCATATTTTCTTGGGACATGAATTGCAAAGACCTTTTTTTTTGAAAATATGTACTAAAAAGTCCCTTCTAAAAAAATATACTCTTTAGTACCCAAATTATCAAATTTAGTCTAAAAAGGATTTTTGAAGCGAAAATACCATAATTACCCTTTCAATGATTTTTGAAGTTTAAAGAAACATGTTTATTTGAGAATATTTGAGCTACTCCTGTGTTTTATAATTAATGACATGCCCCTTAACTTTGATCATCTCTTATAGTTCAATTTAAAAAGATAAACTTGTTTCACTTGCCAAAACTAGTAATCTTTAAATCAAATAGATGATGATGACTTCACCAATGATGATGATGGAGATGGGTATGATCATTCATTAAACTGATTTGGTCTATGCATATTAGATTTATTAAAATATATTAATAATTTTAAATAATTAAAATATAATTTTAAAACTCGACTTGAATGTTCATCGAATTGATTCAACTAAAAAATTAGCAAGTCAACACAAATGAGTCAAATAAAATTATATTGAATTTAGTTTTTAATAAATAGAATATTTATTTGTATTTTTCATAGAAATATTAATAACTAAATAAATTGGTCAAGTTTTTTATTTGACTCCCTATATTTTTAGATCAAACAGTTTGTAAAGTTGTTAAAAGGGTATTTCAGGTATTTTTCTTAAAAAAAATCTTCAAAAGATCCTTAATAGACTAATATTTTATTAAGAGGGGCTTAAATGGTCCGAATTCTTTACTAGGGGATTGTTTGGTACATATTCTCAATAAAGAGTCCTTCAGAGTCATTCTCCCTATTTTCTTTTAGTTGGTAGTAATGTTTGTTAATCTTGTAAAAACATTTATTGCCTTGCTTTCATTTTCTATGATAAAGTTGACCCCTTATTGTAGTATGGTTATTTTTATTAGGATATTATGGTTAGATACCATCGTATGAAGGGAAGACGTACACTTTGGGTTCCTGGAACGGACCATGCTGGCATTGCTACTCAGGTTTTTCTTTTTCCTGAACTTTGTATTATATGCAGCTATGTTGGTTTTGCAACTTTCTTTTGGTAATGCTGTATGTCTTGGTTTTAATTGTTGTAATTCTATTAACATCCCTTTTGAATCTTCTTTGAACCATATATCTAATCTAGTAATCTATCAAAAAAAATATATCTAATCTAATATGATTTAGTTTGTTAGTAATACATGTAGTTTTTTTAGCCTCTTTGTTTGTCCGTCAAGAAATCTAATCCAACACGTGGTATAAGATACTTATCCCTTAAATTTGTGTATGTTCAACGCATAAAGAAAGGGTTTGACGTAAATCAAGAGGTCTTTAGCGGGACCAAAAACTGGGAAAGAGAAATCCCACCAAAACACCGAGATTCCTGTTTCCCACTTTAGTGAACTCTGATTTTTCTTCAAAAAAAAGAGGTTTTATTTATTTTTTCCTAATTCATTGCAAAGGCTAGAGAAAGCCTCACATAGTCAAACTCTCATTTCTATTCTCAAGCCACGTCTCTTCATCCCTCTTTTTCTCTAACTCCCTTTTTTTCTTTGAGAAACACTTTCCTTACTAGCTTAATAAGATTTTAAGCCCTACTAAGGGTCATTTTGCTCAAATGGATTACCATATTAGCAATCTAACACCATAGCCCTTTAAATTTCATTGAAAAACTTAGATTCAAAAAAGAAAATTTTTAAAAAATAGTTTCTTTTTGGCTTGACCCAAGTTTTGAAAATGGACGGCTACTGAACTTCCAACTTACTCCAAAATTTAAAATTGAAATTCAACGGTGAAAAATAACTTTTTTTTTATATTTTTGTTTTCAAGGTTCATAGAATTTTATCCTCTACAACTCTGAAAGCATCATATCATTTTTTTTTAATGTTACAAGGTGAGCCCAAGGACCCTTAGTATGGCTAGTTGGGCTCTTTTTCTTTCTCCCTCTATCTTATCTTCTTCATTATTCACTCAGTCCATCTCTCTCTCTCTCAACATGGCTTGATTCATGTTCATATGATTATGTTATTTGCATGCAAACATGTATATAGTGCTAATATATGTAATTTTATACTTGATTATTTAATTAAGCCCAAATTAATTACAAGCTTTGATTAATTCAAAATTCAGTATGATTAATTTCATTTATAAATTCAAAATTTTAATGGGTTTGAATTATCTTTATTGTTGCAAAGAATTTTTTGTTGGCCAATAAATTGAGTGATTTTCCAAAGCATGATGATGAAATATTTATTATGTTTATTAGAATATAAATTTTAATTAAGATTTTATTTTGGAACTAAAATTTAATATCAAATTTGAATTTTAAATATTTACTACAGCAAAGTAGACTTGCATCAATTTCAGATAAACAATATGTAGACTAAATTCATATCTGTCAAACAAACAGTATGCAAATTAGTCTGGCTTAGGATTTACTATCACAGGATAAAGAAAATCCAATTTAGGATATGTAAGACAAATTTTTTCGTGGAAAAACAAACCCTAAAGGTTTAATGTTCGAGATACAAAACTTTTGTATCCTCCCCATTTGTTCTCCCACTAGTCACAATTTTATCATAGATTGCCTTAATTATTCAATATATCCACTTGAGACTCTTTTCTCCCCAATACCACTAAATTGACTTTCTTAGTCAACAAAAACATTTGGAGATTCATCTTTTCTTTGATCTTCTCCGTTTTTCTGAGTGGAAAGTTTGCCTTGGTGTTTGATCTCCCTATCATAAAACCAAACTGATTCTATGATCTTTTTCCCATAATTTCATAAGCTTAATGCACTGTAGTGAAATTTTTTTGTCTTCTTTGTTGTATGTGTAGGCGCTACGGTATTTTTTCTTCATTTATTTGGCGTCTTTAGTCTTCAAAATATTATTGAATAATGTAGTTAGCCAGGAAAGTCCAATACTTCACTGTATTTCTATTTGATATAGTTCTCCAATTGCTTCAGTTTTTGTTTCTTCTTAGTATGTTAATGACTTTGTCTATATTCCTTATGCTTTTTGGTCACATAAAAGAAACACTAGGAAGAGTAAAACACTTAAAAATAAAAAATAGAAGCGATTATATTATGATAGATTGTTGATTGTATAATTTTTTTTTTCAAGTATGTTTGACTTATGATAGATGTTGATCCTTGTTAGTGGATATTTTCAACATCTTCACCATAAGTGTTTTCTTGAAAATGGTAATCATGAGGGAAGGGTTGTTGTGACCAAGAGCGGGGTGAATTGGTCTTAATCACCAAAATCAGGGAATCATCTAAAGAGCCGATTAGGTTCAAAGCAATCTACTAAACTTTGAAACACTATGAATGATGTTGAGTCACCAAGACTCAATCAATAATTCATACAACTTGCAAAAATTCGCTAAAAGTTACCAGCCAAAACCAGAAAGATTAAAACCTATAGGTAAAAGGAAGAGGAGGGAGGGAGGAAGAGGCCCAAATTCGGCAAGTTGAGAAAACTAGTGAAAATCCTTAGGGTTTGAGAGTTGGAGAGAGATTTGTGAAGAGGGAAAAATTAATTATTTCTCGCCTTTCATTGATTTATTACTTACAAGAATAATTAATTACAAATATGCTATTACATTAGACTATAATTACAGCAATGCCATTGAGAGCTTGAACTTATAGGTTTACCATGCCCATCTTGCCAAAGAACTCTTGAAGGCGAAAGGGCCCAAGGGTCTTAGTAAAGATGCCAACTGTATAGAGGGGTGTATATATGGGAAAAAAGTGAGTGTCAACTTTGATATGCTTGATCTTCTCATACAGGATTATGTTGGATGCAATATTAATTGCTGCTTGGTTATCACAATACAATGTCATAGGCGTTGTTACGGGAAATTTCCTACCTTAGCTAATAATCCTCAATCCTACTAGCTCACAACATCCCTGAGCAATAGTTCGATATTTGATTTCAACACTCGATCGTGAGACAACTGGTTACTTTGTTACTCTTCCAAATGACTAGTTTGGCACAAAAAAAAAAAAAAAAACCCGATGTAGATCATTTATCAGCAGCATTGGTAGCCCAATTAGCATCCGGGTATCCCACTACGTCTAGGTGACCATGTCTAGCATAAAGGAGCCCAAAATGGAGACTCAAGATACCGCAGGATATGATGAACAAACTCAAAATGATGTTTATGTGGCGAGTGCATGAACTGACTCACAACATTGACAACATGATTGATGTCAGGATATATGATGGTAGTATAAATCAACTTACCAAGAAGTCATTGATACATCCATGGTTCGGTGAAGCATGAAGAAGATGATTTAGTTCCATAGGAGAAGAGGCAATGTGAGCTCCCAACTTCCCCCTTTCATTGAGGAGATCAACAACATATCTTCTTTTGGATATGAAGATGCCTTTAGAGGATCAAGCAGCTTCAATCCCTAAGAAATAACTAAGTGGTCCAAGATCCTTGATCTAAAGGGCTTGGCTATGACCTCTTTCACATGATTGATGAAGGAGGCATCATCTACTGTAATGATGATATCATCTGCATACACAAGTAGGATAGTACGACCCTCCTATCGCGAATGAACAAACACAGTGTGATCAACATGGTAATGTTTGATACCAATATGGAGTATCGTACTGCTAAATTGCTCAAACCAAGCGCAAGGTTATTGTATAAGGCCATTATATAGTCTTCTTCAGCTTACCCACTTTACCTTGCTCCCCCCTTAAGCTGAACACTGGAGGAAGATCCGTTTAAACCTCTTCTGCAAGGTCATCATGAAGAAAAACGTTCTTCCCATCAAGTTGAGAAGAGGCTATCCTTGATTGGCCATAATAGAGTGGAAAACCCTACTGAGTTAAGTTTGACAACTAGAGCAAATGTGGCTGTATGATCAACCCCGTAAGTCTGTGAAGCCTTTTGCAACTAGGCATGCCTTATGGATCTCCATGATATTTAACAATCTAAACCCATTTGTAACCAACAAGTTTCTTCCCATTATGTAACGAGGCAAGGTTTCATGTGCCATGTTTCTCGAAGGTTGATTCCTAACAAATAATTGCTTTCCATTCAGATTGTTGTAATGCCTCAAAAGTGAAGCGAGTAATGGGAACATTAGATAGAGCACTCAAATATGCCTAATAAGGAGAAACAACCTGATTGGATACAAAATGAGAGATAATGTGAGAAGTATATGTCCTCTTACCCTTGGGGATAACATGAAATAAGAATCAAGAATAGGAACTATAGAGAGACCATGAGAGATAAACTTAGTCAGAAGGAGGTCTTGGACACAAAGATGTTATGTTCTAACTCGTTGAGGACATGAAAGATGGTCAGGGTCGACGTGTTTAGTGACAAAAGACAATCAAGCACCCCCAGGCTAGGTCCTTTCGTAAAGTCGAGGAGGTGCCGCCTACCAAAAGAATCACACCTAAAAACAATCAAGCAGATCCAATCCAAGTGGGGCACCCCTAACAGTTTTCGGATCAGATAGTCTTACACAATGTCAAATATTTGATTAAAGCCGAGGATTCCATTATTAATAAATCATGTGATGAGAGATCAATTTTGTAAAACTTGCTGTGTAAAATAGAGATTAAAAGATAGAGATATAGACTTTTGGTAAGTCGAATTCGTTCTACAGGGACAGTTGGGATTCAAAGGTTATTCGGATTAAAACCAAAACAGATTAGTTTTAAAAACAAAACAGAGTTGTAACAGAAACTAAAATGGAAATCAACTTGAAATTGAAATTAAAACAAAAAATATAGATTAAAAATCTGAGAGAGAAGGCTTAGAGAAGTCAATCAAACCCTTGCAAATCATCCATAATGTAGATTAGTTCTAAGAATAACTCAATCCATGGAGCAAGTCATTGCTCATGGATCGGAAGGTGGAGCAATTAAATCAACGAAAGTAACTAAAAGTTATTCATGAAAATCCTAATCTGATTGAAATTGTCTAACTTATATTCTGATTCTTCACAGAGCATAGCCGTTCTTGAACTTATCTAAGTAATGGTTATCAAAGTTGAATCAGAAATAAAAGCTAGATTACCTTAATCAGAGGAGAGTTTTCAGAATAATTAACATGTAAGCAAAGTAAGAAATTAAAACTGTATTAGAGGGATGAATCTGCTCTGGCATTCTTGACCTCTCTAAAAAGAGTCTGGCCACTCATTGCAGGGTTTATAGTCGCAAAAATAAGAAAATACAGAAAATAACAGATGAAGAAGATGATGTAAAATAAAGATGCAACTTGATTCCTTCTTGAATGGTTCTCCAAAAGAGTTACAATAAGAACTAAATGATGAAATCACTCTTGTTGTTCTCACTACAATCAAAAGCTCTTTCAAAGAAGAAAACTACAGAGAATTACAGAGAGAATGAAAAATTAAAGAAGAAGAGAAGGACCCATTCTCTGAAATCAACCCTCCAATTTATAGCATTCGTAATCGGGTCATTGGGTTGATTTTTCGGATGATTTGCTTCGAAAGAACCATTCTGTTACAACCATCGAAGTGTCTAGAACATCTTGTGCAAATCTCGAGGAAAAATTCCTCGAGATCACCGCGGAGCACCAATGCCTAGCGGCGGCGGCGTGGTGACGTGGCACCCTTTTTCAGCTTAGCTTTGGCAGGTTCCTTCTTTTTTGCTCGCACGTTGTAACAATAGTTGTTACATATTTTGTTGGTTTCCGAATGTACCATTTTCACTTGAAATTAGTAACAAATTTTCATTAACTACATTAATTTGGGATTTTAATATAATTCATTATTATTTAAAGGAACTAGCATTTAAACGATGATAATCTTAGTGTAATTACGGTCCCAAAATCGAATAATTGGGATCTTATCACACCCCCAAACCTCAATTTTACTAGTCCCGAGCAAAACTTAAATCTAAACAACTCCTCTTTCGTGATGTTCCCGACTGCATTTAGCTTATGCAGTAAGCCCTTGAACCCCTAGGTTACTCCTAGTTGACAAGTTTGACTTGCGAGGGTTTGCAGTGAAAGAATATACCCACAAAATTATAACATTTTAAAAGATATCAACTTCAAAATTATTGCATATAATGACATCACACTAATTTTCAAAAATCTAGTCAAAGGTCTATTTTGAGCAGAAATTCTTTTTATTTCTCATTTTTAGAAATATCTTGAGTGTGTGAACAAATTTTTCTGATTGTAAAATAGATTTTTCGGAACAAGCTTTCCCTTCTTAATTGCTAAGATGGTTGGGTCTGCCTAAATTCTCACTCGAAACTGAACCTCCTATTTGGGATTGTGAGAAGTATGGATGTTTACTTTAATACCTCTAAGGGGCTTTATCTGTGATATTCTAGTGTACTCACGCTTTTACCATTGACGGCTTTCACCCTCCTGAACATGAGTTGGTTTTAAAAATTGGACATGAGCTCGTTTTAAAAATTCGTATGATGACAGTACATATAAAATTTTTGATGAAGGTATTTTTAAAAATATACCGAAAAATGTACAAAAATTGAAATGTGCTAACCCACTCCTAAACCTTAATTTAGCATTGTCCTCAATGATTAAAGAGTATGAATTTAGAATACACCTGAAAATGGATTTCAATACGTCGCAAATGTTGTGGATCAACCAAAATAAGTATTCTGCACAGGATGTGAAAGCTAAAAACACACCACATAGAGTTTAAGTACAGAAAACCAAACATATTGAAATAAACAAAACACACCATCACACATAATCCTACTTAACACACACCAGCACATAGCCTACAACCAAACAGTCTACTCGGAATCAGAACTAGTTGCAGCCCGAGCACGAGCACGAGCAAGTGCACGCTTCTCCTCGTTATATGCTAATAACTGACGTTGCTTTTCAATGATGATCTGCTGATCATCCTTAATTGCTTTTTGGCCTTCTTGAATTTTCTTGTAACGTGAGTTGACCTTTTTCAAGCCTTTGAAAATTTTAAAGAAAGCCGTATGGTGGCTTTTTTGAGGCATTTGTGCGAGCCAAGCGTCATCATCAAAATCTGGACTTGGAGTACTAGTCTCCTTCTCTGTATGCTCATCAAATTCTTCTCCTGCTCTTCCATACCCATGCGGACTGTCATGGTCTTCCTCCTGCAGAAATTCTGGCTTCCACAAACCTTGTACACAAGTTTTGAAGGCGTGGCCTCCCAAAAATTATTTGATACGGATGATAAAACCCTTGTGGTGCTAATCAGCAAGAGAAACACCTAGACGGTGTTGGAGGAGGCGGCAACCTAGGTGAGAAAGGATTAAGGATCGGTGTTTGTTGGACAAGGTATCGATGAGAGATTCTAAAAGAAGACGGTTTATGCAAAACGTGGAATCTCTTGTTTGGATGGCATGAAGGAAGTACACATGTTTGTTGTACAACAAAGTAGAGTTCTGAGTGCCAAGGATATTATTGGCAAGTCTATGCCAACACAGATATTGGTCTTTGAAAAGACTACTCGATTTAAGTGCATCATCTTTGATACGAATACTAGCGGTTGGAAGGCCTAAACGTGTAAAATATTAATTGAAAGTGTAAAGTGGCATGCACATACCCGACTCAACTAGAGGAATTCCAAGAACTGCTTCAATGTCGGATCCGTCAATGGTAAATTCTATACCATTAAATTTGACTTTGATGGACGGAATTGAAGGAGAGGCGGAGATGAAGGAACGGTAAAATGTACGAATGGGCTCCTCGTTAAATTGTTCATGGCCATTATAAAGGAGAGGGCCCCATCCACGCCGAACAATTTCATTACCAAGCCAAGTTCCGGGAACACCTTCGTAAGCATGGACTATAGCCGTTTCGGGAAAGATTGAGTGGGTTCTCCGAGCCATCAAAACAATAAAGGAGACAAGGCGAAGATGCTCAAAATTTTTGAGCGTGATCGGCCTCAAGATGACCGCGGTGCGGTCATGCTTAGCCGCGGTACAGTGACGTGGTAGCGGAGCGCGGTCAGATTTCGGCGGCGTGGTCACTTGATGTAGGTGATCGTTTTGGTAGTTTTTTGAAATTTTTGTTTGGACTTGGTGGTGGAGTAAAGAAGAAAAATGGAAGAAAGAAGAAATGGAGGCTAGAGTGATGGAGAAGAAGAGAAAGAGATGGAGAAAGAAAAGTGTTGTTGGGTTTAAAGAGTGTCCAAAATTTTCTAGGAAAATAAATTTTCCTTCAATTCCGTCCATCAAAGTCAAATTTAATGGTATAGAATTTACCATTAACGGATCCGACATTGAAGCAATTTTTGGAATTCCTCTAGTTGAGTCGGGTATGTGCATGCTATTTTACACTTTCGATTAATATTTTACACGTTTAGGCCTTCCAACCACTAGTATTCGTATCGAAGATGATGCACTTAAGTCGAGTAGTCTTTTCGAAGACCAATATCTGTGTTGGCATTGCCTCGCCAATAATATCCTTGGCACTCAGAACTCTACTTTGTTGTACAACAAACACGTGGACTTCCTTCAGGCCATCCAAACAAGAGATCCCACGTTTTGCATGAACCGTCTTATTTTGGAATCTCTCATCGATGCCTTGTCCAACAAACACCGATCCTTAATCCTTCCTCACCTAGTTTGCCACCTCCAATACTGTCTAGGTGTTTCTCTTGCTGATTAGCACCACAAGGGTTTTATCATCCGTATCAAATAATTTTTGGGAGGCCACGCCTTCAAAACTTGTGTACAAGGTTTGTGGAAGCCAGAATTTCTGCAGGAGGAAGACCATGATAGTCCGCATGGGTATGGAAGAGTAGAAGAATTTGATGAGCATACAGAGGAGGAGACTAGTACTCCGAGTCCAGATTTTGATGATGACGTTTGGCTCGCACAAATGCCTCAAAAAGGCCACCGTACGGCTTTCTCTAAAATTTTCAAAGGCTTGAAAAAGGTCAACTCACGTTACAAGGAAATTCAAGAAGGCCAGAAAGCAATTAAGGATGATTAGCATATCATCATTGAAAAGCAACGTCAGTTATTGGCATATAACAAGGAGAAGCGTGCACGTGCTCGTGCTAGGGTTGCACCTAGTTCTGATTCCGAGTAGACTGTTTGGTTGTAGGCTGTGTGTGCTGGTGTGTGTTAAGTAGGATTATGTGTGATGGTGTGTTTTGTTTATTTCAGTATGTTTGGTTTACTGTACTTAAACTCTATGTGGTGTGCTTTTAGCTTTTACATCCTGTGCGGAATACTTATTTTGGTCGTATCCACAACTTTTGCGACGTATTGAAATTCGTTTTTAGGTGTATTCTAAACTCATACTCTTCAATCGTTGAGCACAATGCTAAATTTAGGTTTGGGAGTGTGGGCTAGCACATTTCAATTTTTGTACATTTTTCGGTACATTTTTAAAAAATACCTTTGTAAAAAATTTTATATGTACTGTCATCGTACGAATTTTTAAAACTAGGCTTATGTCCAATTTGTTTATAAATTCTTATTCCTCAAAAACAAGATATTTTGAAAAATAAAATTCACGTCACCTCTGATTGTAGTGAAGATTTATTTTTTGAACAAGAGTTGTCTTCTTCGCTGTCTAGAATGAGAGGGAAAGCTTGAAAATACTGAACTTTGACCTCCTTGTCCTTTGGTTGGCTGAATAAAAAAAAAAAACAGAACTGTAGTTGATATCTTTGAGATAGCAACCATAAGATTAGACTGGGTACCTTGAAAAGGGCTACCTGCTTTTTGAAAAAGAATATATGAAAAACGATGAAGCATGAAAAAGTTGAAAAGAAAAGCAAATAGATGTGAATAAGATCACATCAAAACAAGAAGGTTAGAGCTGAAAAAGTACAAAAGTGTAAAGAGTCCAATTGGACCAAATAGTTCAGCAGGGTGAAAGCCGTCAATGGTAAAAGCGTGAATACACTGGAATATCACAGATAAAGTCCCTTAGAGGTATTAAAGTGAACATCCATACTTTTCACAATCCCAAACAGGAGGTTCAGTTCCGAGTTAGAATTTAGGTAGACCCAACCATCTTAACAGTTAAGAAGGGGAATCTTGTTCCAAAAAATCTATTTTACAATCAGAAAAATTTGTGCACACACTCAAGATATTTCTAAAAATGAGGAATAAAAAGAATTTCTGCTCAAAATAGACCTTTGACTGGATTTTTGAAAATTGGTGTGATGCCATTATATGTAATAATTTTGAAGTTGATATCTTTTAAAATGTTAGAATTTTGTGGGTATATTCTTTCACTGCAAACCTCACGAGTCAAACTCGTTCACTAGGGGTAACATAGGGGTTCAAGGGCTTACTGCATAAGCTAAATGCAGTCGGGAACCTCACGAAAGAGGAGTTGTTTAGATTTAAGTTTTGCTCGGGACTAGTAAAATTGAGGTTTGGGGGTGTGATAAGGTCCCAATTATTCGATTTTGGGACCGTAATTACACTAAGATTATCATCGTTTAAATGCTAGTTCCTTTAAATAATAATGAATTATATTAAAATCCCAAATTATTGTAGTTAATGAAAATTTGTTACTAATTTCAAGTGAAAAGGGTACATTCGGAAACCAACAAAATATGTAACAACTATTGTTACAACGTGCGAGTAAAAAGGAAGCAACCAACCAAAGTTGAGCTGAAAAGGGTGCCACGTCACCACACTACGGCTAGGCATTGGTGCTCTGCGGTGATCTCGAGGAATTTTTCCTCGAGATTTGCACAAGATGTTCTAGACATTTCTGTGGTTGTAGCAGAATGGTTCTTTCGAAGCAAATCATCCGAAAAATCAACCCAATGACCTTATTACGAATGCTATAAATTGGAGGGTTGATTTCAGAGAATGGATCCTTTTCTTTTTCTTTAATTTTTCATTTTCTCTCTGTAATTCTCTGTAGTTTTCTTCTTTGATAGAGCTTTTGATTGTAGTGAGAACAACAAGAGTGATTTCATCCTTTAGTTCTTATTGTAACTCTTTTGGAGAACTATTCAAGAAGGAATCAAGTTGCATCTTTATTTTACATCATCTTCTTCATTTGTTATTTTCTGTATTTTCTTATTTTTGCAACTATGAACCCTGCAATGAGTGGCTAGACTCTCTTTAGAGAGGTCAAGAATGCCAGAGCAGATTCATCCTTCTAATATAGTTTTAATTTCTTACTTTGCTTACATGTTAATTATTCTGAAAACTCTCTTCTGATTAAGGTAATCTAGCTTATATTTCCGATTCAACTTTGATAGTCATTACTTAGATAAGTTCAAGAATGGCTATGTTCTGTGAAGAATCAGAATATCTGTGTTGGCGTTGGTTGTAGGAATTAAGCTCGGTATAAAAGAGATTAGATCGCCTTCCTAAATCTTAGCATTAAATGAGATATCATCCAACAGTGATTAGAGGGGCAGAAAATGGCATGTTCCCTATCTAAGAAGCCCCCAAAGTAAATATCCCACCAACCCCACATTAAATGATTTGAGACCATAACATGTGATGAAGTCATGTACACGTGTCCCAAGCTCAAGGAGTTTCAGTTACCACTTCCCAACTCAGCATCCAGATCATAGTACACTTGGATCAATCATGTAGTAACATTTGTCCCAGGAAAAATCTTTCTGTAAATACATCTCAGTAATGGAAGAGGGGTTGGCACCCTCAACTCTTTAACTCCTCCTGAGATTCACTATTCATCAAATCCTCTACTTCACCTTCTTTTACATCTATTATTACTGAGTTGGCCGTCGGGGTACCTTTGGCAGGCACCGCGCTGGCATCTCACCTTCTTGCCTTCTCTCAGACTTTCTTTTTTGCCTCCGTCAAGAAGCTTTAAAGCTATTGTGGCTCTCTTGAAGCTGGATTAGAGAAATACATACAAAAAATCTTAATCTAGATTTGAGGAGTGGAAGGTATAAGAAACCTCTACAACTAACATAGGTTAAAAAGAGACAACTTTGGGTTGATAAGTGGCTTATATTATCCTTGTTATTAGTTTCCTTAATGCGTTGATCAATCATAAGTAGCTATATTTAATTAATGGTTTTTTGATTTGTGTCAAGGATAACTTTTTGAAAATTAATTATAGAAGGTTAGTAGATTTAGTTTTCTCAAAGCATGTTGAATTGTTTAAATGCAATAGTGGAGGGATAGAAGTGCCACCGTTGGCACAATCACCATAAACCGGGGAGCTGAAGGAAGAAACCCTACCCCTCCCTAACATGCTTGCAATGTAATAATAGGTGATTGACAAACTTTGAATATTACTCGCACTTGCTTCATAAGTAGGATATATCTATCCTCACACCAATTAGATGAACAATATGCAAGACTTCATTAGGCATAGGTGTCCACATTGGAAAGCAACCTTAGAGGGAATAGGTGTTTTCCATATGACATGGGTAGGAAATAAGAAATCTGCAAGGGAATTGATAATAAGACAAGTAGAGAAGCAAGATACCTTTGGAATCTGAAAAAAAAATTCTTCTATTTGGGCCCAATGACTAAATGACCTCCTTACTAAGGTAGTTGATAATGAGTCATCCACATTCCACTATGCATTTTCCCCCATCAATTTCTATACATTACCTAACCAGAAAGCTTTTAGCACTGGGAATGGTGGTGCACAAAGGCTGAAAAGGTTGTGAAGGACTTCTCCCACCAAATATAAGTCCCTAAAACATCAGTTTATCGCTTTTTCCAACCTTGACGAATGCCATTTTTTACCATATCGTTATTTGAGTTCTGTGAATTGGCTTAGTTAGGGAGTGAGAAGATCCCACTAGCCTTTGTATTAAGATAAGGAAGAAATTACATAAATACCCTTTACATTTTTACACCATACTGAAAGCGCCCTCGATCCGTGGGATGTGCAGATCCGCTTTTGACTTTGAGGTTTGGGAGTCACCACCTAGTTATTACGGTCTAGGAACCGAACACTGACTCTAAAAGGCAAATAATATTAATCTACGAAAGAAAATACGGGTCTGGGGATCACGTTACGTGCTTGGAAGGTGTTAGGTACCAACCCTGCCCGGCAAACGCCGGTTTCTACTATTCCTAAATAAAACTACATTGCTAAAAGACCTAAAAAAAAAAAAAAAGAATGAAAAATACCTATATGATCACAACGATAATTCCCTCAGAGTTGGCAGAGAGATTCCTTGCTTGTGATTCTTTACTTCGTTTCCGTTACTGGATTTGCTTCTGATCTCCAAGATGAAGTATCTTCTCCTTAGATCTAAATGCTTCCTAATTTTTGATGGGTTTCTGGGTGTTTTTGAAGGATTTTTGGGTGTTTTTTGAGCAAGAGTTGGGGGTTGGATGATAGGTAAGGGGTCAGGGCTTCAAAATTAGGGTTTTGGGAAGGTTGGGGAGCCTCCTTGACCTACTTTTACTAGGGTTTTCTCTTGGATACGAAAATAGGTTGTAGAGACCCCTATTTATAGATTTTTTTAAGAGCTTTTTAGATAGAGTTAGAGTTAGATTATGTTTCTTTTAAATAATTTTAGAGTTTAATTAGAATTCTTTTAAATAGTTTTAGAGTTTAATTAGATTTCTATTAGATAGTTTGACTTTGGTCTTATTTGATTGATTAGGATTTTGACTTTGGTTTTATTTGATTGACTAGAATTTAGGGTTTTGACTTAAGTTTCACTTGATTGACTTGACTTAAACAAAATTTAATTTTAATTAGGATTTCACTTTACATTAATTAATATTTTAATTATTAATTTCGGAATTTTTAATTATTAAAATTGTAAAATTACCGCTTTGCCCTCGGAGAGGATTTTTTGCGTTTAAAGTCATTTTTCACTGTTTCAGGATGTTTTGGAATCGATTTTTCGTAAGGAATTCAATGGGAATATTGGTTTGTGTCATTTATGAAATTTTTTATACTAAATGATCTTGAACTTTATGAGGGGTATTTTCGTAATTTTGTCGAATTTTGTGAAAATTGGCGAAATGGTTTATTTGGTTTCGATTTGTTGTTTTATGTTTTTGAAAGGGTTTTCCTAAGCGTAATGTAGGCTCTAGGGATGTTTTGAGATTAGGGGTATTTTGGTAATTTGGTCATTTTTAGTGATTTTTATCGTGAAGCTTCTTTTTGTCTGAAAAATGATGATCTCTATGTTTTCTGGGTTATATTTTGATAGCGTAGCGTGGTTACTAAGGTTTTGTTGGTTTGAGATACCTCATCCGGATTTCTGAAACATATCTAGTAACAAAATATAGCATTGGAATAATCATCCATCATTGGGAACCGTTGCAATCGGGTTGACAAGTTGATTAATCAGGCAAATGCAAAAATGGGGTGTCTACACATACACACCAATGAAACTAAACACACACCCATCAACAGTGGCATACACTGAACTGGGGGGTGGTAAAGGCATCTAGGCACGGAACTGCTCATACTCAAGACGAGGGCCCATAAAAAAAGCATAGATCTGTTGACGCTCTAATCGGTGTATGACAATCTTCGGCTTGCATCCTCAACAGGGTACTCAAAAAGAGGCTCATAGTAGCTCTGTTCCTCCCATCTACATTATAGGTAGCCAAAACATTCAAAAACAGACCAAGCACCTTGCTTGGCCCAAGAAATCTCACAATAAAGCTGATAGATGTGAGAGTCATTTTTGGCATGAGCATACATTTGCAGGAGTGCATACCAAATTTACACAACAGTGTGATGAAACATAGAAATGTTGTATATGTGCTACTCCATGGAGTTGAAGAGCCACCCCAACACTGTACACTTATCAATGTCTGATTGAGTATAAGTTGGATCAATGAGTGGGGGGAATGTTTATCATTAAGAGAAGATGATACTGTCGAAATACAATCTAATCCAATGAGCCTACAACAAAAAAATGGTTGCCGTTGTGTTTCATACTAGTGATACAGTGAGTATGATTTGCGAATGAACCCATAGGTACATTAAGCTTTGGTTCTGTTGCAAATCAAAGAGAATATGAAATGCACTATGAAAAATGGGCTGTAAATTGACGAGACTAAAACCCAATCTTCCAACAGTGAACCGAACCCCTAAACACACACAAATCAACCCTAATCGGCTAATTCAAGATGGAAATGACTAAAATGAATCACAGAAAAGACAACATGACCTAACAACACTGAAGAAGAGCAAAACACTAGAAACAAAGTAGAAAACCTCACATAAACATAAATGAGATATTACAAATAACACAAAGGACCAATGGATCAATGATCAAAAGTCATAGATAGCCTCTAGAGACAAAAACGACACACCCATTTTGGGGTTTTACGATAAAAAATCTAGATTGTCACAGTTCGACAGATTATAGAGTTTTAGGAAACTCTTCCGAATGCCTTTTAACCTTTAACTCAATAACACTGATCAAAGTCATCAAAGAACACCAAGACACATTTCTGCGCAGTCCACGAGACTCGGAACACCAAATTCTCTAAAAAAGTGAAGCTTTAAAGAGTTTTGGAATAAACTAGGGTTGGCGTCAACAAGAGGAATGAGGAGGAACAGAGTTTCTGATACCCAATTGAGTTCTGTGAAATGGCTTAGTTAGGGAGAGAAAAGAAGACCCTAGTAGCCTTTATATTAAGATAAAGAATAAATTACATAAATACCTTTTACTTTCCTTTTACCATACACAACTAAATTAAACCCACGACACCCATATACCCCAATATCATTCAGTTTTGAGTCGCTTTTGCACACACACTGATAATTGATGGAATTATAAATAGTGTTCGTGTTACAAGTTTTTTTGTAAGATAAGGGATCAAATATGTAGGTGGTGGACGGATCTCTTATCTCTTATTTACTTATTTATTATGTGTCAATCTTTTTAGTAATTTGCTTAAGCTAAGCTCCTTGTGTAAAAGTGCGACTTTGGTATTTTCAGAGCTGTTTCATGGGTTATGTCTGGTTATACCTCAATGTCTTTATGAGTGCTAACATTCTATCATTTCAGCTGGTTGTGGAAAGGCTGCTTGCATCTGAAGGAATAAAAAGGGTTGAACTAAGTAGAGAAGAGTTTGCAAGCCGAGTTTGGGAGTGGAAAGAGAAGTATGTTACCCATTCAACTTCCTTCTACTTGGTTTTTTTATTTTTTCGAGGAACTAGCATTTGTCTATGGCTTAGAACTTGTTGGTTGCATGTTACCCATTTCACATTGCTTTCTTAATTTCCTACGTGGTTAATGCTCTTTGTTTCTCTTCCATTGTTCACACATGTATTAGTCTGATATATTAATGCTCTTGATGCAGGATGATGAGGGGAGATAGAAAAAATAGAATTTGATTTAGGTAAAATAGGAGGAGATTTAGGGAAATCTGGTTGGGGATTGGGTTAAGGATTTGGGCGACAATGCAAAACATTTTCGGTTGAGGGTATTTGGAGTAGGGTATTTGGGTGAATTTGATTTTTGGATTTTGGGCAAGTATGATTTATGTAAGAAAATGGAATTTGATTTTGGTAAGAAAAGTGGGGATTTAGGGTATTTGGGTATAATAGGGTAGATTTGGTTTAGGAGATTAATGAAGTTAGGATTAAATAAAGTGGGGAAGGATTAATGGGTAAAACAAAATGGGGTTTGTAGGTTTCAAGAATCAATAGTCAAGAATCAAGAATCAAGAAAGGGATTTCAAGAATCAAGAATTAAGAAAATTAAAAGAATAAAAAAAGAAAAATAATGATTAGAAAAAGAAAGAGATATTGGACTCACTCCAAAATGGCCTTACACCACACTCATTGTTGGGAAAATCAAGCTCAAACTTTCTTTTTGCTCATCATTGTTCATTCATTATTAAAAAAAACCCTAATACAACCTATATAAAGAAAATAAATTTAAGAATCCTAGTCAAACTAAAACACCAAATAAATAAATCTAATTTTCGTAACTTTCTCTCTCCTACTTTAAAACCCTAATAAACTTAAATAAAAGATAAAGTATTGTTATTAAATTGCCCACAAATATTATACTAAGACCATGGGCCAATAAAACATGAAAAAAAATCCCAAAAATATAAAATTAAAGCCCTAAAATAGAAATCTAAATAAAACTAAAATCTATTCTTCCAGATTTGATGTCACCATCAATTTTCCTCAATTGGGAAGATTTCGCCACTTGCGAAATAAAATTGTAGTAATTCTCATTATCGACTGCATTCCGCATTAGCCATCTTGGAGTTATTTATTTAGATGTCTCATATTTTTTAGACAAGTACCACACATTTTTCTCGTTTGCTTTTTATCTAGTAGCTCTTCCTTAGTCATGATCTGGTAATTAGCTCCTCAAGCAAAGTTTGAGATCACTTTCACCTACTGCTTGGTCCAGAATTATTTTTTAATCATATACTAACTTTATATTATTTACAATCATGAACTTCTTGAGGCTAGGATGTGGTATGTGAAATGATTAATTGTTGGTAAATTGAGAAGAGGAATTGGAAATTATTTTGACTAGAAGTGTAAATGGCAATTCATCATATGCTGAAATCAAATATACTGAAACAGATGAGTATTCTATCCAATATGAACTCTTTACTTTTAAATATATATATATATATATATTTGGTTATTAAGAATATATCATATGTTGCGGCTCGACTTTCTTCTTAGGGTTGTAGTTGAACTCAAGACACAAAGTCAAGTTGTGAATAACTTTCATAACGGAACTGACAAATGTTCTTTTCTTTTAACATAAAATATATGTACAATCCTGCCAATTACAATAACCCATCATCATTGTCATAACATTGATTTACAATATTTAAGTAGAAAAGACTTCTTTCTAGTCCTTCTTGCTCAATCCTCTCTTAATCTTGATCTTCTGTTGACATAAAATGTCAGTGAGCTATGAAACTCAACAAAAGTTGAAACAGACTACATTCCAAATTAATCAACTAGAACAAGCAAAATTCTTCAAAAAACAAAAGCATTCTATAAATAAACAATAATGAAGTATATTTCTCAGTTTCATTGGCGTAAAGGCTTCTTATTGACTATCATTCTAGGTTAATGTCTTTTACTTATCTTTATCATTACTTTTATCCCGAGAATCCTTGTCCTTAGATGCAAGATATGTCATAACATGGGGTCAACCTATGTTGAGGTAGTCTATCAAGGTATTTTGACAAAATTACCATCTGTCTGGGCTCAACGTATGTTGAGGTTGTCCTCTCAAGGTATTTTGACAAAATTACCGATCTGTCTGGGCTCAATGTATGTTGAGGTTGTCCTCTCAAGGTATTTTAGCCAAATTAACTATTCGTCTGAGCTCAACCTCTCATGAGGTATTCCTCTCAAGGTATTTGGGCTAGAGTATTGACCCATCTATCTTGAAACCTACCTATCCTCTTTGCATGGGTTTCTAAAGATGCTAGTCGAACATTCATGTTTTCTTTTTATACGTTAATTCAATATTCGTGATTCTACCCAATATGGGTACCTGCCTTGTCTCATTAACATTCTTCTTACCCCACAAAGGAGTCAGTCTTGTACAACATCATTGTATCTCATGTACATAATATAATTTCAATCATGACATTCAACCATTCGCGATGAGTACATACATATAAAATAAGGACATCATAATTTTATCAATGGTTTAATTGGTACCCCCTTACCATGACATTGATACTAAATGTTATAAACAGCAACTCTAGAATGTCTTTTTATAAGAGTACTACGATGAGTGGGTTTGGATTACTTTATGACTTTGAAGATCTTAGAAAATAAGGCGGTCTAGGCTAAAGGAATTTTCGGATTCCAGGTTCGGAAATGCAACACATCGCAGTTTAAAGTACGAGCCCTACACATTTTAATTTGTCGTGTACTCTATGGTAGAAACCTTTTGAGGGATTTTTGACCTTGAAAACAATGGATTTGGGTTTCGAGGTCTTTTCTGAGACCTTCGAAAGCAGGTATAATACCACTAGCTTCTCAAGGTTTGATGTCTCTCATCCCCTCCCTCCTCATTGACTTCACCTTAAACCTTTGTAAAAGGCTCGCTTCCTCCTCATCTCAATCATTAATATTTCCCTTGGCTCGAAGTTCCAAGAGTTTTTCTCTCCCTTTGGGAAAACCCGTTAACCTAAAGAAACAGAAGATGTTGGTGATTTATATCCTCCAAAGCCAACAATCTCCACCTTGATAGAAAATCGGCCACACACCAATTTTAAACCATGGAGCTTACATTTATCAAACACCTTACATACACAACCCGGATACTCTAATACCACTTGTTCTGACTAGACCCAAGTCACATACAAAAAACCGGTCATCAAAATCAATCTCTTCAAGAAACAAATAAGTTAATTCCAACAACCAAACCCCAAGAATATGCTGCAAAGCAAATGCAACAAGCAATAAAGAAAGTAGAGAAACATTCAACCGTAACACAAGATATATTTGGTTTACCCACAATGGGGCTCCATCCATGGGCAAGTAGACAAGTAGGAATTCACCAAGCTCTCTACACCCAATTCTAGTTAGGACCAAAACAAACAATCCCAATCCCATTCCTGTTGTCACAAATCCATAACAGCAATGTGATGACTACACTCCACAACTTTGAGCTTCTAGGTTTTACAGGAGAAGAAGAACATATGTAGAGATCAAATGTTTTCTCACACACTCTACAAAAGAGAAAAAGATCCCTTCTATGGACCATGTCTATTATCTATAACCCCGAGAAAAACCCATTAACCTTAAGAAACAAAAGATGTTGGTGCTATTATAATACCAAACCCAACTGCAAGCACGTAAATCAAAGCTGGCCCACCGAGTTGTAAATATATATTTGCTCTTCAATTATTTTAAGGTTATTTCTGATATCAATGTAATAGAAAACAAGTCTACTATATTTTACTAGTATCCAAGTATCCATCACTAGTATTGATGTCGTATTGTGTCAATATGGGCACAACAAAAAAATGAAAGACATATTTTTGAAATCTACAGATCTTGAATTGTGAATTTATCTCAAATACCTTTATTGGTTAATTTGATTTTTCTCAGATATACTAGTGGATCAAGGGTCTAAAACTTGTTCATCTTATTGACTATTGTGTGGAACTAGCGGTATTTAACCTAGTTTGCTAATGTAGTATAATTAGAATCTTATTGCATTTTAGTTGCCTTGCTGCTGTTTTAGCTTCTTCAATTTTCAGGTATGGCGGAGAAATTACAAATCAAATTAAGAGACTAGGTGCATCTTGCGATTGGACTAGAGAACATTTCACTCTGGATGAGCAGCTAAGTCGTAAGATGGTTTTCAATCCAATCAATATTCTTTAACTATTTCCATAAAAAGGTCTTTTAGTTGTGCCCTATAATAATATAACTTATAGATAGTGCATATAAACTTCACAAATTATCCAAGAAACGTTATGGGAAGTTTTGTAATAGATATCATTGAGTATGGATTCTAGGATATTTTATCAAATTTCTTGTCTTATTTTTCATCTAAAAAAATTGTTGAGCTGGATCTTGTTTCTGAAAGTGTCTTTATTATCTCTTTCGTGTGTGTCTAATAATACTTTGATATTGATGATGACAATGAGCCAGAAATGTGACTGCAATTCAAAGATCCATTTCAGTTTGGAATGTTTTGGCCGAAATGTATCAGTATTTGAGACACTAAAAAAAATCAGGTTTTGTTTTAGTGTGCATATTTGTTTCGCAATGTTTTTATCATAGCCAATTAGGTAATACCCACATTGTGCTGGGGCAACCCAGGCCGTGACTAGGTCATGCCCATGCCAGCCCAAACTATGCCTAGGCCATGTGCTGGCCATGCCCAAGCCATTTCACATTCATATTCTCACACAGATCTATTTTAAACATTTTTCTAACTTTATGCATGAATTTATTTTTCCCAAAAGTTAGAATGTTCGAAAGGTTTCGGTGTGTCCGGCAATTGAAAAAATGAAATGAGAGGAGATTTTTCGAACCTTGAATGTGATTGCTGAGTTTGTTTTCTAAAAGTACTAGAACCACCTTTGCTGAAATATTTGTATTACATTATTCAGTTCATGGTGTCTTATTATGAATTCGTCTGTCAATGGTTTCAGGAGCTGTGGTTGAGGCCTTCATTAGGCTTCATGAGAAAGGCCTAATTTATCAAGGTATGCAACTTAGTTCCTTGGATTAATTGATATCATGCAACGTAGTTATTAACTAATTGGAAATGATATCATTATTGATGTTCCATATTCATTTTCACTTTGAGAAGATAACCCTTTTCTTCAAATTGAAGCATTTATATAAAATATTCTAGAGTTCATGTTTCTTTTGTAGACGTAATCTAAACTCCCAACTCCATAAAAAACTCTTCATGCAAAGGAAAAAAAATTGCAAATTTCACCCAGGATACCAGGAAAATCTCAAAAAAATAGGAGAAGATCCCAGGAAATCATTGTGATGCAATCAGATGTGGAAATTTAGACTAATTTGTGTGAAACTTCAAGAGAAGTTGAGTTGGAAGAGAAAACTCTCTTTTGAATCTATTTCATTCAATTAAAACTGATTTACAACTACATTTGATGGCCTATTTATAGGCAAAACAGAAACATAACAGCTCAAGTAAAATGACTACATTACTCTTACATGTACACTTAAAGTAACAAAAGATAACTAACTCCCTCTAACAACTAACTATTTCAGGTTGTTACTAACTGAAATAACAAACAATTAATTAACTAGTTAAGTAACTAACTAATTAACTCCAACAACTAACTAAATTGGACTGCATCATTCTCCCATCCTTAAAGAACTCGACCATGAGTTAGGAGACATAATACGGCAGAAAATGTTGTACATTAAACACATTAGATGTGTTTAAATGTAGAGGAAGCTCCACCCTATAAGCATCATCATTGATGCACTCTAATATCTTGTAAGGTCCCACTTTATGTTTGGTGTATAAGCCACCTGATTGCCTCTATTTTCTTAAAATCTCCCAAATCAAGTTGCCTATTGTACCCAACTCTCGTCTTGTGAAGATAAAAAACTTCCTTATATTTATTGTTTGAACCCTCAATTTGAAATTTGATTTGTGTATGAAAATCCTTCATAAATGCTGCCATATCTTGCTCATGGATTTCATGCATATTCTTGACCATTTCTTCCACATTTTTGCTTGCTCTACCCAAGTTCGGTAAAGGAATCAAATCTCGTTGAGTTCTGGAAAGTCCATGCCAACATTGGCCCACAGAGGCTTAGGAATCAGTAATGGCTTGTAAAGTCACGTGTTTTGCGCTTGATCTCTTGAAGCCTGACAAATTTAACATCTCTCAACACACCGTGTTAGATCCCACCACAATTTTGGCCAAAAGTATTTTTTCGCTACTAAAGTCATTGTTTTGTTTTTCCCAAAGTGACCACGAAGTCCTTCATTATGAGGCTCCACAATAAAATCTTGCCGAAGTGAGCAATCAAAAATACATAGTTGAGCTTCTTTGGAAAAGAATCCATCATTCAATACATAGTCATCACACAATCCAATCTTGCAATTCTCCACAATTGGGCCAAAGTGGGCATTGTCCTCATACACATCCTTGAGGCAATCAAATCCAATAGCCTTTGTAGTCGAGGCATGCAAAAATGATGCACACATGGTGGAAATGCGTGCAATGTCATCATAGATAGTGAGTGACCAAAATCTTGTCAATGACAAGACTTCTTTCATCCGGTTTGATAATTTCATCAAACACATTATAGGCCTCTTTATCATAAATTGGTTCATCGTCGTAATCCACATGTTCCCCACTTTCTTCATCTTCATTCGGTTTGGTAATTTCATCAAATGCATCATAGGTAGTAGAAAAGATGTTGATTCTCAACCAATCTTTTTCATTTTTGTGCTTGGGAGTAAGAAACGTCTTCTTCATCATGAGTGCTAATTCCTCTTCTTCACCAATGTCGTCATTGGGAGGTTGATCATAGATGGGTAGCTTTTCATTTGGTGCCGAGTCCGCCATTTCCTCCAATAAAAGTGCCTTATTGCAAGGACCATTTGCCTTCTCACAGTCGAAGACTTTTTTCTGGGTTCTCCACATTTATAACACTTGAAGTTGCCACCTTGGAATTGATTTCTAGCCCCAAATCAATTTGTATGAGACTGATTATGGGTAATAGGAATAGACTTTGCTTGCTATCCAACCCTTACTCATACTCTACAAGTTGCCAACCTTGGTATTAACTTGAAATGGTTGTCCGGCCCTAGAGTTTCCTTGGGATTGTTGTCCATACTTTGGTATACTCCAATTTTGTTGTTTTTCCATGAACAAAGCTCGATTACAGGTCTCTGAAACAGTCAACAAATTTGGTAGACTAAGGATATCTTGAATAAAGGCTTCATGCCACTAAGATACCTTGCAACCATTTGTTTTTCAGTTTCGTTCAAATCAACTCTCCTCTGTATTCAACCACACTCCCATGTTGTTAAAGATTGTGCAAGGCTTTATATATGGTTTGCTTGTGATTGAAAGAAAGAAATTGCTTTTTGAGCTTCTTCTTCGTCTTGCACCAATCTTTGATCTTCCCTTTACCTCTTTGAACTCAATTCACTTGCAATTGTTCCCATCATTTGGAAGCTCGTCCCTTGAGCTTGATGGCAACTGATTTCACCTTTCGTTCCTCGGAAACCTCATAATACTTGAAATTTCGTTCAAGAATATTAATCCAATCAACAAAATCGTCCAAATTAAGGCTACCTGGAAATTTCGGAAGATCTACCTTGATACTATTCTCCAATCGGAAATTATTATTCTGATTCATCCCAAAGGGATTTTCGAAGCAAGAGGAGTTTGAGTTAGAAGTATTATCATATCCAGATATAGAACGAGGAATTTGAGGCCTTAGATGTTGCTCCATTGGAAGTTGAAGGCGCTAAACCATTTCAGTTAATCCTCAACTTGTCTTCGAAGATGTTCCATCTCATCTTGCAGATTAAGACGTTGTGCTGCCACATTTCCTTTCGGATTAATAGCGGCATTGGCGCGTCCCTAACAACGCTGGTTTTGTCCTCTCGGTTGTCGATTCATTTCAAATATCTGATGGCATAACTTCAATAGTCGAATACCAACATTTTCAGATCTGAAATTGGAAATGGATCTAGAAATCTGGAATTGGAAACAAATCTGAAAATCTACAACTTCAATAGATCTGAAATTGGAAACAGATCTCAAGATTTGCAATCTTCAGCAAATCTGAAATTGGAATAGATCTGAAAAAATCTGCAATCTTCATCAGATTTGAATTTTGAAACAGATCTTAAAATCTGCAATATACAACAGATCTGAAATTGGACTGAACTTCTCTCCAAATTAGATTGAATTCCCTTTTCTCTGATACCAAATGATTCAACCAGATCTGGAAATTTAGACTAATTTGTGTGAAACTTCAAGAGAATTTAAGTTGGAAGAGAAAACTCTCGCTTTTGAACTATTTAATTCAAGGAAAAGCTTATTTACAACTACATTTGATGACCTATTTATAGGCAAAACAGAAAGATAATAGCCCAAGTGAAATGACCACTTACCTTCACATGAACACTTAAAGTAACAAAAGAAAACTAACAATACTAACTCCAACGGCTCACTATTTCAGGTTGTTACTAACCGAAATAACAAACAACTATCTAGTTAACTATCTAACTCACTCCAACAACCATGGTTTAAAATCTAATTCTATCCAATGTTTTGTTTTCTTCAAAAACTGAAACTGAAGACCATGGTCAAAGGGGTATTTAACAGTTTGAAAACAAATGGTTGTATAATATTTTTACTATAATATGAGGACTGGTCTAAATGTCCTAGTCTTCTAGAGAAGACCAAGCTCAAGGGTGTTTTATTGTAAAAGAAGTTGAACTTTGTAAAGGATTTCGGGAAATCAGATGAAAGAGGGGGCAACAACAGCAGATATTCTCTCTCTCTCTCTCTCTCACACACAAATCTCTCCCCAGATCTCTCTCCTCTCGCACTAGATATCTCTTGCAAATCCCTCCCTCAAATCTCTCTCGCAGATCTCTCTCCCTAAATAGAGATCTGTAAATCAGAAAAAAAATAAAGAAATAGATCAAAACTTGGAATGTTTCGATTTTTTTGTGGTTTCGTCTCGACATGGAAAAAATCCAAAATGTTTTGTACGAAACATTACGAAATTGAACGAATTTTTAAACCGTTCCAACAACTAATTAGGATTGCATCACATTGTAGGTGGTGGCTAGAGCAGAGAGGCAAAACCAAATAAGTTTCGGGAGAAATTGCAAGACCCAATGAGAGTTCAAGAGATGGATTTCGACCAAAAAACAAACTTTTGACCGGAAACTTCGGAAATTCTGAAAAAGGGTTAGAATGACCTTTATGCAAAACCAACAAAGGGCGGCAAAGGTAGAAGGTGAATCCTCCTTCATATTCCTTTCGAATCGCAAAAACTCAAAAAAAACCTTTTTCGGCAAGCAAAAAAATTGTGAAATGTACCACTGATCTTCAAACACACCAATGGAAGTCTTCAAACATAGAAAACCAACCAAACAAACATAAAACACACCCTAAATAACCATGTAGGGTAAATAAAGTTTGAACAAGCAATATCTAAAGCATTGTTTGTGGCAAAGCCTTAGGATTTCGAAACCGGAAGAGTAAAAAGAAGAAGAAGATGAATAGGTGAAACGGAATGCGGACCAAGGATCCAAACAGAATGATGTTCTCAAACTTGATTATAATTTTATATGCTTTATGACACTATCCTTGCCTCAAAACCCCAAGCAATAACATTGCTAAACCCCCCTTCAACAATTCGGGTTAAGTTCCTTGGAGACTTTTAAGGCTTTGACCATTATCATGTCACTCCTCCCAATGAAACCCAAATCGATGAGGATGATCTCTAAGTTACTATGCTGAAAAAGTCCCAATTCCTGTTGAACCAAATTAGCAACTGAAGACATTGCTAAAGTTCAACTTGTTTTTTTTTTTAAAATTGCCCCCTATGAATTGATAACCATTCATCTAATGAAGCAATGTATTTTCTCTCAGGATCTTATATGGTCAACTGGTCTCCTAATCTTCAAACTGCTGTTTCAGACTTGGTATGTGATTTCTTGTTGGATATGAACATTTCAATTGTTTTAACTTTAATAAAAGGCTTTGATCCTGTTTATTTTTTCTTAGGAAGTGGAATATTCCGAAGAACCTGGTATACTATATTATATCAAGTATCGAGTTGCTGGAGGCTCAAGGTAATTTTTAAATTAATCTTGTTGTTGATAGTAAATGCCCTTAATATGTCATGTTTGTTGTTGGTTACTCATCATTACTAGAGCCTTATCCCAAAAATCTTTTGTTCGATACTGATTACTCAAATTTTAGCCATGCAAGTTCAATTGTTAGTGTAGAAGATCATATTAGGGTTTAGAGAAGAAAAGAATGGAGAAAGTGGGAGGAGTCAAACTTGATTCTCTCACTATGAACCATGGTATATATATAAAACTAGAAAACAAATGAAATTACACATATGCCCTTATGGTACATATATAAAATACTGATATATCTAGCACTCCCCCTCAAGCTAGAGAATATATATATCATATAATCTCAGCTTGTTACACTAAAAAGTAACCCTATCACTTCCCAACGACTTAGTAAATAGATCAACAAGTTGATATTCAGATTCGACATACATTGTGGCAATTTCACCTCTTAGAAGCTTCTCATGAACAAAATGACAGTCTACTAAGATATGTTTCGTCCGCTTGTGAAACATCAGATTGGAAGCTATATGCATAGCTGTCTGGTTATCACATAAAAGACTCATAGGTGTCTCCATTGTGAAATTAATCTCCTAGAGAAAATGTCTCAACCAAATAAGTTCACAAGAAGTATGAGACATAGCTCTCTATTCAGCTTTTGCACTTGATCTGGCCACTACTGTTTGCCTCTTGCTTTTCCAAGATACAAGATTACCTCCTATGAAGGTACAATAACCTGTGGTAGATCTCATGACTGAGGGAGAATCAACCCGATCTGCATTTGTATATCGCTCAATCTGAGTATGACCATTAGGCTTGTACAACAAACCATGTACTGGAGATCTCTTTAGGTACCTCATAATATGTTGAATAGTTACCCAATGGGGTATCCTAGGTGCTTTCATAAATTGACTCATAATGCTAACAACATGTGAGATGTCTGGTCTTGCGATGGTGAGGTAATTCAACTTTCCAACTAACCTCATGTATCTACGGGGATCATCAAACACATCTCCTTGTTCAACTGCAACTTACAACTTCTGGTCCATGGGGGTACTCACTAGTTTGGACCCAAGTAACCTTGTCTCTTCTAACAAATTTAGCATATATTTCCTTTGAGAGAGACTAATAACACGACTTGAACCAGCCACCTCAATACCAAGAAAATACCTCAATTTTTCCCAGTCTTTGGTATGAAATTGTTGTTGAAGATAAGACTTCAACCTCTGTATCTCATTAACATCACTATCAGTCAAAACAATGTCGTCAACGTAGACTATCAGTAATACATACACCTTTTCAGTTTTTTGATGGAAAATTGAATGATCTGTTTGACAACGCATCATCTCAAATGCAAGAACCGCATCACTGAACTTACCAAACCATGCTCGTGGAGATTGCTTCAAATCATAGAGTGTTTTCGAAGCTTATACACTTTGCTGGTCTCCCCCTGAGCAACGAACCCAGGTGGTTGCTCCATATACACTTCCTCTTGTGAATCACCACATAGGAAGACATTTTTAATATGTAATTGATACAAGGGTCAATCAGACATAGCAGCTAATGCAATCAACACTCGAATCGAAGTAATTTTCGCAACTGAAGAGAACGTCTCAACATAATTAACTCCATAAGTCTTTATGTATCCCTTAGCAACTAACTGAGCTTTCAATCTATCAACTGTGCTATCAGGATGAAATTTAATAATGTAGACCCACCTACAACCAACAACATGTTTTTTAGGAGGAAGAGAAACCAAAGACTAAGTATCATTATGATGTAGAGCATCTATCTCATCGACATATTTGTCCTCCATCCCGGGTGAGATAAGGCATCTTGGAGATTCTTAGGAATAGAAATAAAAGAGACAGTGAAAAGAAAAGAAAACATTGAAGAAGACAACGTAGCATAAAAAATAAAATTAGAGATAGGATGTCTAGTAACACAAGAATGGGTACCTTTGCGAATAGCAATAGGTAATTCACTAGAATATGAAATAACATCCATTACCTGAATGGAAGGAGGTACCAGTACGGAAGGTGGGGATGGATCTTTAGACGACAAAGAAGTTGGTGCTGGCGATGCAGTAGTGGTCCTCTTGTGATAAACTCGAAGTTATGTAGTAGGACTGGATTTAGAAATAAGACTAGGAACAGGTAAATGAATACTCTCTAATGTATCATCAATAGATGACTCAGTAGAGAAGTATGGTGTAGACTCGAAAAATGTAAAATCATCACAAACAAAGTGTTTGCGTAATGTGGGAATATAATACCGGTAACTCTTTTGGGTATGAGACTACCTAAGAAGCACTCTTTTCAAATTCTTGGGATCTAATTTGTCATGACCAGGACCTAAATGATGAACAAAACAGATACGCCCAAAAACACGAGGAGGAAGATAAAAAATAGGACGATTAGGAAATAAGATTTGATGTGGAGAAGTACCATCAAGGACAACAGTAGGCATACGGTTGATGAGATGACAAGTAGTAAGCATATCCTCACTCTAATAATATTTGGGGACCTTCATTTGAAACATAAGGCATGAGCAACCTCAAAAAGGTGTCGGTTTTTATGTTCAACTACCCCATTTTGTTGAGGGGTATGAGCACACGATGATTGATGAATGATATCATGAGATTGCAAATAAGTAGTATAATGACCAAGGAAAAATTCTTTTGCATTATCAGAATGTAAAATGCATAAAGAAGTATCAAATTGGGTTCGAATTTTCATAAGAAATTGTTGAAAGATATTAAACAACTCAGAACGATAATTCATTAAAAATAACCAAGTCATCCACAAAAATAACAAAATATTTAAAACTTAAATAAGAAGTAGTGGGTGAAGGACCCTGTACATCAAAATGCACTAAACGAAAAAGACTGGACTCTCTACGACTCATACTAAGTATAAAAGACACTTGATGATGTTTGTTAAACTGACACGCTTCACAATTAAGTGTGAATTCTTTATTTAAAGCAGGAACTAAACTCCGTAAAACACGAAGAAAAGGATGACCAAGTCGACAATGCCACTGAAAGGTGTTTGAAGATAAATGGAGAGCTGTCGGGACTGAAGCACTGTTGAGAAGATACATACCATCTACTTCAAGCTTGCCACCAATCATCCTCTTCATCTTTAGATCTTGAAACACACAATGAGGATAAAAATGTCATTGAACAATCTAGTTTCTTTGTAAGTTGACTCACAGAAAGAAGACTAAATGAAAAATTTTGAACATAAAATACTGAGGACAAAGAAGGACTTGGATTTGGTTGTGAATTTCCTAACCCAACAACTTTTGAAAATGGTCCATCAACTAATTTAATGTTTTGACAAGAAGATGGAGAAAGAGATGATAATAGGTGAGAATTACCTGTTGTATGATCTAATGCATCGGAATCAATGATCCTAGGGCTCGTAGATGATAATAAATAAGTGTATAGTAGTAGCTGATGAGTTGGAGACTAATTTATCATACTCCTCTCAAGAAAGGACAATGGATTCTTTCTTAATATTTTGATTAAATGAAACAGTAGGCTGCACAACATCTTCTGCTGAAGATAATGACGCTTGAGGGACAACTGGTCTTCTATAAATATCCTAAAAAAGTCAATAGTGTGTCCATCCCTACTACAATGTGTACACTTTTGGGCTCCATGACCTCCACGGCCTTTCCCTAAATCTCTACTACCATCTCTACCTTCACGACTACCACCATGTTCCCCTCGACTACCACTGTGATCACGACCACCACGATCTCCAAGAGTAGCTAAAGTAAAGCGATCACTTATAGGTTGGCCACTATCTGATAAAGTGACTCTCTTTATCTTGGAAAAAACATTTTTCAAGGAAGGAATATCAAGACTTCCTAAAATTTAAGACTTGATAGCATCATACTCTAATTAGACGGATAAAAAAAGACGAATAACATCCTTATCCTCTATTTTCTTTTGCATTTGAAGGATATTACTAGAAATAAGTTGATATTGATTTAGTTCACGCATATGCATCAAAGAACCGAAGGTTTGATCTAGAGTCTTAGGGTCTGTTCTTTATAGAAACCAGCTCCAGCTCCAGAAGCTAGCTTTTGGAAGAAGCAGAAGCTTAGAACCTGAAAAGCCACATCCAACAAAAGCATATTCGTTACAGAAGCACAGAAGCCGAAAATTGATGTTCGTTTGACAGTTTTTTATAGTTGGATTCTGGTAAAATGACCAGAATACCCTTAATGTTGATAATGCACTCAAAATGCACAAAAAATGACCAGAATACCCTTGTAAACATATAATTACACTAAATATATATATAAATATAATAAATTTATATTAAAAAATTATAAAAATAATTATTTTCAATTTAAATAAATTTATAAATTTTATAATTCTATCTAAAGAGGCTCCCTTAGACACTGCTGAAGCTCACATATATGAAATCCATTCTCATGGGACAACTGCTACAGCACAAGTCGTTGCAAATCTAGTTGATGAACTTGAGTCTCATACAAAAAATTTGGAAACCTAGGATACCACCCATTACTCTGGTAGATGAATTTACATTAAACTAGCCTTTGCCATAAGCAACAACTTTCCTCTTCAAACCACCAAAACCATTTCTCGTGGCATGTGGTAACTGTATCCTTAAAGAGCTTCACTCCAAGCCCTTCTAATTTGGGGTCTCAAATATTATTCTGATATGGCAAGAAGAAAATTTTATTGTTCTTCTCATCCTCCAAAAAAATCTCCAAACATCCTCCCCAACCTATTGGTCTTCTACCCCGGAATTGTAAGGAGAGAATGAAAATAAATGGAAAGACTTGAGAGAATGTTTAATCAACAAATTCTATTCCATTTTAAATAGATTTATTTGCTTCCACAAGGCAAATATGCCGCCATACGTTCAAGGACCAGGCCCTAGCTAACCTTCATCCTTTAATTAGCCCCCAAAGGAAGCTCCATGTAAGGCACAAAAATTTGCTACCTCAGGTACCCAATGTTCAACTTGAAAGTCATAACTTTGCTCTGTCATTCCTTAAAATGCATCCAACATTAGCTTCATCCAAATAAACTTGTCGACTAAATAATTATCGTCCATACTATTTTCATCAAAGGTTTTAAAAGCTTTTAATCAAATTTACCAAAATTGTATAAAAAACTTATGTTCTAATTTTTCACACAGTGATTGTGGTTCTCACACAACATGGCATCTCCTGTACTGATTTCTAGTAATACATTAAAGAAATAGAAATTCAAAAAACAAGAACTAAAACATTCAAATACATAACTCCATACCGTCGATCGCTTATCGATTGAAAATGAGAGAATCATCTCAAATGGTAATTTAATCGCACTCCAATTCTCCAAATCATAGAACTTCAATAAATCCCCTAAAGATTTAATAATAGACCACATTGTTGCTGTTGATACTGCTTCTGGTGGTCTCTGTAACAACGCAACAAGAACCAAAACAACATCAATTGCCTTCAAAGGAGGAAGCGATTGAGAAGGAATGAGAGGAAGTAAGATTGAGAGGTATGAAGTAAGATTGAGAGGTATGAAGTAAGAGCAGCAGTGGCACTAGAGTCTAGAGTATCTGCTGCATCGTTAATGGCATAAATTGTAGCAGCAAAGTAGGCCGATGGTATGAGAGGGAGACCTTCTTCTTGAAGGATTGCTGTCATGGCGGCAGATGAAACACAGCGATGGCGGTGCTGAGGAGCAGTTGATTTACCGTATCATTCCATTAATATTTGGTAGAGATCTTAGTTTTCTTTGAAGGGGTTCTCTACAACCTCTAGTTCTTCTTTTTCGACTACTTTGTCTTTAATGGCGGCCATGTATTGTACACTTCTCTTCATTTTTGCAGGTGAAGAGGAGAGTTGGAATTTTGTATCCACCTTCTCTGAACCCTTCTCGATTGTCTCTTGCAACTGAGAGTAATGCTATCTATGTTGAAAATCGATAAAACAAAAGTGTTTTTAGGTTTACATTTTCATTGGAAATTTGAAAAAAGAGGGAGGGTATTTCGGTATTTTTACCTAAGCCGTTTTCGGTAGTTGGCTTTGCGCAAAAGCCAAATAGAGAAGCCCCCTTTCGACGACTTTAGTTAAGAGCTGCTTTTGGGCTTCTGTTGCTATTTGTGGGAGCTAAAAAAGCCCAAACGAACATCGTTCATTGGGCTTTTTTGGCTTAAAAGCTAAAGAAGCAAAAAAAAACTGGCTTCTGAAGCTCAAACGAGCAACCTCTTATCATCTTGTTGTAAGGATAAAAATTGTTGAGTTATCTCATAAATTCGGGTTATATTGTTAGATCCAAAATACATGTTCCTCACTCGTTCCCAAATCTCCTTCACAGTATCCAAAAACATAAAGTTAACATTGATCTACGCCTCCATACTATTCCACAACCAAGTAAAAATCTTAGCATCTTCCTGTTCCCATACCTCAATGACTTTTTGATCGAGAAAACCAGACTTCACTTTGGTTAGGTGAGATTGGCCTTTAAAAAAATCTCCACGGCCTTCGACCATTTTATGTAGTTACTTCCATTTAAGCAAATAGAAGCCATTTGAGTTCCAATCAAATCAGTAGATATACCCAAGATAGTCTTATACTCCATGATGAAACAACTGATTGCCGAAGAAGTAGTAAAATTGCTCTACAATTTTCGGCGCTTCCGTTACCAAATTAATTTTCGTGAACGATTTTCTACTGTCGAAAATCTCCTCGACACAAATTCCTTATAGTTAAGATCTATGAAAAACCTCCAAAAATAGAGAGAAATCTATTCCAACGAAGTCGCAGGGTTCTAAAACTCTTCTAGATAAAATCGCAAGGCTCCAAAACCCTTTCCAGATAAAATCGCATATCTCCAATACCTCTCCAAATGAAGTTGCAGGGTACCTTGAAGGCCAGAAACACAATCTGAAATCTAACCACTACACCGTACCACTACCAACTACTAATAATTGTCGAAAATCCCTCGATCTATGATCACATTAGGGATATTTTTTAACCACAAAGACAAAATCCTCCAAACAGGGGATTTTGACCACCACGAGGATAATAAGTACAAGTCAGTTAAGAAAAGTCTGGTTTATAACAAGAGAGAAAAGAAGAAGAAGAATGCGGAAGAAGAGGAGAGAGATCACTAGAGAAGCTTTGATACCATGTAGAAGATCAGATTAGGGTTTAGAGAAAAAAGAATGGAGAAAGTGGGAGTAGTTGAACTTGATTATCTCACTATGAATTGTGGTATATATATAAAAGAAGAAAATAAATGAAATTATAGATATGCCCTTATGAAAAATATATAAAATACTGATGTATCTAACAGTTAATATGTTGTAAGTTTTTCTGTATGTATGCACTCTAGTTTGTTGGTATACCTCCCTTTCAAATTATGGCAGGAATGACATAAGTGAAGCATGTTGTAGACATTTGACAAAATTGAAAAAAACTAAAATAAGTAGCACTGAAAATTGGTATGATATGTTCTCTTACTAGATTAAAATTAGCATGGTAATGAATTTTAATGCATCTGAAATTGGATCTATGTTCTTAAAACTTTTTAATTTTAATTTTAATTTTTTTAAATTTTTTCTTTGTTGCAGGGATGACTATCTTACAATAGCCACAACACGCCCAGAGACATTATTTGGTGATACTGCAATTGCCGTCAATCCTGAGGTATGTTATTTTTGCTTGCCTTTAAGTAGTGGTCCCATGAAGTTTTTCTCTTTGTTTCAAATAGCTGCGGTACTAGTTTAGCTAATATTTGTCTGTTTTCTACACTATGGCTTCATTTTTAGTTTTTCTTAGATATGTACATTATTATCATCATTATCATCATCAAGAAGCGCTTTAAAGAAGACACTGTTCAATGTTCCATTTTATGCTTGTTATTCCTTGATCTTCTTTTACGTGCATTATTTTTCTCCAATGAATCTCATTCTCTTCCAATATCTCTTTTATAAAGCTTCTCACTTAATTCTTGTCCGTTTTTTTTTTCTTTTACCAATATTTCAGTGCGAGTTCTAAGAGGTGATTATGTAGAATATGGGATGATAATTATAATTTTTTACTTCTCATAAGTTGTTTGGATAAGAGTTATATTATGTATTGGAGATTTTAATGTCCAGATTTATGCTTGATGACTCCTTATTTTGGTTTGTTTCCTCTCTATTTGTAGGATGATCGCTATTCGAAGTATATCGGCAGGCAGGCAATTGTACCTATGACATTTGGCCGTCATGTCCCAATTATATCTGATAGAGTAAAATTTCTCATTTATTTTGTTTGTTTTAGCTTCCCATGTTGCTAACATTCAACATTAAATTCTTATTGCCTTTTGAAAGCTTAAACTGATTTTGATGTTATAGCACATAATTTTAACAATTCTTGGTAAATAACCTTACGTCTAACGCCTAACTCTACTAAGAATAGAAATATGGCAGTATGTTGATAAAGAATTTGGAACTGGAGTTTTGAAGATAAGCCCTGGGCATGATCACAATGATTATCTTCTTGCTCGAAAGCTTGGTCTACCTATACTTAATGTAATGAACAAGGATGGGACACTAAATGAAGTTGCTGGAATATACTGGTAAGCATATATATGCTACTTTGGATAATTGTTTTTTTTATAGATGTTTTGCTTAATATATGTTAATGATATTTGCCTTTTAGTGGGATGGATCGGTTTGAAGCAAGGAAGAAATTATGGTCAGAACTTGAGGAGACGGGTCTAGCTGTCAAAAAGGAACCCCACACTTCACGAGTTCCCAGATCCCAGCGAGGCGGAGAAGTGTGATAATATTCATTTCCAAAGTTTTATGTTCCAAGTTGAAATATAATTGAGTTGGATGGATTCCTCATTGGAATAAGTTTTTCTCATACAGTGGTCTTCATTCGCTAATTAGGTGATAGAGCCTCTTGTGAGTAAGCAGTGGTTTGTTACCATGGAGCCCCTAGCTGAGAAGGCCCTGCTTGCAGTTGAGAAAGGAGAATTAACCATTCTGCCTGAAAGATTTGAGAAGGCAATCTTTCACAATTTTAGTTTTTATCCATTAATTTCTCCTATTCATTCTTAACACTTGTTTGAAGATTATTGCTTAACCATGCTTATCTCAAGATTACTCAAACAATAATCATGACATTATTGTTCCATGATAGATCATAATCAATACTGATGTCTTAGTAATCGTTCTGCAAAGTCCCTAACTCAGATTTGCTGCCAAATGTTCTTGCTTACACCTCTTCTCTTGGCTTTGATTGTAGATATATAATCATTGGCTATCAACTATTAAAGATTGGTGTATAAGCAGACAACTTTGGTGGGGGCACCGCATACCAGTTTGGTACATTGCTGGCAAAGATTGTGAAGAAGACTATGTAGTTGCTCGGAGTCCTGAAGAAGCGCTAAAAAAGGCTTGTGAGAAATATGGAAAAGGAGTTGAGATATATCAGGATCCAGATGTTCTTGACACTTGGTTTTCAAGGTAGTGTATTGTATTCTTTACTGTCATCCATGTTATTTTTGGTTTTCATTCTATTTTTAAGACTTCAACCGCTACCAAAGCACGCTTTCTCACCGGTCATTCTCAATGTTACTGAAATCTCTGAATAAAACAGCTATACTGTACCTATCCTTTATCCTCACTGCAGACGATGCAAATAATCTCTGCTGATTTACTGTATCAAATAGCCTAGAGCACTACTGTACTTATGTGACTATGGGTTCTTTGATAGCCATACCCTTTTCAATCGACCATCCCCACAACTGTTAATTTTACAAGCCAAGCCAATATGCACTATTTCATATGTGGCTATGGGTTGTACCAGTGCAAAAGGCTTTCTTGTTAGGTGTTCTCCTCTGGGTATAGGTCATATTATTCCATTTTTTGAGATTCCTAATGTGTACAATCCAACTCATAATCCCTATAAGAGGCAAGACAACTGATTATCCTGACCCTAGTTTGTTCCTTTATCTCATGGGGTAGATTTTGAGTTCTTTGAAGGATCAAATAAATTATTGCCTGATTTCTAAGATCATTTGGGGGCATCCCTTGGAATACCAATCAACTTGAGCGACTAAATGATTTGATGGCGGAAGTGGATCATTGTGGTTCCAACCACGAAGAAGAGACATGTGAGACAAAGTCAATCAGCCTTTAAGCCCATCTGAATAATTGCTTTAACATGGTTTGCTTGTTTATTTAAAACCACTAATGGGTACGTTTTAGTGAAGTGAAAAGCCTCCGAGATTGCATTGGGTTCCTTAACCCACGTTAATCTGTTGCTCATACTCTTACTAGTGCTTTACCTTTTTTTAGAGCTAAATTGACCATGGAAGGTGCCCAACAAGGGGTCGTTGGTGACCAAGATGAAGGTGGATAGGCTTTAGGCAACAAGCTCTATTGCTACAAACATTAAGACCGAACTTTCATTCAATCTGCTTGCATCCACTAGGAAGGGAAGGGAGTGTGGTTCATTCCAACACATTTGATTAGTTTGTATTTGTTTCCTTCAGCCAATTCTTTTTTATTGGTGGTCAGTGTTTCTTGTTGAAAGAAAAAGGTCCATTGAAGCTGAAGAAGCATAGACAGTTTGTAGGGACCTCCACTTGCCGAAATGTGTTGGGAGTACATTTGAGTTTCCATTGGTCGATGTCCATCCCTTTTATTTGAGTTTGCTCATAAGAATTGGCTGACCTTTATAAGCTCCTCTGAAGGAATAAGAATCCTATTAAATTCTATTACTTGTTGTCTTTAAATGGATAACCCCCCATTGAAAGGTCTCTTTGCTAAGGATGATTCGAGTAATGGAGTTGAAACCTAGGGTGGACTCACTACTATGTTTTGCAGAGCCAGTGATTGAATGATAGGGTACCTTACTTGAACGATATGTCTCAGTTGAGATGGTCCAAGACAGAATTACACTTATGAACTAAGAATAGAGATAATTAGTTGCTAATCACCCTTGCACATTTAAAAAGTCCCCTTTGCACTTATGTTCTTCTTTGGAAGCTCAAACTAGTTTAACACTACTCTACCTTCTTTTGAACTTGCACTCCTTTAGAAGCTCAATTTCTTCTTCTTAGTTCCTAGAGAGAGAGAGAGATTTAAAAAAATAAAAGAATAGTTGCTATTTTGAAGGTTGGGGTGCACATGACGACTTGTGATCTGCAAATAGCTCCCCTAAGAATGCTTCTTTCCTTAGTAATTTAATGAAGTTGCAAATGGAAATCAACTGAATTTCATATTTTTGGTCTTCACCTTTCAATGATAAATCTAGAAGTTTGGGGAGTTTGTTAGTAGGGCTGGGTTTGTAGATATCCCGCTTTGTGGGAATAAGTTCACCTAGCCTAATAATTGGGAAATACCAATGATGAGCAAGTGAGATGGATTTTTGATCACACCTTATTGGGAGGAACACTTCGTTTCTATTCACCATGAGGTTTTTCCCAATCCAGATTTATACCACTACCCCATTGCTTTGAGGGTGGGGGAATTCATTAGATGGCCCACTCCTTTCAAGATTGAGAATATGTGGTTGAAACAGGAGAATTTTGTGGGTTTGATTCATGAGTGGTGGGATAGCTTCGAGTTCATTGGTAGGCCAAGTATGGTGTTTAGGAGGAAATTAAATGCGATAAAAGAGAAATTGGTATTCTAGAATAGAGATTGCTTTGGTAGAGTGGAGGTTCGGAAAACAAAGATGCTTGTAGAGATTGAAGAGCTAGGTAGGAAGGGAGAATTTGGTTTGTTGGATGTAGAGAAAAAAACTAGAAGTTTTATCAAAGATGAGTTTCAAAAGCTTATTGTTATGGAAGAAGTGTGCTGGAAATAGAAGTCTAGGGTGAAGTAGTTAAAGGAAGGTGATTCTAACATGAAGTGTTTTCATAGAATGACGATTAGACATAGGAAATCAAACTTAATTTCAATGTTATGGGTAGATGGGGTCAAGTTGGAAGGGGATAAGAAGGTGTCTAATGGGATTCTTGAATTTTACAAGAAGTTACAAAGAGGAAAACTTTGCTTAGCCGAATCTGGATCTACTTCAGTTTGATTTAATGTTGGAGACTCAAAGGTGTTGGCTTGAGAGACCGTTTGAGGAGGATGAGGTTTGGACTGTTATTTCCAGTAAGACCAATGATAAAGCAATGAGTCCCGACAATTTCTTGATGGCGTTCTTTTTAGACTAGCTGGCCCCTTCTTAAAAGGGTACTTCCTAGCAATGGTAAGAGTTATTGGAAATCTTAGAACAGTTAGTTTCAATTTGTCTACTATTAGTTTATTTCTATTCTTTCTTTGTAAGGACATATTTGTCCATTCACTTATTATTGGTTATATATATATATATATGCCAAGCTCTCATTATGAGACTTGACTTTTCTCTTCTAAAATTCTTCTTGGTATCAGAGCAAAAAAAATCCCTTGGCCTTTCATCTTCGTTCCTCCCCTTCCATTTTTTCCTTCTCTCATTAATTCTTCTACACTTTAACTCCAATCACCTAACAGTAGCCTCATTTGGAGTTTCTCCCCTTCAGGGGCTCTTTTTATTTTTGATTTATATTCTTTTAATTGCATGTTGCGATAGACATTTTTTTTAGTTCTTCACATGCTACAATATACCTTAGGGTTTCTTTTTCGATCTACCTGTGTTCCGATCAGAGCCATTAGAACTTATCTCTCTAGTGATTGCAGTAGATATTTTTTCGGTAAACTTCGATCAACCCAACAGCCCTAATCCGACTTGCTACAACATCAGACAACATGAACGTGCTGTTGTGTACATCACGATCAAACCCACAGATCTTACACAGCCTTGCGATAGCAGTTGCTAGTGGTTGTGAGCCCTGCGATCAGTGTACATGCCTTGAATAGCTCCGCGATCAACCCTACAGATCTGTAACAGCCTTGCGACAGGAGCTGCTGGTGATTGGAAGCCTTGCGATCAACTTATAGGCCTGAAACAGACCTGCGATCAACCCTACAGATCTTTAATAGCCCTGCGACAGTAGTTGCTGCTGATTGGAAGCATTGTGATCAACCTATAAGCCCTAAATAGACCTGCGATCAGTCCTACAAGTCTTGAAATTCCCTGCGACCAAACCTACAGGCCCTGGATTGTCCTATGACAGCAACAACTAGTGATTGGGAGCATTGCGATTACTCTATAGGGTTGTACAAATACCTACACCACCAGTAGAGGGTGTCTCTGTGACTTACGACATCTTTACCTTGGTTGGTTTAACCCTATGACAACTGGGGCTTCGACAACAAAAAAAAAAAAAAGTTTCTTTTCAACAGCCAAGGGTTTCGACAACAACCAGTTGTGGTTGTTTCTGGTGTTGCCGACAGCAATTAATCATATTATCTGGGATTCGACAGTACTAATATGGGAGATCTCCCTTCAATCCAAAATTCCTTCTTGCTCATAGTGTGCAATGACGATGATTCACGAAACTAAGGACTCTACCACAACCCTTGGGACTAATTTCTCAATCTAGTGTATAACCAATGCCCTACTTGATGGTCGTCCCGGTTAGTGCAACTTTATTTGGGTAGTAAAGGAAAATCTAGTTGGTTATCAGGTGTTATCCCTAAGCCACCCCTCACTGATCCTAAATTTGAACAATGGGAAATCGATAATTGTACCATTCTTGGATAGTTATTTAACTCCATGGAGCAATGCATTTACACAATGTTTATGTATCATGAAACTGTCTCTTCTTTGTGGTCAGCTTTTACTCAGACATATGCACACGCTCGTAATGACTCGAGGATTTATGAGTTTATGGGGATATTGCTCAAGCTACTCAAGGAAATCAGAGTGTTGCATATTATTTTGGATTTTTTCAGTCCCGTTGGCTAAGTTGTCTGCTAAGGTAGTCGGGTATGTGGTCAAGAGGATTGCTAGACATCAGACATATCAGTTTCTCATCGGTCTATGCCTTGAGTTTGAGACACTACGGACACAAATCATTAATACCACTCCTGTACATTCCTTATTTGAGACATTTGCGATTATTTTTAGCGATGAGCGTCGTAGCCGTGTAGTTCCCTCTTAGACTCCATCTTCTGTCATTATCTCTGCCCCAGATACAGATCAGATGGCCCTTGTAGCCAATTCGGGGTTCTTTAACTCCCGTACACACGGGTCCGGGAATCGTGGACGTGGTAAAGGAAGTGGTTTTACATGTAGCCACTGTGGGAAGATTGGTCATGAGAAGGCTCTCTGTTTTCAGCTCCATCCCCACCTGTTGAGATCCTCTGGGGGACAACTTTGTGCTGTTAGTGTGGAATCTACCTCTGTTGATCCTGCCTCCTTTGGAACTATTGATTTCCAGCATTTCTAGACACAGATTACAGTTATTGTACGGGATCAGATTCAGGCCCAGATTCTTTCATCTTTGACAATTGTTTCTATTACCACACCTCTAGGTACCTCTTCTGCATTTCATGTCACTCAGTCTGGCTCTGTTTTTTTGACTTGGGTAATTGATTTTGGTGTCTCTGATCACATGACCAGTGAGTCCAATCATTTTATTTTTTCTATTTTTCCTACTACTCATAAGGAGGTTCGTCTTGTTGATGGGTCTTTTATCCCTATTCACAGTAAGGGTACTATCTCCTTATCCCTTGATTTTCCTCTTGATTCTATTTTTCATGTTCCTCACCTCTCTCTTAACTTTATGTTCGTGAGTAGCATTACCAAATCTTTAAACTATTCTGTAACATTTTTTCTTACTCACTATATCGTTCAAGACCTAACTTCGAGGAGGATTTTTGACAAGGGGTATGAGAGGGATGGGCTGTACTTGTTTGGCGTTCTACCTACTGCTACTCCAGCTTCCGTCCTTCCACTCACTAGAAATCATACTTTTTCTTCCCAAACTTCAGATTTATGGCACGCTCGCTTAGGGCATGATAATTTTCAACACCTATGTTCTTTATTTTCTACTTTAAAAACTTCTTGTAATAGACACAAGTTTCAGTGCTCTGTGTGTGAACTTTCTAAACACACACGTACGTTTTATAATCCTCGCATGTATAGAGTTAATGTTATTTTGACTTAGTTCATTCTGATGTGTAGGGGCCTTCCCTTGTTACTGCTTTTAAAGGTCATAGATATTATGTTACATTTATTGATGACTATTCTCATTGGGTTTATTTAATGCTTTTTCGTTCTGAGGTGCTCCCTATTTTTGTTAATTTCCTTAAAATGATTTGGACTCAGTACAACATTATTGTCAAATCTCTTAAAACGGATAATAGAGGGGAATATATTTCTGATGGGATTCGGTTCCATCTTCATGAGCATGGTATGCTTCATCAGTTGACTTGCCCCTACACTTCTAAGTAAAACGGGGTGGCAGAACGTAAGAATCGCCACCTCATGAACATTGTCCGTTGTCATCTGTGGGGGATGCATGTTCCCAAGTCATATTGGAATATGACAGTTCTTACTGCTGCTTTTTTTCTAAATCGTATTCCGAGTTACACTTTAGGGGCACAAGTGCCTCTTCATGTTCTTCGACCTAATAGCACTCTCTTCCCCCTTATACCTAGAGTCTTTGGGTGTACCTGCTTTGTTCAGAATAGAACTCCCCATCGCACCAAACTAGATGGCAAAGATGTTCGTTGTGTTTTCTTAGGTTACTCATCTATGTCAAAGGGATATCGGTGCTATAATCATCACTCATTGTATTATTCATTTTTTAGATGTCACATTTTTTGAAAATATTCCATATTTTAGTGCTTTATTTTCTTTGCAAGACTCTCTTTCTTTGCAGGATCACTATCCTATAGTGCTATCGTTTCTAATTTTCTCTCCATCTTCATCTTCACTGCTGCTGCAAGTTTACTTTCGTCAGCCTCCCCCCTCACAAATCTTGCCTACCTCCTCCTATGACTTAGGTATACCCCCTTCTACATTTACTCTTGTTCCTTCTATTTCTGATTCTTACTTACCTATTGAACTTCACAAAGGTAAGCGAGAGTGTGTTACTAATCACCCTATCGTCCAATATGTTTCATATCAGGATCTTTTTTCTTCCTATCGAGCCTATTTTGTCTCCACAGACTCTATTTGGGTTCCTCGGTCTGTATCTGAGGCTTTACGTGATCCTAATTGGACTAGAGCCATGACAACTAAGATGGATGCACTGTAGAAGAATCACATCTGGATACTTGTTACCCTTTCATCTGGGGAGCGGACCGTTGGTTGTAAATGGGTCTTTACTGTGAAACACCTCGCGGATGTGACTGTTGATCGGTATAAGACGCGATTAGTTGCTAAAGGATTTACGTAGATTCCAGGGAAAGATTTCGGTGCCACATTTGCTCCTGTCGTTAAACTTTACACTGTTCGTCTTCTTATCTCTTTACCTGTTTGTCACTCATGCCCCCTTCATCAACTTGATGTGAAAAATACTTTTCTAAATAGTGATTTGACTGAGGTTATATATATGGACCCCCCTCATGGGTTTTGCCTTTAGGGGGAGTATTGTGGGAAGGTATGTCAACTTCTCAAATCTAGGTATGGCCTGAAACAGTCTCCGCGAGCTTGGTTTCTTTGTTTTTCAGAAGTTATTTTGTCTATGGGATTCACCAGATGCCACTCAGATCATATTTTTTTTGTTCATCAAGGATTGGATGATTGTTGTGCCATTGTTCTAGTGTATGTAGATGATATTATCTTGACAGGAGATGATGCGCAACGGATTGACATGATAAAGATGATATTGGGTCGTGCCTTTGAGGTTAAGGACTTAGGTCCTCTCAAGTATTTTTTAGGGGTAGATGTAGCTCGCTCATAACGTGGTATTTCATTATGTCAATGCAAATACACATTAGATCTTCTTCACGACACTGGTATGCTTGGTTGTCGTTTTGTCTCTTCCCCAATGGATCATAATCATCGCCTTCATATTGAATATGAGGAACTTTTATTTGATCCTTCATCTTACCAGAGACTCGTAGGCCGTTTGATTTATCCGACTAACACTAGATCGAATTTGACCTTCGCGGTTAGTGTAGTCAGTCAGTTTATGCATGCTCCGCATACCTCTTATCTTGATGTCGTGTATCGTATCCTTCGCTATTTGAAGTCTCTTTCTGGTTTAGGCGTATTTTATTCGTCTACTACTCAGCCACATTTATCCTGTTTCACTGATGTTGATTATGTGGGTTCTCTTACAGATAGGAGATCTACTTCTGGTTTCTGTACTTTCTATGGTTGTAAACTTATCTTGTGGAAAAGTAAGAAACAGAGTGTTATTTCTCGTTCTTCTGTTGAAGCTGAGTATCGTGTTATAGTTCGTGGCATATGTGAGTTTCTTTGGCTTAGATCTTTGCTATCAGAGTTGGGATTCCCTACTGTTGGTTCCTCATCGTTGTTTTGTGACAACAAATTTGCTATCATGCTTGCATCCGACTCAGTCTTTCATGAAAGGACTAAGCACATTGAGGTTGATGTTCACTTTTTCAGGGAGAAAGTTCAATTTGGTGCACTTGAAATAGTCTTTGTTTTTTTTTTTAAATCAACTGGTCGATATACTTACGAAGTCTGTTGGACCTTCTATCACTAATTCTCATCTTGCCAAGCTGGTCTTAGTTGATATATTTTCCCCAGCTTGAGGGGGAGTATTAGAAATCCTAGAACATTTAGTTTCAGTTTGTCTAATATTAGTTTATATCTATTCTTTCTTTGTAAGGACATATTTGTCCATTCACTTATTATTGGTTATATATATATGCCAAGCTCTCATTATGAGACTTGACTTTTTTCTTCTAAAATTCTTCTAGAGTTTTATAGGGAGGTGTTTTTGGACTACAGACCCAATTGTATTTTTGTGGCTCTAATTCCCAAAAAGAGTGATACAAAGGATATTTCGGAGTTGAGGCCCATTAGCTTGGTGGGAGGCACATACAAGATTATTTCCAAACTTCTTGCCTTGAGGATGAAAATGGTCATAGATAGTGTGATTGGGCCATACCAAGTGCCTTTGTGAGAGGAAAGCAAATCTTGGATGGAGTTCTTATTGCTAAAGAGTGTATTGATTCTAGATTAAAAACAAAGAAGCCTGGTTTGGTTTGCAAGATTGGCTTAGAGAAGGCTTATAATCATGTCAGATAGAACTTTTTGGAATACATCTTGGGTTGTATGCGTTTTGGGTAGATTTTGAGTCATGAAATACGTGTCCTCACCTACTTTTTCTATCTGGTAAATGGGATGTCTCATGGTTTTTTCAGGAGTTCTAAAGGTTTGAGATAGGGAGTTGCACTATCCCCTTTCTTGTTAATTGTACTTGTTGAAACTTTGGGGAGGATGCTGAGAAATGCAAAGGAGAATGGAGATATTTGCGGCTTTACAGTAGGGTCTGTTAAACCAGTTGTGTTGCATATGCAACTTGTGGATGACACACTTATCTTTTTGGATGTTTCACTTAATCCAATAAGATTTTTGGGTGCGGTCTTGTGTTGTTTTGAGGCAGCTTTTTGTCTTTTCTTCAATCTCCAAAAAAGTAAAGTGTTTGCTGTTGGGAATGTGCATAATGTTGAGGTACTTGTAGTTGTGTTGGATTGTCAGACAAGTTTGCTCCCCTTTAGATACTTTTGGGGCTCTATATAGTTCAAAATCTCTGTGGGATCCATTGTTGGAAAGAGTTGGGAGAAGGCTAAGCTGTTGGCATGCCTGATACCTATCTCAGGGAGGGACAATTACTTTGATCAAAAGCACATTTTCTAGTATTCCGGTTTATTTCCTTTCTCTGTTCACTATGCCAAAGAATGTGGAGTTGGTTCCTGATAAATTGTTCAAGGGAGTTCTCGTGGCATGATAAAAACAATAGAAAACTGCGTTTAGTGAGTTGAAAGCGGGTGTGCACCCTTAAAAAGGAAGGGTGCTTTGGTTTCTCAAGTTGGCTCTAATGAATAAAGTGCCATAGGAGTGTAGGAATAAGTAATTATTCTTTGCGGAGTTAATTTGTAATATTTAGATGTTGAGAGGTTATTTGTAATTGTTAATAAATCAAATGTATGATGGATAGAAGGGGTCTATCAACCCTAATCTCATAAGTTTTTTCTCTAATTTTCTCTTCTTTCTTCTCCTTTTGATCTACAACTAGGGAAAATGGGTTTGGACTTTTGAGATTTAGTGTCGAGGAGGATAGCCTTTGGCAAAAGGTTATAGTGGATAAGTTTAAGTTGTGTCTATTTGGGTGGGAGAGTGGGACCAAGTGTGGGACAATGGGCTTTGGAGTTTGGAGAGGGATTCTCAAGGTTGCTCCTTTTGTGCGGGCAAAAACAAGGTTCAAGGTAGGAAATGGGAGGAGACTAAGGTTTTGAGAAGATAGGTGGTTTGGTCATACTCCTCTTAGGGAGTAATTCCTAACCTTATATGAGTTGTCACTAAAAAAAGGGTAGGAAAATTCTAGCATTGTGTTAGATTAAGGCGGGTCGTTGCTTGGTATTTTGGGTTTAGACGAGCATTTAATAATTGGGAGGTGGGGGAAGTGGACAGATTAGTTGGGATAGTTGGATTTGGGAGAGGTCTAAGAGTGGGAAGTGGGCTTTTAGACCTAGGGTTGTCGACGGATGCTTATAGGATCAAATACAGTAATATCCTAATCCGAAATTTTTATCTGATATCCGAATTCGAATTTGAATCTGACGGATGTTCTAAAACTCTATCCCAATTCGAATCTAATTATCCTATCGGATATCAGATAATATCCGATTAGAATTCGAATAATTTGTATATTATAAAAAACACAATTTTTTTCGTATCCAATTGATTTTTCATTAGTAAAAAAACCTATAATATATTATACTATGTATATAATAAATAAATCAAGTTAAATAATATATATTATATTATTTATATAAAAAATAAAATAAAATAAATAATATATATCATATATTATTTCGAATCGGATATTATCGGATTCAAATGTTAATATCCAAATCCGTATCCGATAAGGATTCGAATATATAAAACTATCTAAATTTGAATTCAATATTCGAAATTTTCAAATAATATCCGATTTTTTGAATTTGAATTCGAACCGGATTTGAATTTTCGACTATCCATTGACGCCCCTACTTAGACCCATAGCTCAGTTGATTTGAAAAATTGCAAAATAACTTTGAGGTCGTGGGTTCAAATCCAGCTTACCCATCTAAAAAAAAGAGCGGGAAGTTTTCCAGAGTTCTCTCTAAGTGTCTTACACAGCTGAGTGATAGAAGCTTTCCTGTTGATACTATCTAGGGTCTGAAGGTTGCTTAGAAGGTGGCCTTTTTGAGGACAATGGTGTCAGACAAACTTCAAATGGCAGATTTGCTAATTGCCAAAGGTTTTTGTATGCAAAATTTTTGTTTTAGGTACAAAAGTATGGGGTTTTGGTGAGACATCTTCTTCATTGTTTGTTCGCATGCATGATGCAGGATTGTGAACACTAACGTAATATGTTAAAGTTTGAGATCAAGAATAAATTAACAATTGCAAATCAAAGTATAAAATAAAGCTCAATCAATCACAACCTAAAGAAATATCTAAAAGATAATTAAAAGTGGTTCGAGACATAATCACAATCCTACAATGTTAAATCCTTTAAATAGTGAACGATGAACTCAAAGGAAGGTAGGACTTCCACAGGTTTAGGGTTCAAACCAATATCAACGTGTCTCAATGATTAAGGTTGGGAAATGTGTAAACTGAGGGTTTAGTAGTGAGTAAAGCTTGCTAATTTTGAGGTCTTGGACAAAATACCCAAATAAATATCTAAAAGATGATTAAAAGTGGTTCGAGACATAATCACAATCCTACAATGTTAAATCCTTTAAATAGTGAACGATGAACTCAAAGGAAGGTAGGACTTTCACGTTGCGGAAGCGTGTGAATCAATAGATTCGATAGATCGTGTTCAATGGAACACTCAAAATCAATTTGAATCAATAGATTCAATTGATAAACAAGCAATAACTTGAAAGAAAATAAAATATAAAACTAAAAAATAATAATTAAAAGAGAAGATAATTGAATTGATTGTTGATTTTCGGATTTGGAGCTCTTTATATAGATAACTCCATCATAACAACTTCTAATCCTACTAAAATACTAAAAATTAATATTCCTAATCTATGTATAACTTAATATCAACTTTCTAATCCTATTAGAACTCAAATTGGAGATTTCTAAGCACTTCTAATTATAGTCTAAATAATAAAAATGAATTTAAAACAAATTAGAAACTAACAAGGAATTGTACTCCTAACATAACTATGAAATAGAAATCCTATTAGAAGTAGAAATAGAAATACTAGTAAAGCTCTAACTAGGATTGTAGATGTCCTACATCAGGCTCCCTTTCTTTGAGAAAACTCGTCCTCGAGTTGGTGTAGGAGTAGAAAAACCATCCTCCGAAAAATAAGGATAGATGTCCTTGACGTTGAATGTCAGGGATATGTGCCTATCATCAGGCAAATCCACTACATAAGCGTTATTGTTTATTTTTTTCAAGATACGAAGGGGCCCAATTTTCTTTAGCTTGGTCTTGTTGTAAGTTCCAGCAGGGAAGTGATCTTTACTAAAATAAACCATGACCAAGTCTCCTTCTTCATAGCTCTTGAATCGTCGATGCTTATCGGCATTTGCTTTATACTGTTCATTAGAAGCTTCAAGGTTCTTTTTTACTTGTCTGTGGAGCTTGTGAAGGTTCTCAATCATATCATTGACCGTCACATTGGAGTTGGGGAGAGAAGGAAGTTGTACCAAGTCCAAAGTATGATTAAGCGCTTTGGAATAGACTATGTGGAATAGTGCGTAGCCTGTAGAGCGATCAATGACTGAATTATAAGCGAATTCAGTTTGTGCAAGTGCTAAGTCCCATTGTTTCGGTTTGTCACCGAAAAGGCACTGAATCAAGTTGCCAAGAGTACAGTTCACAACTTTTGTTTGTCCGTCCGTTTGAGGATGGGTGGTGCTTGAAAACTTAAGTTCAGTTTTCAATCTTGCCCATAAAGTCTTCCAAAACCAACTCAAAACCTTAGAGTCACGATTTGAAGTGATAGTTTTGGGGATGCCATGTAAACGTACGACTTCACGAAAGAAGAGGTTGGCTATATTTACCGCATCGTGAATCTTGTGGCAAGGGATAAAATGTGTCATCTTCGAAAAGCGATCAACAACAACGAAGGTGAAATCGTTGCCTCGTTGTGTTCGAAGTAGTCCAAGCACAAAATCCATTGAAAGATCTTCCCAAGGGCCATTAGGGACTGGTAAAGGTGTGTACAAATCAGTGTTTTGTGCTTGTCCTTTCCCTTTTTGGCTTATAAGGCATCGACGAACAAAATCTTCAACATCTTTCTTGAGGGACTTCCAAAAGTACCGTTCTTCCACGGGTGCAATGGTCTTGTCTCGTCCAAAGTGTCCCGAGAGTCCACCACCATGTAACTCTTTGATAAGATGCTCACGAATAGAACCATTGGGAATGCATAACCTTGTTCCTTTGAAGAGGAACCCATCTTGAACCACAAAGTCTGAAGTACCTTATTGTCCTGAGTTTTACTTTTCCCACATAACTTGGAATTCTGGGTCGTCAATGTACAGTTCTTTGCGGAAGTTGAAGCCTATCACATTGCTCCTTATAGTAATGAGCAAAGAATCTCTATTTTGCGAGGCATGAGAAGGAATACGACTTAGTGCGTCAGCAATTTATTGTTGAGGCTAGATTTGTGTTGAATAATGAAGTTGAACTCTTGAAGCAAGGTGATCCATGAAAAATGCATGCGGCTTGTCGGATTTTGATTTTGGACGAATTTCAAGGCTTGGTGGTCCGAATAGAGCACAAATTCATTTTGGATCAAGTAATGCCTCCACTTTCTAAGAGCACGAACAATGGCATAGAATTCGAGTTCATACGTACTCCACTTTTGCCTTGCTTCCGTTAGCTTCTCACTAAGGAATTCAATAGGCTTTCTTTCTTGAGATAAAAGAGCTCCTACTCCATGTATGGAAGCATCACAATGGACTTCAAATAGTTTTTCAAAACAAGGAAGTGCCAAAATAGGGGCAAAAGTAAGTTTAGCCTTTAAGAGATGAAAGCTAGCTTCGGCATCATCGGTCCAAGTAAATGTTTTGTTTTTTCCATGTGTCAGGTAAAGGTGATGCGATAGAGCTAAAGTCCTTGATGAAATGCCGATAGAAGGATGCTAACCCATGAAAACTTCGAGCTTCAGAGGCTGATTTTGGAGAAGGCCAATCCCTTATGGCTGCAATTTTAGTTTCATTCACGTGTATGCCCTCTTTGGAGATAATGTAAGCCAAGAAAAGTACCGAAGACGTGAAAAAGTGGCATTTCTTCAAATTGATGTAAAGATAGTTGGCTTTGAGAGCCTCAAAAATAGTCCGTAGATGCAGAAGGTGCTCTGAATAAGATTTGGAGTAGATTAAGATATCAAAATAGACCATAACGAACTTACCAATGAAGGGTTGTAGTACTTAGTTCATGAGACGCATAAAAGTGCTGGGCGCATTTGATAAACCAAATGGCATAACTAGCCATTCATACAAGCCATCCTTGGTCTTAAAGGCCGTTTTCCATTCACTCCGGGTAGGATCTGTATTTAATGGTAGCCACTTTTCAAGTCGAATTTGGAGAAGATGGTTGAACCCGTTAGCATGTCGAACATGTCATCAAGGTTTGGAATCGAAAAGCGATACCTTATAGTAATTTTGTTCACCGCACGACTATCAATACACATTCTCCATGTACCATCTTTCTTAGGAACCAATAAAGCCGGAACCGCGCATGGACTAAGACTTGGTTAAATGAGACCCTTGGAAAGTATGTCTTCCACTTGTTCCTTCAATAGGTCATGCTCTTTTGGACCCATCCTATAATGGGGCAGATTTGGGAGACTTGCACCGGGCACCAAATCGATGTGGTGTTGTATATTTTCCATGGGAGGCAATGAATTTGACAAGTCTGAAGGAAGAGCACAAGAAAATTCTTCAAGGAGAGGTTGCATTTGAGGAGGAACTTGAGTAGGAAGGTCCTGATTGGAAGGTTGTACTACCACTGCGAACACTTGGCTTGCTTCTTTTAAGTCCTCATTGATGTTGGGAGAAAGAAAACATGTTCTCTTCTCCTTGACTAGGTGGGAAACCTTGGGCTTGGCATCGGAAGGATGTAGGATCACTTTGACACTATTATGCATGAAAGAATAGGTATTGGCTTTGCCTTGGTAGGTGACATCATTATCATGAAGCCAAGGCCTTCCTAAGAGGATGTGGCATGCTCTCATTGGGACGATGTCACAAATAACATCATCCTTATATTGTCCAATGTTAAAAGAAAAAGAGCATTGATTTGACACATTCTTCTTGCACTCATCGTCCACCCAACCTATAGAATAAGGTGTAGGGTTTGCATAGTAGGTAGCTTGAATGCATCGAGCATGTAGCTTGAAATTATATTTTCTGAATTTCCAATATCTATAATTAATTGACAACTTGTCTTGCACCTTGCATGTAGTTCGAAAAAGACTGTCTAGTTAAAGGAGCAACATGTTGTACCGACAATAAGTTGCGAATAACACAACTTAGATGTTTACTTTCGTCCTCCTCATAAGCCTCAAAGAAGAGAGTCGCATCATTATCAGCATAGTGGTCATCTTCGTTTTTTTCCTAATCAGTCTCGACTACTAATGTGTGATTCCTCCGGCACACTTCTGAGGTATGACCCATTTTTCCGCACTTAAAACACTTATTTTGCTTTGGGTATGCATAGGGATTAGGTTGGTGAGGTTTAGGATGTGGAGGTGAAGCTTGAGAGGTGGAAGCATAAGAATTAGGTTGGTGGGTTTTAGGATGTGAAGGTGGAGCTTGAGAGGTGGAAGCATGGTTGTTATTGTCAAAAGGGGGTTGATTGTGGGATGGATAAGGTTGATGAGATGGGAGGGTAGATTGTGGATAGTTAGACCTCCGATTATTGGTATAAGAAGGACGAGAATCAAGTATAAAGGATTCTACTTTTAGGGCATTGTTTATGGCTGCGTGCACGCTTGTGTATTAATGCGTGGCCAATTTCTCTTGAATTCTTCTATTCAACCCATTGATGAAACGCCCAATAGTTTGGTCTTCATTTTCTTGAAGTTCATTCCTTGAGAGAAGTCATCAACATATTCTTGTACACTTTGAGACCCTTGTTTACAATTTTGTAGGTTGATGAACAAGGTTTGGATGTAATTCGGTGGTAAGTATCGTTACTTAAGCAATTGTTTCATGGCTGGCCATGATTGAACTTGCCGAAAGCCTTGACGTAGTCGATCTCGTTGGAGATGGTCCCACCAAGAGGAGGCTGCCCCAGTTAGCTTAAAAGCCATAAATTTGACCTTCTTATTCTCTGAAATTTCCATGTACTTGAAGAATCATTCAACATTGGAGATCCAATTAAGAAAGTCCTCAATGTGCAAGAGCCCATTGAAGGTAGAAATATCCGCCTTAAGCCTATAGTCAAAAGACAGCGCTTGTTGTCCATTGTTGCGAGGATTGGGGGGGGGGGGGGGGGGGTGCGTTATGCATGAACACGCGTTCAACCTCTTCAAAATCATGGAAGGGTTGATTTATGGGTGGGTGATAATGGGCCCGTCTTGCATTGGCTTTGCAATATGTAGGTGGGTGAGTATGAGGAGAATTAGGGAGAGGTCTATCATGGTTAAAATAGGGATGTTTAGTTGGGGGAGGTGTAGTATAAGGATCCAATTCATCTATGTAATCTATATATGGGCTGTTATGGCCGTTGAAGGGTTATTGAAGTTATTTGATGGGTTTTGAGGGTTAAGAGAAATGTTTTGTGGGGGCATATATGTGGCTGTTGGAGGATGAGGGATTTTATTTTGAGGGTATACGAATGATGCAGTATGGTTAGAAGGTTGAGGGAGGGTGGTCTGAAGTGTGGGAAGTGGCATGGTTTGGACAAAACCAAAATTATGGGTAAGGTTCTGGTTTTGAGGGAATTCGGCCTCTCTAGAAGTGTTTCTAGGGGCTGAATTATGAGGGGAATTGTGGGAGGCATGGTGGGAATCCTTTGGGTCTTCTTTTCCAAAAGTTTTCTTACCTTTTTCCTTCTCAATGGTGTTGAGAACTATGCCTTGAACACCGGACTCCAACATAGCCATAATTTTGTTACTGATTCTTTCTCCAAACTTCTACAATTTGACTTCCAATTGAATTTCTAGATAAGATTCTGTGATAAAATCACTTTCACCATCCATCTTTTCTGGATCGTAGCAAGAGCTCTGATACCACTTGACGTAACAGAAGCGTGTGAATCAATAGATTCGATAGATCGTGTTCAATGGAACACTCAAAATCAATTTGAATCAATAGATTCAATTGATAAACAAGCAATAACTTGAAAGAAAATAAAGTATAAAACTAAAAAAAAATAATTAAAAGAGAAGATAATTGAATTGATTATTGATTTTCGGATATGGAGCTCTTTATATGGATAACTCCATCATAACAACTTGTAATCCTACTAAAATATTAAAAATTAATATTCTTAACCTATTTATAACATAATATTAACTTTCTAATCCTACTAGAACTCAAATTGGAGACTTCTAAGCACTTCTAATTATAGTCTAAATAATAAAAACGAATTTAAAACAAATTAGAAACTAACAAGGAATTGTACTCCTAACATAACTATGAAATAGAAATCCTATTAGAAGTAGAAATAGAAATAGAAATACTAGTAAAGCTCTAACTAGGATTGTAGATGTCCTACATCAGACTTCCATAGGTTTGGGGCTCAAACCAATATCAATGTGTCTCAATGATTAAGGTTGGGAAATGTGTAAACTGTGGGTTTAGTAGTGAGTAAAGCTTGCTGATTTTGAGGTCTTGGACATAATAGGATTCAGAATGAGTGATTAGGACTAAATATGGGGGCAACAGGGTTTGTACTAGACTGAAATAGGTTAGGTTGAATAGAAAAAAGGACTGGGGAAATTCATTTAATGTTTAGAAGGCTAGGAAAGGTTCAGTTGCTATTTAAAGGGGTTTGGGATTGATTCAACGGTGGTATAAGGCCTGTAGGTGAGGTTTGGGTGAGTGCTATCCATGTTCAGCTGTAATTGTAATGGTTATAGATGAAGGAACAACAAGGTTTAAATGGGTGCTGCTGGGGTAGATCTAGGGTTTATGTTTCATATTTTAAGAGAAAATAAGATGAGTAAGGGTAAGGAAAATAAGTTTTAGGGTTTCAATAGGTGCTGCTGGGTAAGTCTAGGCTCTAGGTTTTAGATTTTAAGAGAAAAGAAGATAAAGAAGGGTAGGAAAAAAAACTTTGTACCTGGGTATTGAGAAAGAAAACTAGAATCTTTTACTTGGACTCGCACCATATTTGATTTCACACCTTCCTTGCTCTGGAGAACTAAGAAAAATTTATAAATCTTCTTCATTAATTGAAAAAGAATCTCTACCATAAGTACATATATATGTTTTCTAAAACCCTAGGATTAATGTCAAGTCATTAAAACTAATCTATAGTCAAAATTAAAACACGACTTGACCAACAAATAAACTATTTAATTGAAACTCCCTATGACTAATAAAAATTAGTAATAAACCCCTAAAGCTATCATAATTGTGAATAAATCCATGACTGAAAAATAAATCACAAAAATATCACTAGCTGAAAACTGATAAAATAAGTAAGACTAATTGTAAAAATAAGGCCCAATGGACCCTTCATTCTCCATAAAAGCAACCCATTGCATCTACCCAATTAAGATTATGCAAATGGGGTCTTCTAACACTAATGCTTTGGAAACTCTCGAACCATGTCCATACATAGTTCACCCATCCACAACGATTGTAAAGGGACCCTCCTCTGATATACTGTGGTTGGTGGTGTACTAATGTTCTCATCAGTGCAAGGTGCGGGGGAATTTTTCAGAGCTTTTTGGTATTAGATGCTGCTTTCCTAAATTTGGACGTTCTATTTTTTTGGTCTTGGGGTTTCCTTAGATCTGATTTTGTGGCAGCAAAAAAAATACTTTGGTTGATTCTTCCCTTTGCAATATGTTGGGCTATGGAAAGAGAAATAGTCAAATCTTTGAGGAGAAGGAGAATTCTGGTAATGCGGTTATGATATATTCCACGGCTTTTCTATTTTTTTGGTGTCTTTCTAGAGGATTTCATGGGTAGGTGGGACTGGGTTTGTAATATTGATCCTTTGTAAGTCCTTGTTGTTTTTTTTTGTATCTTTCTTGTTGGTCACCTCGGTCACATTAGTATATTGTGCATTTATCTATATAAAAAAATGATTAATCTGGGCAAATTCATTTTAATGGAGTGTATGATTTTTTGCTGATAATGTTTATTCTCGCCTTTGATATACATACATCACAATGCATAAATCTTGAAAATCAATTCATTAATTTACTTAATACCTGAATTGCTTACTCTCTCCTTTTTACTTTTTGTGTTTCAGTGCACTTTGGCCCTTCAGCACTCTTGGATGGCCAGATACATTAGCAGAGGATTACAAGCATTTTTATCCAACAACAGTCCTTGAAACTGGGTATGGACTTCAATAACACTAGCATTTGCTGCATAATGACCACACTTACATTTGGTTCATGACGTTTGTTTTCCATGCCCAAGTTTCTTTAACTCGAAAACGAACCAAATTAAGAATAAGGAGGATCTTTTGCTTTAATCTCACTGCATAATACTGCATATGTTAATATATTATCTGCAGAGTCATTGCTTGCATGAAGCTAATTAGAAGTGTAGGTATTTTGGTAAGTAACTGTGTTTTGAATGGGTATTTAGAGGGGCGCCAAAGGCATCTTTCTCTTTACTTGAGTTAGAGCCTTGCATGCTGCCCTCTTGTCTAATCGTAGAACCTTCCTTTCTTCTTGGTGTTAAGGTTTGTCATGTCCACCATTAATATGATGATGTATCCCTAGTTGTGGAAAGGTATGTGTGTAGTCACAGATACACTGTGTATCCATGCACCCCTTTTGCTTAATTTTTAATGATTTTCTTGATTGCTTTGTCAAAAAGAGTATAAATAGTGCATTTTAATAAATCTTATTACAAAAGACTTGAAATATTAGGTGTTCTATTACTGTAATGTGATGAAAATCAAGGTTATCAAAAGTGTTACTCTGAAATAATTGATTGCCTAGATGTATGAGGGGGATTTACCCTTGTTCATTCATTCTAAAATATGGTTACACTGAGTGATGCTTCTTTTCACAGTTTATTGGAGCATTTAGAAAGAAAGAAATTTCAAAGTATTTGATGACTATGAGGAAGACCTTCAATCAACTGTTCTTGGAACGAGTCTTTAATGTACAAGTGGTTATCTTTATTGAGAGTGGGTAGTGGATCATTTTTGTGGATTTTACATTTTGGTGGCATATTATGCATGGGGGGAGTCAATGCTTGATATATCCATTTGGCTGGCCTAAGTAGATTCTGCTGATAAGCCCTGAGCCTTGAGTTAGTGCTTTCTTTCTAAATTCTTTTTCTGCATAGCTAATGCTAGGAGGTGCCACAGCATATTCCTTCTTTTGACAGCCCATGATGGAAGAGGAGAGGATTGATCTTCAGCATATGAGTTTTATTCTTAGTGGTGCATGGTATCTTATTCTTTCGCGCAAAGTAGATGGCTAGCTACCATTCAATGAATAGAAGATCTCAAAAGCTTTTAGAGAGTCGAGAGGAGATAGTGCTTGGTTTTGGATGGCATTATTTGTCTTCAGCAGTTGATGAAACATAAGTAATGAAGACCTTATGGAAATCAAGGAACTCTATTAAGTTTGATATGCTAAAACACTTTGTTACTCTTATCCCCAAGAATGACAGGGCCGAATTTCTGATAGATTATTCACCTATTAGCTTGGTTGATTGAGACATTTCCAGAAAACCGAAACATTTAATGTTTTTGGGTCAATGTTTTGTTCCAGTCTTGGCCAAAACTGAAATATCTTGTCCGAAATATTCTAAGACAATATAAAACTTCAATCCATGATTGCATATAAGGCACTGTTTGTCTTAATGTATATGATTTGCAATGATAGTTTTTGTTTTTTCCAAATCTAGTTTGTTTACATGAAATGTTCGTTGGAACTATTAGCCTTTTGCATGTTGTTTCCAAATTCTTTTTGTTCTAGATGGAATTCATACTTAGTGATCTAACCTGTTGCCTTATTTGGACAGGCATGATATTTTATTTTTTTGGGTGGCACGGATGGTAATGATGGGAATTGAGTTCACAGGAAGTGTCCCCTTTTCATATATTTATTTGCATGGGCTGATCAGGGATTCTCAAGTGAGTATGGGATGCATGTAACTATTTCTATGCTGCTGTTTTAGTATATTATCAAGACCACCTTTTTTTATTATTAACAATGTAACATATTCAAACTAACAAGCTCTTAATTAGGCCTTAATTTCACTATTTACATTTTGCTACATGTATCTTTTTTGGATGGTAGCTGCTATGCATATCTTGTTCTGTCATTCCATGTAGTCCCAATTATGTCAAAGAAAATAATGCAACAAGAATGATTTCTTGGGTTCACAATCTGTAAGTTAATGCATTTATTTTCAGATGTAAAATCAATTATGTTCTGTTTTTCTTTTAGTTTTTTTTTTTTTTTTTGTTTTTTTGTTTTTTTGTTGTTTTGTTTTGTTTCGATATGTAATTTTTTTTATTGAAACAAAGAAAGAAAGAGCTACAAAGAGGTTGAGAAGATCTACCTGGAGTAGAATAAAATTGTTATGCTCCAAAATCTTAACATGCATCACCATGATTAATTGTTAAAATCTCAAAAGGTTAGATATTTCCTATATGATGGTAAACACATAAATATATAAACACAACGATTTTTGACAATGATATAATATTCTGCAATGGAAGCATAACTAAGTGCGATGCAAAAACAAAAGCAACAGTTTTGTCTCACAACTCCCTTTATTATATATAAGAGAAAGAAATACCGACACGTACTGTTAAATATATATTAACCTGCATTCTCAACATAAACCGATCTATTCTATCTACTAACGCTTGCAACACACAAACCTACTGACCCCGAAATTACAACAATCCTAAAGCTGATCATCGATGCCTAGAATATCTTGAAAGTGGGATGATTGGTGGTTGAGTAACATGGGAGTTACCCAACAAGAAGCGCACATTTATAAATCATAGTCCTAATATGCATAGTAATCACCTATTTTCTAGATAATAGCTTATTCCACAGCAAGATTAACTGCATTTTATATGTTTCGGATGTATTTACTTACATTTGAAGGGAATTTAAATGTGAACATCTCAATCAAGATATGATTGATCCAAAACTTAATTGGTGTGGAGTCCCATTGTTAGTTCCGTATTTTATGCCTGGCCTCTGTCATATTTGGGTGACTGATTTCCTAGTTCTACACAACATGGTCCACTCTGATCCCGAATATGGAAAAGGGGACTACCTTGTAGTTTGTAAAAGACTAAAGGGATTAAATAGTGGAAAAGACTAAAAAACCTAATAGAAACATAATTATTCAACACTCCCCCTCAAGTTGGTGCGTGGATATCAATAATGCCCAACTTGGGCAAGACACTTTCAAAGGCGGTTTTGCTAACACTTTTAGTAAGAATATCAGTGAGTTGTTGAGATGTAGGAATAAAGGGAGTACAAATCTGCCTAGAAACAATATTTTCTCTAATAAAATGTCAGTAGATTTGAGAGTTTTAGGATTAGGGTTTTTGTAAAGAAGAAAAAAAGAGATGAAGAGAGTTATTTTATTCTCTCTCTCACTCATATATATATTAACAACATAAGAGTGTTACTAATAACAAAAGAACCCTTGGAAGATTAGAAATAACCAAGAAACCCTTATAAGAATTTCTACACTCCCCCTCAAGTTGGTGCATATATATTTTTCATGCCCAACTTGTTAACTATGCTATGAAAATGTAAACTACCCAGTCCCTTAGTAAGGATGTCAGCCAATTGATCTTCAGTTAGCACGAATGGAGTACAAATGTGTCCAGACTGCAACTTTTCTTTGATGAAGTGCCTATCTACCTCAATGTGTTTAGTTCTATCGTGTTGAACTGGGTTATGAGCAATACTAATGGCTGCCTTATTGTCACAATACAAACTCATCGGCCCATGAATAGGAAAGTTCAATTTGGTTAACAGGAGCTATAAACTTAAACTCAGCTTCTGCACTGGATCTTGCAACCACTGTCTGTTTCTTACTTCTCCTAGAAACAAGATTACCCCCAACAAATGCGCAATATCCAGAGGTGGAACGACGATCTGACACTGATCCTGCCCAATCTGCATCTACGTAGGCTTCAACACGCAAACTACCATGACAAACATATAATAAACCTTGTCCAGGAGTGGATTTTAAGTACCTTAGGATTTTATAAGCAGCGTCTAAATGAGTTGCAGTTGGTGCATGCATAAATTGGCTTACCACACTAACTGCATAAGCAATATCTGAGCGGGTTAAGGTGAGGTAAATAAGCCGGCCCACAAGTCTCTGATATCTCTCAACACTAATGCAGGGTTCACCTTAGACTCACGAAGTCTAGGGTTTGACTCAATGGGAGTATCACAAGGCTTGCAACCCATCATACCTGTTTCATGAAGGAGATCCATAACATACTTCCGCTGCGAGATGAAAATACCCTTCTTTGATCTAACAACTTCAATCCCAAGAAAGTATTTCAATTGACCCAAGTCCTTAATCTCAAACTGCTTTGTTAACTGGTATTTTAATTTTTTCATTTCATCATAGTTATTACCAGTCACTACAATGTCGTTAACATAGACTATGAGAGTAGTAATTTTCTCATTGGAATGTTTAATGAATAATGTGTGGTCAGCTTGACTCTGCTTGTAACCATACCCCATCATGGCACAGTGAAACTTTTCAAACCATGCTCTAGGAGACTGTTTCAAGCCATATAACTCTTTTTTTAGTTTACACACTTTCCCTTCAATAGCTGGACATTTAAAACCAGGAGGAGGTATCATATACACTTCTTCTTCCAAGTCACCATGCAGAAAAGCATTCTTCATGTAGCAATGGCCAATCTTGATTGGTTACAAGGGATAACAACACTCTAATAGAGTTCATTTTTGCTACTGGAGCAAATGTTTCACAATAGTCAATATCATAAGTTTGAGTGTAACCCTTGGCAACAAGTCTGGTTTTATACCTATCCACTGATCCATCTAGGCGATGTTTCACAGTAAAGATCTATTTACATCCCATTGGTTTCTTTCCTCTAGGAAGAACAACCATATCCCAATTTTTTTTCTTCTCAAGGGCCTACATTTCCTCTTCCATTGCCTTTTTCCGACTTGGTTGAGGCAGAGCATCAACAACACTATGAGGAACAGATATTGAGGACAAAGCAATAGCAAAAGCACGATAGGAGGAACACAAAGCATCATATGAAACAAAATTGGAGATAGGATGTTGAGTACATGACTGAACACCTTTTCTAATTGCAATGGGAATATTAGAATTATCAACCTCAGGAGCAGGGATATTACCTTTGACAGATGGATTTGGGGAGGATTCTTGGTTGGGCTCATGAGGACTCTTTTTAGTGCCTTTGTCACGCCGAGAATACGTAAGTAATTCTTTCTCTTGTTTAATAGGAATCTCTCCCTGGCCATTATTATTGCCAACTTGTAATTCTTTCTCGTGTATAATAGGAACCTCCCCCTGGCCATCATCACCATTGTTATGACCACTATCAGCATTGTCAGAGGGAAGAGGAAGAGGACAAGACAACAACTCTTGGGGAAAAAACATTTCTCTACTTTCATTTGTCTCCCCCTGGAGAGATGTGTTCCAAGAGGAATAAAAGGAGGTAAACTCAAAAAATGTTACATCCATAGATACAAAATATTTACAAGAAGGGGGATGATAACATTTATAACCCTTTTGATTAGAAGGATATCTAAGAAAGACACATTTGATGGCTTTAGGGTCAGGTTTGGTGTGGTTGGCTTGAGAGACATGAACAAAACACACACCCCCAAAGACTTTGGAGGGAATGAGAAAGATTTATCAGGAGAAGACAAAACCTCAATGAGAATTTTAAATCCCAAGACACGCGAAGGCATGCTATTAATAAGAAACGTAGCAGTTAAGAGAGCATCCTACCAAAATATTTTCGATACATTCATAGTAAATAAGAGAACTCTAATAACTTCCAATAAGTGGCGATTTTTTCTCTCAGCCACGCCATTTTGTTGAGGAGTACTTACACAAGTGGTTTGGTGAATGATACCATGCTCACTAAAAAATAAAGCAAGACCATCAGACATGTATGCTCCACCATTATCAGATCTAAGGATTTTAATTTTTACACAAAATTGTGTTTCAATCATTTTGTGAAAGAGTTTAAATACAGAATACACATCACTTTTAGCTTTGAGTAAGTAAACCCAAGTAACACAAGAAAAATCATCCACAAATGTAACGAAATAATGAAAATCATGTAATGAGGTAACTGGGGAAGGCCCCCACACATCAAAATGAATAAGAGAAAAAGGTGAACTGCTTTTGTTACCACTAGCAGGATAAGAGGTTCGACAATACTTAGCAAATTCACACATCTCACACTGAAGATCTGACACAGAAATAGAACAAAATAACTGAGGAAACAAGCGTTTAAGCAACAAAAAATAGGGATGGCCAAGGCGCTTATGCCACTGTAATAACTCCTCAAAACGATGGCCACTCCGAACTGTAGATGGAAGCTTCTGGATTGAGGTAGCAACATGTGATGGGGGATCCAAAAAATAAAGTCCTCCTTCCTCATGTCCCGTACCAATCATCCTCCTCGTATCCAAGTCCTGGAAAACATAATAAGAAGGAAAAAAAGTGACTATAATTTAATGATTTCGTGATATGACTCACAGAAAGGAGGTTTAAAGCAAAATTAGGAACATGAAGAACAGATGATAAGGTCATAGATGGATGAGTAATAACATTACCCTTACCAGCTATAGAAGAATAAAAACCATCGGCAACTTTTACTTTGCCCCTACCAGAACATATATGATAGGATGAAAAAAATGAAGACATACCAGTGATATGATCCGATGCCCCTGAATCAATAACCCAAGAGCTGTTAGGAGTGGAAACAGATGCACTGAAGGCCAAGGCTGAAGTACCTGAGTAAGCGATCGCAGATGTAGAAGCCGTACTAGGAGGCTCCAATTGAGCCATAAAACGCTAAAAAGCCTCAATCTCACCTCGAGAGAGGTTAGTATTATCAAATGCCGGTCTTAGAGTTGAAGTAGGCTCTAATGTCTCCATGGAAGTAATAGAAAGAGCACTTGAACCCCTTCCACTATTGTAACGACTATCGCCTCGCCCAACGGCGAATGAACCTCTATGTGATGGACGGCTATGCAGATCCCAACAAATATCCTTTGTATGGTGAGTACGACCACAATTGTCACATTTCATCTTATCTTTATCATCAACAGTTGTCCCTGAACGACCACTGCCTTGAGCACGACTACCATTGTGACCTCCTCTTTGGGACATCGAGGCTAAGGCTGATCTCTCATGAATGGTAGGTTGGAGAGTAGTATTACGACGACACTCCTCACGATGTAAATAGGAATATACTATAGTTAATGATGGAAGAGGCTCCTTTCCTACAATTTGAACCCTGACTTGGTTGTATTCGGAGTTTAAACCGGCAAGTAACTCAAATACACGATTTTCTTCAACCAACTTGTATGCAATAGCATCGATAGAACAATGGGCCCAAAATGTCTGATAATGATCCAACTCTTCCCATAGACGTCGGAGAGTGGAGTAATATGAAGACAAGGGCTTATCAACTTGCCTTATCTACCAAATACTATAGCGCAAATCATACACACGAGCTGTGTTGCCTACTTCTGAATATGTCTCTGTAACTGCATCCCATATTTCCTTGGCGGTTTGCAAAAATAAGTAATTATTGCTAATGTCGGGTTGCATAGAATGGAGTAACCAAGACATAACAATAGCATTCTCTGCATCCCATCTGTCAAAGGTTGGATCTTCAGAATCAAGAATTGGTAACCTACCAGTCAAATATCCCATTTTGCCTTTTCTTTTAATGTATAGTATGGCCGATTTAGACCAAGCAAGGAAATTATGACCATCTAGCTTCACTGTAGTGATCTGAAGATTAGAAGCAATACTTTGAGGATTACTCATACTCCCTTTACCATTCAAAGACACATTCGAAGACTGACTAACCTCAGACATTGTAAAAAAACTTTTGAAAAAAAAACAACAAACACCTTGTGAGCACGAAATACACTCCACTAGATACCCGAAGTTGATGTACACTTCACCCGATAGAGAAACACACTTATTATCCTCTTTAACAACACATGACAAGCATTAAAATATAGAGAACAAGTCAATCCATATAAAAAAAAAACACAAGAGATCATTTTCAGCAAAAAAACAAAAAAGGGGTCCAAAGAAAGGATCACCGAAGCTTCAATATCTGATCAATCGATCAACGGCCACCACCATTATATTCCTCATAAAAAAGCAACCAAACTACTCAAGTCCAAACTCAGAAACAAGTAATCGAAATGAACAGACGGAGAGAAAATAACAGATCATGAATTTTCGTCATTTTTGTTGATTTTTCACTAAAAACATCATAATTTGCTCAAAACAACTCCAAATCGCATGAAGCTTGTTCCAAAAATTCTCTAAAATCACATTCTCTTTGAAACAATCAGAAAAGATCAAAATATCCGACGAAAATAACACCAGTTGATGTCATCACGGCGGTTGCTGACGTCATCAGACGCAACAAGTAAGAAAGTCTTCTTGTCTATCTCCTTTTTCTTTAAATTTGTATCTAAAGTCCTTATTGATCTTGAGCTTTGATACCAAATAGATTTGAGAGTTTTAGGATTAGAGTTTTTGTGGAGAAGAAGAAAAGAGATGAAGAGAGAGTTATTTTATTCTTTCTCACTCATATATATATTAACAACATAAGAGTGTTACTAATAACAAAAGAACCCTTGAAAAATTAGAAATAACCAAAAAACCCTTATAAGATTTTCTACATGGTTCACTCTAATCCCGGATATGGAAAAGGGGACTACCTTGTTGTTTGTAAAAGACTAAAGGGATTACATAGTGGAAAAGACTAAAAAATCTAATAGAAACATAATTATTCAACACTCCTCCTCAAGTTGGTACGTGGATATCAACAACGCCCAACTTGGGCAAGACACCTTCAAAGGCGGTTTTGCTAACACTTTTAGAAAGAATATCAGCGAGTTGTTGAGATGTAGGAATAAAGGGAGTACAAATCTGCCTAGAAACAATTTTTTCTCTATTGAAATGTCGATCAACTTCGATATGCTTCGTTCTGTTTATTATCACAATATAGTGAAAAAGGGGTTGTCACGGGAAGACACAAATCAGCTAGTAAGGTCTTGAGCGCCACAACAACTCACACACTCTAAGTGCCATAACTCTGTATTCTAACTCAGCATTGGACCGAGAAACCACATCCTGTTTCTTACTGCGTCAAGTTACCAAGTTGCCACCAACTTTATTACAGTACCCAGAAGTAGATTGTCTATCATTCATTGAACTAGTATAATTTGCATCTGTCTATGCTTTAACGCAAAGATGACCATGATTACTTAACAAATTACCTTGACTAGGACATCCCTTAAGTATCTAAAATACGATAGATAGCAGTAAGATGAGATGTTTGAGGAGAATGCATAAACTGACTTACAACACTAACAACATAGGCAATGTTAGGGCGAGTCATAGACAAGTAAATCAATTTTCCTACAAGACGTTGATACTGGCCAATATCCAACAAACACTCCCCCCTCAGAATCAACCAACCTGTGATTCTGCTCAATGGGGGTATGAACGGGATGAGAACTAAGCTGATCGGAGTTACTAAGTAAATCAAGGACATACTTATGCTGAGAGATAAATATACTAGAATGGGACCGCGCAACCTCAATACTTAGAAAATAGTGAAGATACTCAAAGTCCTTTATCTTAAATTGACGTCCCAAGTAAGATTTTACCTAGGTAATGCCAACATTATCATCTCTAGTAAAGATAATATCATCCATATAAACAACCAGAGTGACAATTTTGCCCTGGGAGTGATGCAAGAAAATGGTGTGATCAACAAAACTCTGATGGATACCAAACTGATGCATGGCCTTAGTAAAGCGCTCAGACCATGCGCGAGGAGACTACTTCAGTCCATAGAGAGAATAACGAAGACGACAGACATGTGCAAGAGAAGTAGATGTGACAAAATTAGGAGGTTGGATCATATAGACTTCTTCCGGAAGATCACCACTGAGAAATGCCTTCTTGACATCTAACTGAAAGAGTGGCCACTCTTTGATAGCAGCAACAGAAAAGAGAACTTGAATGATGATCATCTTGGTAACATGAGCAAATGTCTCTTGATAATCAATCCCATAAGTCTGAGCATAACCCTTTGCTACCAGAGATGTTTTATAATGAGCAATAAAACCATCAGGATTATGCTTAAAGGTGAAAACCCAACGACATCCCACAGCCTTCCTCCCTAGTGGAAGAGGAATAAGTTCCTAAGTCTAAGTCTTTTCAAGAGCACTCAAGTTATCAATCATAGCTGCTCGCCACTCAGGATGGGTAATAGCATCTGCAATAGTATTAAGAAGAGAAATAGTGGAAACAGATACAAGAAAACTCTTATAGGAGGGTGAGATAGCAGAATCAGATATATAATTAGAAATGAGATAAGTACAAATGCGCTTACCCTTATGAGTTGCAATAAGATGATCATCACAAGGAACAGAAGGAGGCGGAGCTAGTTTGGCATAATAATGATGGTAGTATTGCGTGGGCACTAAGAGAAAACCTGCAGTGGAGGAGGTGATGAATTGACAGAGGATGGAGAAGGAGGAACATGCATATGAAGAAAGAATACCAAGGGGAGGGATCATCATCAAAGGAATCTAGGGGAAACCACTCAGATTGAATTCCAACGGACCCATTGTAATATTGGGTATGCTCAAAAAAGAAAACATCTCGAGAAATGAAACACCGTCGAGAAGGAGGATGGTAACAACGTTATCCTTTCTGGGTAGAGAAATAACCCAAAAATATATATTTTACGGCCTTAGGGTCAAGTTTAGTACGAGTTTGATCAAGAATTTGAACAAAGCAGATGCACTTAAATACATCCGAAGGAAGTGGAAACAAAAGAAGATTCAGATAGAACTAAGAGGGGTGTGGCAAACTGAAGAACCCGGGAGGGGGTCCGATTAATAAGGTAAACAACAGTAAGAACTGCTTGGCCCAATAGGATTGTGATACGTTCATGCCAATAGAAAAGGGACAAGTTAACTCCAGAATATGGTGATTTTTTTGTTCTGATCGACCATTTTGTTGAAGGGTCTTAACATTGGACATTTGATGCTCAATGCCAGACTCTAAACAAATTTTCAATAACTCATTATAGGTGTATTCAATACCATGATCAAAACGGAAAGTCTTGACAGTACGACCAAGTTGGCTATGAATCATAATAAAAAATTGCTTGAAGATCCCATATACTTCACTCTTGTGTTTCATAAGATAGACTTTAATGATACGACTGTGGTCATCGGTGAACAAGACAATAACGAAAACCAAGAGTGGATGTGACAGGGGAAGGACCCCACACATCAAGTGAATTAGGTCAAACACAGTAGGTGCAATAGTATTCATACTAATAGGATAAGAAGAATGCACATGCTTAGCTAATTGGCAAGAAAAATCAAGCAAATTGTTATTATTAAATAAAACAAGTAACATGTGTTTCAAATATCGCAAGGAAATATGTCCTTAACGTAAGGGCCAACACATTACAAGTGCCTTATTAGACTGACTACTACTAAGTTGAGAAGTAGAATGGGTGCTAGGTGAAACGGGTACGTCCATGGCATACAAGCCATTCACTTCATGTCCAGTGCCAATCGTCTTCTTCGACCCTAGATCCTAAAGACACAATGAGAAGGATAAAAAGTTACACTGCAATTCAAATTTTTGGTAATGCTACTAATAGATATAAGGGTAGTAGTAAGTTGAGGAACATGCAGTGTGTTAGTGAAGGATAAAGAAGATGTAACAGGAAAATAACTTTAACCAGCTATAGAAAACAAAAAATCATCAGCTAGGCGAATCTTGCGATGACCAGAACAAACACTATAAGTTTTAAACAGAGACGACATACCGGTCATGTTATTTGAGGTACCAGCATCAATGATTCATGGTGAGGAAGTGGTGGAAACACTGTGTGTAGATGTAAAGGTACCTGAGTGAGCGAAAATAGAGACCGACTGAGATGAAGTCTTTATCTGATTGAAGAATTTCCTGAACTTGTCAAGCTTAGCCTGGGATAGAGATACATAGTCCGAGGAGGAGGTAGTAGCTGAAGGAGGTGTTGGATCAGTAGTCGGGTGAGGAACTACATGAGTTGAAGATCGTTGAGACTATTGCTGATTAGGACGACCATGAAGCGCATAGCAACAAGCCTTCACATGACCCAACTTTCCACAATGATCGTATTTATGTCGTTGACAGGTAGGCAGAGACCCATTGGGAGACTATGGAGAAGGTAGGTGAGCAAGCATAACGGAGTGGTCTCCTGAAAAATGAGGTAGGACAGTTGCGCAACAACTCTCATTTGTCAAGACATAAGAATATACAGTCTAATAGGATGGAAAATGATCCATACTCAATAAATATATATACTCTCGCATACTCAAACTCATCTCGGAGACCAGTTAAAAATTGAAAAACTTGATTCTTATCCAGAATCGACGCATATAATGCCTCATCAAAAGGGTCTTTCCAGGTGTAGGATGAAGAGTAGAAGGTCAACTCTTCCCACGTAGCACGTAGCTGTGATATATAGGTGATGACTAAAGAGTCACTTTATGAAAGACAGGAAATTTCACGCTTTAAGTTAAAGATCCGGACGTTGTTTGACATTGCGAGTAAATGCTCTTTATGGAATCTCATATCTGTTTTGCTGTGGAGGAGAACATAAAACCAGTCGCAATGTAGTTGCATAGATGTAACCAACCAAGAACGGACCATAGAATCATTAGTAAACCAGTGGGAGTAAGAAGTGTTGGTCTGTGCAGGTTGTTTGTCTGCCCTTGTGAAATAATCGATCTTTCCTTTTCCACCAATGAATATTTCAAACGATCATGTCCAAAGAAGATAATTAGGACCATCTAATTTTACGGTGGTAATTTGAATGCTTGGAAAGTCAGTTGAATGAGAAGGAAGACCACCTGATCCATCACTATTATCGGTGATCAAGGAAGAGGACGTCTCGAAGGCCATCAAAGAGTCGGTGTACTTTGGTTTGAAGAGAGTTCAAATAAGATGATGGGACGGCTCTGAAGGAGAAAATGATCGCAGCACCCTAAAGGTGACAATGCACGATCGTAAAAGACGTGAAAGGTGATCAAACCCGGCAGTGGGTAACCCGAGTAGTCATTAGCGCAATCGTAGGGCACCAAGAAGCAACATTGCTGTGAGAACAACCCCAAACAACACCCTTCTATGATCGCAAGCCCCCTTAGATGTTCAAAAAACTATCGCCACCCTCAAATAACAAACCTGCCTTGATCGCAAGCTTCAGAAAAGGCAACTTGCTGTGATCGTAGACTTCAGAACAATAACCTGCTATGTCATGAGCTTCAAAATAGCAACCTGCTGTGTTGCGAGCCTCTATGGAGGTCAAAAACAAGTCAACTGCTTCAAAACAGCAACCTGTTGTGTTGCAAGCCACTGTGGAGGTCAATTAGGTGTTGCCTGCTTCAGAAACAGAAACCTGCTGTGTTGCAAGCCACTGTGGAGGTCAAATAGGTGTCACCTGACCTATTCTGACTAGAAACAGCCACATACTGTTGCTATGGTCTTCAATAGCCAGCTGCGACAGTGCATGCCTTTGTTGGTTACCAAACAGTAGCCCTACTGTTACTACAACATCACCATACAGCAACGCTGTTGTTGCCTACAACCCTTCACAGAGATCTGAAGAAAGAGAACCTTATTGCATGGTGCAATTAAGGAGTGGGAAGAACCCCCGTAGGGGTGAGATGGTTATCAAGCACGAGAGGTGTAGTGGAAGTAGTTTATATGGAGACGAGGATTGACGGAGGTTGTTGTAGGGAAGAGGACGATGGAGGCTTTGATACCAAGTTGAATTGAGAGGATTAAAATTGATGATTAATTAATTAGTCCTAATTAGGTTTTAAAGGGATTACATAGTGGAAAAGACTAAAAAAGACAAAAAGACTAAAAAACCTAATAGAAACATAATTGTTCAACAATACATATCTCTTTCAACACTTCCTAGAAATCCTTCCACGAAGGATCCTTAGTATCATTTGCACAGATCACAACTCACTCTCACTCGCCTCTTGCTTCTCTTACAAGCAATGCTTCATGCAAACTCTACAAACAGCTCTGGCGTGAGTGGACCCTCCATAGTAAGCAACATAATGAAGGCCATTAACCACTTTGCACATGATAGTATTCCCCTTGTGGCCGCCGTTGGAGCCGATAATAGGATCTTTCACTAGACCAACATTGCACTTAAAGTCTAAGCATAGAAGAAGATTTAAAGAGACACTGCTTGATTGCATTAGACAAGGCTAACCATCCTAAGCTCTCATAACCTTCAAGGAAGATGAAGATCTTTTTCTTCTTGAAAGGGGGAACCACGAGGAGTTTAGTGAATGAACCTCCTTGGTTATGAATCCCCAGAATCCTACTCCTACCAGAATCAATGAGTTTACTGCAAAAGGATTTCCCATGTCTGCTTGAACCTGCTTCCTGAAGAACCTCTGCAACCTTCGCCAGCTCCTCATGCAATAGCTTACATTCCTCTCAACATGTTTTTTCATAGTTTGGACAAGCTGAATTTCCAAGCTCGGCAGAACCTCTGATACTTTATGGAAAATATTTCTCTTTCCCTTGTACAGATGTCCCACCTCCGTGTTCATTGAATTGGCAACATGCATCATTTTCTCCATTTGTAAAGTAGAACCAACGTTAATAGATGTTGCATTTGTTAAATTCATCTAGATTAGTATGACATTTTGGAAACTCCATGGTGATAGCTGTTAGAAAATGAATTCATAAAATGATTCTCTATAACCTAATGAAACTGTTTAGGACAAGACTGGTTACAATTTATTAATTGCACAGGCTTAGTTCCTTTTTGCATTAATTCTTCTGGATTGTGCTTTCAACCAGTCTAATTGGTGGTGGGCTAGTTTCTTTTTCTCTTTTTCTATTTTTTTTTTCTTATACTTATTTTAATTCATCATTAACATCGTCAATGCCTTTTCCGAAAAATCTAGCGTTGGCTGAATGGATCCTCTTCCTCCATTTAATTCTATCTTAAGTCATGTCTCATGTTAATTAAAGTCTCTTAAAATCACTACTCAGTACCCACAATCTACATCCTTTTCGTTCTTCTTCTCTTTCTTTTAGAACCTTCAACTTCTATATTCCTTCTAATTGGGCTATCCTAGGTCTTCATTGTACATAAATAAACCATTTCAATTGACTTTCCTTTAGTTTATCACCCATTGGGGACACTCCTACATTATTGTGAGTGCATTCATGTCTAATTTCATCTTTAATAGTCTTTCGAGTCAATAATCTCAACATCCTCATCTCGACTATGCTCAATTCATGAACATGATTCTTGATTGGCTAACATTTAGCTACATAAAACATAGCCGGTCTTACTGCTATTTTACAAGACTTTCCTTTTGGTTAGATTGGGACGTGTTGATCACATAGCACCCAGAAGTACACCTCTACATATACTCATCAGTTTAAATGTTTACTTCAAAACAAATCTGCCGAGACACCATCGTCTTGGTTGTCTCTCCCGCTCCTTTTCAGTTCCATCATGTCAAAGTTACTCAGACCAAAATTGAAATCTTTCTGTGATTTTTTAATTTAATGCTAATGAAAAAAGAATATCCTAGTTTATTTGTAATAATGAATAAGACATGTATTGGCTTTTCATTTATAATCATTCAAACGAACATTTTGTTTAGCTTCAATAAGTATTTCTTGAAAAATATAAAGTGGAGCAAAAGTTCAAGTCTTAGGTCATCTTTATTTAACTGCAAGCATGAAGCAATAATAAGTTCAAGAGTTAACCTTCACTCTTTTAGTAGCCCTCATTGTTTGATTTCATTCTTGATTTTTGTTCATAGTATCTAGTTCTAGACTTCTAGTAGAAATATGTACTTTTTGTGATGCATTTGGTCCTATTCCTGATATATATGGTTATTGTTATATGTTGTAAATGTTTTTAGGGGCGAAAAATGTCTAAAACATTGGGAAATGTCATAGACCCAATTGATACGATCAAGGAGTACGGTACAGATGCTTTAAGGTTCACACTTGCCTTGGGAACAGCTGGTCAGGTACTTTCTACTTTCAAACCGTCTTAGAATTCCTTCTTGATGCATATCCACACCCCACTACTTGAGGAAAATTAATTTCTTTTTCCCATGCATTATTCAGGACCTTAATTTGTCTACTGAGAGATTGAATTCAAACAAGGCCTTCACTAACAAATTATGGAATGCTGGCAAGTTCATTTTGCAAAACTTGCCCAACCAAAGTGATGTCTCTGCTTGGGAAAGCGTGTTGGCTTATAAGGTTTGTCCCTTCTCTCCTGTCTGGAGTTGGTGAATGAATCGTAGCTTACTAGTGTGCCAAGATTACATGTGTAATGGAATGGAGTTTCATGATTTTGGTGCTTTTCATAGCCACAAATTAGTTTTATGTAGCCTCTAGTAAGCATGCTTATCTTAAAACTTATAAATGAAATTGGTAGAGAACCATACGTTTAGTTTGCAACAAGATAAATAAAAAACTAATTATCTAGTAGTTTGTCGATCATTATGTCTATAAAGATTGCATGCAATGTTCAGTGGATTTCACTCGGAATATATTCTAATCTTTAAACTTTTTCCCCCTTTATGCAAGCAGAATATGATAAATTGGACAATTGTTAGTATGCTGTGGAGATCTTTGACCTATAGCTCTCCAAGATGGAATCTTTATTCATTCGTCTTCATAGGTGTCAGTTCTAAAGTTACACTCCACATACTTGGTCTTGGTTCTACTTATTTTAAAGACTTTGGACTCCGACATATCTTTTGATAATTTTAATTTTTCTTTGACTTTCTCTAGTCTCATCAACTAATACTACATTATTTACGAATGATATACATAAAGAACGTGCTCTTGAATATGAGCAATTACTTTTTTTATAACAAGAGCAAACAAATGCAGAGTCAAAATTCGATCCCTGAAACCAATTGTAACTTGAAACTCAGTTTGTTACCTCTCCATTTGTTCTCACTCTAGTTACAATCATCTCATACAGCAAATTACTTTTATCATATATCTCAATACTCAGCAAATTACTTTCAAGGTACATTGTCATATGTCAATATATCAATATTCTTCCTCTTTGTTCTAAACTTATCATTTTTCTAAGTAGAAAGAGTACCTTGATGTTTGATCAACTTGTCATAAAATCAAATTGGTTCATTGATAAATTTGTTTCTGTCTTAATCTTTATTCCAAAACTTCATTTTCGTGCTTCTATCAGAATGCCATCCAGTTCAAAAGCTCTACCTCTTTCAGTCTTTGCTTGTGTTGTTTTAACTTTTGAATTCCTAATTCTACAAAAGTATGTGTGCTCTCGGATTTCCCGTCTATCTCTTACTAGCCCCAAGTCTCTTGTATGACTTCCTCTAATTTGAATATCTCTTACTAAGATTCTCATCTCCGCCTTTTATACGCCTAAGATTATCCATGTCTTTAGTTTCATGCCAGGGTTTAAACATTTCTCACATTCTCTAATACCATATATGTTATGCTTAGTTTCACTTCTCAGTCTCCTTGCTTGTTATGTAGCATTTTTGTATTTTTCTAGGTTCTCTTTGATTCTTATAATTTTCCACGACTTGTAATCAATATTTCAGTACCAAGTTTCCTTATCCACAAGGTTTAAAATCTTGTCTTAGGGCAATGTTTCAGTTAGGAGAAAATCCAAGTCTATCTCAACTGAAACATCCGACGCATTCCAAAATAAACCAAAGCATTTAATGTTTAAGAGTAAATGTTTTCATTCAATCTTGGTTAAAATGGAATATGTCAGTCAAAATATTCTGAGATGGTACGAAACGTGAGACCTTGTTTACGCATGTTTTCTTTACCCATAAGCACTAAGGAACTTTTTTACTATTTTTTTTAATGCCTGACCTATTTCATGCCACCTCATTATTGTCTCTGTCTTTTGGTTCCACATTTCTTTGTCAATTTATTTTCCAAAGCCAACATTTTTTTTTCTCATTTTTTATTCCACCACATTATTTGACATCCTTGTTTCACCCATTTTCTTCTATATTTTAATGTAAACATCTAAAACCATTTTCTTATGTCGTGTAATTAAACTTTCCCATGGATAATCTTACAGATTTTGCATATCAATTGCTCATTTCTTCTAACTAGAAAAGTGTCATCTGACTTTTTTTAGATCAGCTATTAAAATGTGTATTTCTATCCCAAGATCATGGCACAGTGAATTCAAGTTTTATGTTTCTCATCTCTATTCTTTCTCGAAGCCCAACTCCTCCATACACTCTCCATATCCTCTACATTCCTTTCATATATAACCATTTAAGCCCCTTCCCATAAATGATCTCCATCAGATATTCTTTGGGTTAGTTCATCCATGTATTTTGAAAATATTCCTTTGATGTTTTCTCCCAATCCAACTTGACATAGCTCTAATTTATTTTATAGCTATTAGTGAATCACCTAGTGTCCTAAATAGGGAAATAATGAATTGGATATGATCTCCTTTATAAAGGGGTAGATCCCTTGTGGATATTTTTTCCCACTCACATGTCAATTACCAAAATACCCTAGACTAGTTTATTTTCTTTCAATCCTAATCGGTATATGATATGGATATATATCAAGTTTGAAGTCAACTACTTCAGTGATAGAGACAAGTCCATCCTATCGAATAGAAACTTTTTATTAGTCATATGAATCAAATGCCCAATCACGTCCTCCATTTTGACTATTTTAGATTTGCAAGTAATTGGAAAAATAGGCTCCCGCACGCAACCCTAAGTTATGTATTTGTTGTCTTGCAATATTAATTGTGGATCTCAATCCATCTAATGTAGGACATCTATAGTTCTAGTTAGAATCTTAAGTAGTTTCCTTATTCTAATAGGATTTGTTTATATTTTCTAGTTTTAGTAGGATTTATATTTCATTGTTATTTTAGGAGTACAATTCCTTGTTTCTAATTTTTTTAAAATTTATTTTTATTATTATGTTATAGATAGGTTAGAAATGTTAATTTTTAGTATTTTAGAAGAATTCTAAGTTGCTATGATGGAGTTATCTATATAAGGAGCTCCAAAAACGAAATTCAATGAATTCCAAACATATCAATTCAATTATCTTTTCTCTTAATTACTTTTTAGCTTTATGCTTTACTTTTTTTCAAGCTATTGCTTGTTTGTCAATTGAATCTATTAATTTAAATTAATTTTGTGTGTACCATTGAACACAATATCTTAATTCCTATCGAATCTATTGATTCACATGCTTTCACTGCATCAAGTGGTATTAGAGACTTGACTGAGATCCACCACTACATGGCTGAAAGCAACAATTTCGTTACCATGGAGCAATTGGATCAAAGGCTTTAAGAAGTTGAAGATCGCTTGATTACCAAGATGCAAAACATGATTTTGATTAATAGATGAATTTATTTAAATTGCTAGTAGGAGATTTATGTTATGTTATCAGATTTCATGAGGTGTAGGGATTTTGCTTTAAATGTTTTTAATTGGGCTTATTTTAATAATAATTGTGATTATCTTTTGATTTATTTCGTACTATCGAAAGGTAGGTCAGTTCATTGAGGGAACCAAGCCCTATTATTTTAGGTTAAACACGATTAAAATGGCAAAGTAGCTCAGCTCATTGAGGAAACCGAGTTCTATTCATATGAGGTTGAATAGGTTCAAGAAGGTTAAGTCTTGGTTCATTGAGGGAACTGAGCCCTACTCATACGAGGTTGAGTAGGTTCAAGATGGTTAAGACTTGGTTCATTGAGGGAATCGAGCCCTATTCATGAGGTTGAGTTGGTTCAAGAAATTTAAGTCTCGGTTCAATGAGGGATCATAGCCTTACTTATATGAGGTTGAGTAGGTTTATGAAGGTTAAGACTCGATTCATTGAGGGAACCGAGCCCTACTCTTGAGGTTGAGTAGGTTCAGGAAAATTTAAGTCTTTAAGTTCAGTTCATCGAGGGAACCGAACCTTATTCTGTTGGTTGAACATGGTTAAAATGGTTAAGGTGGCTTGAGTCAGTCTGGGAACAAAGCCCTATTCTGATGTTGGAACAAATCTAAAATAGATAAGTAAAGCAGCTATATTCAAGGAGAAAATTGAACCCTACTCTTCAGGTTAAGTATACTCAAAAGGTTTAGGTTCGGTTCATCAAAGGAATCCGACTTCGTTGCTGGTTGGACGGTTGTACATAAAATGGAATCCGACCTCTTTGTTGGTCAATCAACACACAAAAGAGACTTTGGAGTCATACTAGTTTGAAAATCAGGGATGGTGCTCATTCAAGAAGGATTGTCAGAAACTATAAAGTTCTCGAAGGTGGATCTTGGTACATCAATCTCCACCTTCGAGAAGGGGCTATGTGGAGTGATAAAATCATCTACCATCTAGATCGTTCATTCACACCATCAACACGTATTTCAAGGTGGACACGTAGCATTGTTTGAAGGGGATTCTTGCCCTATTTAAAAGCTTTGAGGCCAATGTAAAAAGGGCGAGGAAAAAATGGAGAGTAGGAGGAAGAGGGGAGGTCAAGGAGAAGAGGTCATGTCATCGTCTGATTTATAGTGGAATGGTTCTCCGAGCCTGTGGACATAGACATGTTTGCTGAACCACGTAAAAAACCTATGTGGTGTTTATTTTTTCCATACTTATTCTATTATTTTGTGAATTTAATGATGAAATCGTGATCTAGGGCAATTTATCATAGGATCGACCTCTACAGCTAGTGTAATGCAAAGCATTGTATGTATAAAACTCCTAAACTATGCATAAGGTATTCTCTTCATGTATTCTTTCTAATCTAGTGTCCCTAGGCAGTAGTTATTTTAGAGTATCGTTCCATGTCTAAAAGGTAAAGGACATTTCTTGGAATCTTATATGAAAACTTGACCAACAACTTTATTTTTTTTGTTGGCTTGGCTTAAACATTCTACTTCACTGACCAAGATAGGGTCATCCTATTTAATAGAAACACTTCATTTTTCAGTTGTATTAATGTCTGGGCCATGCATCCTTCTTAATCACCTTTCTTATCTTCTGGGTTATAATGTGTTCAAATGCCCACATCTGTCACATTACAAAATAAATTTAAGAGTTTGAATTAATGAACGAAATAATAAATTTAAATGCAATAGTTAAATTCATTACCTGTAGGACATATGTGCATCAATTATTTATTGTATGTAGTCCTTTCCACCACTTCTCCAAGTGTTATCATGGCTTGTGCTAATTTTCTCAGGTATATATCTATTATTCTCAATTCTTCGTTGGAGGAGGACCAAAGGGTGTTGGCATGCAATCAAGATGGAGCCTTTTCAATAAAATTATTCTATCATTCCCTTGTTGCTCTTTGGAATTACTTGTTATTGTTGCATGGGGCCTAATTGTCCCATCTAAGGTGTCATTTTTCATATATGATCAACTGCCTCAAATAGGTTTTTAACTTTGGACCATATGATTGTCCACGGTATTGTCATAGCATATTTGGTCACTATGTAAGCCAAGTGGTGAATCTGTTAACCATTTTCTCAGCAATTGTAAATTTGTTTGGGAAGTCTTATCCTTATTCCATGCTTTCCAGGATCCATACTATCCTTGTTTAGGAGTTCTCATTTCATGGAATGTACTTATAAGGAAAGGATTTATGTTCCTTTTTTTCTTCCGTGGTGTCACTTTTTTTTTTTTTTTTTTTCTCTTTTTGATATCCTGTGGGTGTTGCCAAACTTTGTCATATCATAAATGCAAAGTTGTGATCAAACAATGTTCTGTGGCAGGAAAAGAATTCTGTGAAACTTTCTTCCTTTCGCTCTATGCTGAGGGCTCTGGTTGGAAAGGAACTAGAGAGTCTTCCAAAGGACTGGACTTTTCTCTTCTGGATGTTAAGATAGATATTCTTGGGTGGTTATTTTTTTGGTGAAGACTTTGTTTTGAGTTCAGAGTTCTCTTTGAGGAGTTTGGTTTTAGGTGGGAGTCTGTTTGCTCAAGGTAGTTTCCTTCTTTCGTCTTTTCTCTCTAGGTCGGTCAGCTCAACTGCTTGTTGTCCTTTCTTAATTCTAAATAATAAAGGTATACACAAAAAAAATAAAAAAATTCATTTACTCCCTTTGTCATGTGGTTGGGCATTTCTAAGGAAAGAAACTACATAATCTTCGAAGGTAAGGAGCATTTACTTCGAGAGGTTCTAATTAGTTCTTGGGATTTTTGTTCTTTTAGTGTAAATTGTATAAGGAGTTCAAAGGTATATTCTTTGAAGATCTTATGTTAAGGTGGGATTTGGTGTGTGAGGCTAGAGAGTAGGATCTTGCTTGGCTTCATTTAATGAATAATAAATAGGTATTCTTGATCTGATTCTCTTTTAGTAAATACATTTGTTAAAAATAAAAAGGCAAACGCATGAAGTTTGTGCCCTCACGCTTTAGGCAATTTAAGTGGCTTGTCCCACTCCTTATTTGAAAATTTGATTTAAAGGTTACTTATCTACAATTTTGCTTTTGCATTGCTGTTGTTTCACAAGTTTTGTCCTGTTAATAGGTTTTATCATGGTAGACCTGTTTAGCAAGTTATACTAAAGATATTGTTTATTTTGATTTCACCACAATGAATGTGTGTTCATCTTCTAAGAATTGTCTGCTTTTGCTAGATGAATATTTTGTCAGTCTAAACTCTAAAAAATTATAGTTTTCTGCAGTTTGATACAGAGGAATCTCTACTCAGACTACCTTTGCCAGAATGTTGGGTGGTAAGGCAACTAATATGACCTTTGTTTTTTTTTCTTTCTGTAATACCTATTCCCTGTGCTCCCATGTTTCATTGACGCATTTCACTTGAATTCTAGGTCTCAAAACTTCATCAACTTATTGACGTTGTTACCTCAAGCTACGAAATTTTTTTCTTCGGTGATGTTGGTAGAGAAATATACGAATTCTTTTGGGGTGATTTTGCTGACTGGTATATTATTCTTTATTTATATCTTTTGATTGGTGGTACTATTCTTCATTTTGAAGCAACTTTTTGTTAGAAAATACAATTATTTTAGGCGCAAGATGCTGCAAACATTTTTTTTGTCAATGAACAGAGGTATGTTCGTGATTGTGCCAAATTTGAGCAACCCAATTTAGAAAAGACTACTGTTAGTAGACCTCAGAAGTTTGAAGAGTCTGTTCTACTTCTTTGTGTACTAAGCTTTGAATAATGTTGTAGCTTGTCATTCTTTTTTCAAATAGAAACACTTAACACAATGAATACAAGCTACACACATTCTTTTGGCCACTCCCTGACAAGTTACGGTCCTCTGGAAGGAATAGATTTCATTTCATCTCTGCAGGGTCTGGACCACCATTTGATGGATCCCGCTTTGTGTGTTTCGTTGGGCAATAGTTAACCTGATCTGATCATCCAACCTATCACTCTTTTGGATGCTCATTAACTAGGGAATCGTCCTGGAAGAATTCTATTGATTTGATGTTATGTTGACTGCAATCGTCTTTTTGGTGTACAGTATCTTTGTAATGGGTAGGACCCATTGATGGTGATTTTTCAAGCCGCCAAAGCTGACACTTTATGTACAGAATTGCTATGGAAGGAGCCTTTTCCCTTTTTATAGTGCGTATTCCTCTATAATGAGGTCAAGCAGCTCTTGCCATGATTTCAGTCATAGCCTCATCAGCTTCTGTTTAACTATGGATGTAACTCTTTGGAATACGTACTAATTACGATTTTCTTATTGGTTGTTGTCATGAATAAGCTACTTGATCCCGTAAACACGCTTCTGTTTGAATAAGCTACTAGAGTTTGCCCATGTCATCCTCTTTGGGGTTAGGTGGGTAAAAGTGGAAAGACACTAAAGTTGTATGAGTATTATTAGAAAAGGATAGAAGGGTAGATGCTATAAAATTGGAGGGATATTATTGGGAAAGGGGGAGAAGAGGAAAGACAATAAAGTTGAAGGAGTATTTCTAGAAAGGGATAAAAGAGAGAAGGCAATAAAGTTGAAGGGGAGTTCTTGGAAAGAGGAGAGAAAAGGGAATAAAGTTGAAATTCTCCCTCAATAAACGTGTGAGATTAACAACATTGGGGGAAGACAACCGTTGTGTTTTGTCTTATATAAATGTGTGTGTGTGTGTGTGTAGATTAAAAGTTCGGAGAGGAAAAAAGAAGAGGAGATTGGAGAAACGTTGGAGTCAAAATTGACTCCGACCCTAGCCACACAATATATTATATATCATAACCAAATAACAAAGTAAAAAAAGTTGATACTACCCCTACTAGTAATAACTTATTACTCCTAACACTCCCCTTCAAACTAGAGAATATGTATCCTATAATCCTAACTTGTTACAAATATAATCCACCTTACTACAACCCAATGACTTGGTAATAAGTTAGCTAGTTGATCTTCAGACTTCACATAGTGAGTGCAAATTTCAACATTTAGGAGTTTGTCACAAATAAAGTGACAATCAACTTAAATATTCTTTGTTATCTCATGAAACACAGGATTAGAAGCTACGTGTTTTGTTGCATGGTTATCACAAAAGAGACTTACAAGTACTTCTATTGTAAAGCCTATCTACTGGAAAAGTGAAGAGTGTCTCAACCAGGTTAGCTCATAAGATGTGTATGACAGCTCTGTACTCATCTTCAACAATAAATCTGGCAACAACTATTTGCTTTTTTACTTTTCAATGTCTGAAGATTACCACCCAAGAATGTACAATACCTTGTGATGGATCTCCTATCTGAAGGAAAACTTATCTACTTTGCATCTGTATACCCTTGTATACAAGTATGACCATTTGACTTGTATAACAAACTATCTCCGGGGGAACCCTTCAAGTACCTAACAATACATTGCAATACTACCCAATGAAATAATTTAGAAGCTTCCATAAACTAACAATACTCAGCAAATGAAATGTCTAGCCTAGTAATTGTGAGGTAATTCAACTTCCCAACAAGTCTCTTATACCTACCAAGATCATAAAAAAGATCTCATTGATCAATAGTCAACTTTGGTTTTGGATCCATGAGAGAATTCACAGTTTTAGATCCAAGTAAACCAGTCTCATCTAATAAATCTAAAGTATACTTTTTCTATGAGAGACTAATATCACTAGCTAAATGTGCAACCTCAATACCAAGAAAGCATCCCAACTTACCCAAATTCTTGGTATGAAACTTTTGTTGTAAAAATGACTTTAATTTCTAAATCCCAATAGCATCAATGCCTGTCAATACAATATCATCCACACAAAATTAGAAGAATATGCCTACCTGTGGAGTGAGAATGAAAAAAACGAAGTAGGTCTATCTGACACCTCAACTTCCTAAAATCAAGAACTGCATTGTTGAATTTTTCAAATTATGCTCGCGGGGATTGTTTTAAACCATAAAACGCCTTTCTGAGCTTGCTATGCCAACCTCCCCCTAAGCAACAAACCCAGGTGGTTATTCCATATACAACTCTTCTTGCAAATCACCATGTAAAATTGCATTCTTCATATGAAGTTGATATAGGTGCCACCTAGACATAGGAGCTAAAGAAATAATAACACGAACGAAGGCAATCTGAGTCACCAGGGAGAAGGTCTTAGCATAATCAATTCCATAAGTTTGTACAACTTTTTGCGACCATTTGTGCCTTCAATCTATCAACTATACCATCAGGGTGAAACTTAACAACATGAACCTATTTGCAACTCACCACCTTTTTAGGAAGTAGAGAAGATTTTGCATATCATTCCTATGAAGGGAAACCATTTCCTCTTCCATTGTTGTCTTCCAACCCAGATGGGATAAGGCATCTTGAAGACACTTTGGAACAGAAGATTGGTGCTGAGCTTGCAATGCCACTGAAAAATAGCTAGAAGATGAATGAAGTGTTGTACTAACAGGAATGCTATCCAAATAATATAGGCCACCTACTTCACGCCTGTTACTAATCTCTTATTTGTCTTTAGATGTTGAAAAACACAACAGTCGGGGAAAAATGTTACTGAGCATTGTAATTTCTTTGTCAATTGACTAACATTTAAAAGGCTAAAAGAAAATTTAGGGACATAGGAAACAGAAGACAAATCTCAGGATGGGGTTGGGATGTACTTTAACCCAGCAACTTTAGAAAAAGAACCATACACCAATTTAACACTTTGGCAACTAGAGGAATGAAAGGAAGACAACAAACTAGAGTTACCTATCATATGGTCTAATTCACTAGAGTCAATGATCCAAGGACTATGAGGTGGACAATAAATAAGTGGATGCGATACCTGTTTGGGCTAAAATAATAGTAGAAGAAGAAGGTTGAGTAGATCAAGCAATGAGTTTATTATACTTTTCCTTGGAAAGAAGAATGGACTCCTCTGCAAGTTGGTCAAAAGTAATAGAAATAGGTGTATGATTTGAATCTTGAACTAATGATGAAACCTAATGAGCAACGAGTTTGCCATGTAAATCCCATCAATTGTTTACTCAAGGTGCACTTACGGGTTCCACGGTTGTAAGGCCATTGTATGTCTATTGTATGTCCATCAAGGCCACAATGAGTGCACTTAGGGGTTCCGTAGCCTCTACCTCGGCTTCCCCTAAATCTTTACCACCCCGTACCACCTTTAATATCATGACCCTCTCGACTACCACGATCACAACTTCCGTGATTTCTACGAACTACTAAAACAGATCAATCAACATTAACACTGCCACTATATGATAATGTGGTTCTCTTAAGCTGGGAGAAAACATATGTAAAGGATAGAAGATCCTAGTTACCCAAGATTTGAGATCTAACTGCTTCATACTCTGGTTGGAGAGAAGAGAGGAGTCAAATGACATTCATATCTTCCCTTTATTTATGCATCATGCGAAGATCACTAGTAATTGGTTGGTACTGATTAAATTATTCACGCATTCGCATCATAAATGCAAAAACTTGCTCTAAGGTCCTATCATCTTATTGCAAAGAAAAGTACTTCTGCGTGAGCTTATCAATCCGGGTGATGTTCTTTGATTTGAAATGCATCTGTTTCACTCGTTTCAACACATTTTTCGTGGTGTCTAAGAACATAAAGTTTGCACTGATTTGTAGTTCCATACTATTCCACTGGTTCCATTATATACTACAACTATGTCACTATCTGAGCATCTTCTTGTTCCTTACATCTATCACATTCAAATCTTTAGAAGTAGGCTTATTTGTCAGTAAGTGATTGCATTTTTCTTTTGCCTTCAAAAGTACTTTTACTGCTTTAGAACATTGAATGTAATTGCCTTCAAAGGTTTCATTAATGATTTTGTACTAGAAAAAAATGTCCACGGCACGAATTCCTTATAGTCAAGATTTGTGAAAAACCTCGAAAAAATAGAGAGAAATCTCTTGTGAAATCGCACATGCCAGATGAGGCTGAAGAATTGATTTTAGGGCTCAAACGAATTAAAAAAACTGTTACGAATACCTTTCACCACATTGAAGAACCACAAGACTTACTCGAAAACAATACCAACCACTAAAAACTCCTTAGATCCGTACACATGAGCTACACGGAACCACAACCACAATCGTACTTCAGCATGGAGGATCAAATACAAACTCTTCATTAACCTTCAATCAGATCAAGAAGAATCTTATTTTCTTGCAAATCACTTGAGAAACAATAAAAATAATGAAGAAAAAAGAGTCCAACTCTTATGATCTGCTTTTATACCATGTAGATTAAGAGTTCGTAGAGGAGAATAGAAAAAGAGATCGGAGAAACGTGGAAGGAGACAAAATTGTCTCCAACCTTAGGCACACAATTTATTATATATCATAAGTCATAATCAATTAGCTAAATAAACATAAATGATACTACTACTAATAATAACTTAGTAGTCCTAATATATATGTATTTTCAAGCTAGGGTTAAAAAGTTAAAGTACCCCTTGCTTTTTTATCCATTTACTTCAAAATGGGTTCTATAATATCTATTTTAAAGCTGGGGTTAAAAAGTTTAAGTGCCCCTAGCTTATATAGGTCTTGCAATTTTATCCATTTGCTTCAAAATGGGTGCCATATCGGTACCGGATAAATCTTTTTTAGTTCTAAATGGTTTACCCACACTATTGGTCCCATATCCTTGTCATAAGTTAGAAGCATAGGTTATTAGTATCTTTTGCAAGAGACACTTCTTCTAAGCAGTTCTCCTCACATATACAATTTCATCATTTATTCCAAGTGGAAGTATGAATACTCTGTTTGATATGAGATATGAAGATCCTACAATTTTTGTATTTATGGGCTTACCTTTCCCATTCTTCAATCATTTTTCCTTTTGAGTGATAAGTTTATTCAATGCAATGTTATTCTCACGAGCTTGTGTTCTGGTCAAGTCTTAAATATTCTCTGCTTCATTTGGGTAGATTGCGTTATTTGACATGGTTGATATCTTCCACTTATTTCTTAGGTATATTGAAGCTAGTAAAGCCCGCCTTTATCATTCTCAAGGGAATTCTGTTGCTTCTGTAGCACAGGCAGTTCTTTTGTATGTCTTCGGAAACATACTAAAGATTCTACATCCTTTCATGCCATTTGTTACTGAGGAACTGTGGCAGGTAAAGTAGTTTTAATCTCGTGACCTTGATCTGTATAAAACTAATTTCCCTGTCTCAGATTTTGGGTCATGCATTTCCATTATAACAGGGAAGAGAGAAGAGATATGAAGAAAATGTGGGGATGGAAGAACGTTAAGTGACCAGACCCCCCTCCCTCTTCCCTACTTATAATAATTAATAAATTGTCACTTTGGAAAAATATGTCTTTAGTGACTTGAACACAGTGTACACTATAAAAAGAATTGTACAGTGTGGCAGGTGCACAGTTTTAGTGTACCCATACATGACACACGTAAATGAAAGGCAAAGACAATAAAAAGAAAATCTACTCGTCAAACTATCAATTATTATCCTACACTCTGTTTCAATCTAGAGCTTAGATATTGCACATACCAAGCTTCTTAAGAGAGTCCTGTTATGATTTTTAATTGTTGCTTTAGTAAAGATGCTGGCAGGTAACCTCAAATCGAGCAAATGGAGTCGAACGTGTGAGATTTCACTTTATATAAAATGATGGTTAACCTCTATGTGCTTAGTCCTCTCATGGAAGACTGGGTTAGAGGTAATATGGATGGCAGACTTGTTATCACAATGGAGATGTATTAGAGTAGGAACCTTCATGCCCTGCTTTGTAAGAAGTGAATGTGGCCATATCATATTACAAGTGCTATAGGCCACCATCCATCTTTATTCAACTTCAACCAATGATCGAGCAAATCGCTACTTGCTCTTCCATGTCACCAAATTGCCTCCCACAAATATGCAATATCCATTTGTTGATTTACCATCGAAAGAAACAAAAAAAAAACGCAGTGTGGATGTGTTTTGGAGATAAAGATGCACTTTTAGACTATCATATAGCTAAGGTCTACCAACCAGACATAAGATACGTAGGAGAGTGTTGAATGAAAATGGCAATGATTGAGATAGTGATAATAGATCTGTAGACAGAGATGTTCTAGCAAAAGATATTGCTCTGGATAGAACTGAATGGAAAAAAAGAGGATCCATGTTACTGATGCCACATAGTTGTGGTTAGAATTCATGTGTGACAATGATGAGGAAATTTGCAATCATGCACCCAGGGCATTTTTTTTAGCAAGTGGTCCCATGGGTGGTGGAGGCAGATGCCCTTCATTCAACCCTTGGTTTTTTTGTACAGATAGAACAATTATTTTATTTTATATTATTTATTGATTCTTATGATGCTTCATTTGAAAATAGGCATTACCTCATCGAAAGCAAGCCCTCATTGTGTCTCCTTGGCCCGAGACATCACTTCCAAGGCATTCTAGCTCAATCAAGAAATTTGAGAATTTACAAGCTCTGGTGAGTTTGACTAGTCTAATCTCTGCTTTGATGTTTTCTGTTCATACGAAGATTTTCAGCAGTTTCTTTCACCATTTGCCTGTGAAAAAGTTATTATTAATCTTTTGTGTTCGGTGCGTATCAGACTAGAGCAGTTCGGAATGCTCGAGCTGAATATTCTGTTGAACCTGCGAAACGTATTTCAGCATCTATAGTTGCGGACCGAGATGTTCTCCAGTATATCTCCGTGAGTATCTTCCATTTCCTTGTTTTTTCCGTCTTATGTGAAAAATGGTGAGCTTGAGAGGAACCATGCTATCTTTCTACTTGATAGACTTGCAACACTAAAATACAATTGATGATGCTTCATATAGTTGGCTAATATTCAACATTAAGATGATCCATAATAATGATTATTATTATGGTAGCAACTTTGTACACATAAATGCATGCAGTCATGATCGCATATGTTCCTTCCACACATCCTTGCGTTACTATTAATTTGTATAATTTATTTATTGCAGATGGAGAAGGAAGTCTTGGCATTGCTGTCGAGGCTAGATTTACGAAGTGTCTATTTCATGGACTCTGCTCCAGGCATGTTTCTTTTATAATATAACACTTCTGTTCTCTAGGGTAAAAGATTGAGAAGCTCATGCAAACTGTGTTTTGTTGACCATCTCGAGCTTCAATTACGATGAAGTAAATATGACCTTCACAGAACATGTTTTCAGGTGATGCAAAGCAATCAGTGCACCTTGTGGCTGGTGAAGGTCTTGAGGCTTATCTCCCACTTGCAGATATGGTAGATATTTCTTTTGAAGTCCAGCGCCTTTCCAAGCGCCTCTCAAAAATGCAATTAGAGTTTGATGCACTTGTAGCTCGCCTCAGTTCTCCTAAGGTATGACCCTCCCTTACTCGTGTGTATACATACATGCATACCTGCGTTTTGAACTACATAGTTTCAAAAGTATTCAATTGGATATATCGTAAGATAATACATACCAGTATTGCATATTGAATCTTGCACATAAAGTAGATTACCTAGAGAAATAGGTAAAAGAAATTTCGACCCAAGATTTAATAGTTGGTTCATTATTTGCCTCTATGGATAAGAAAATTATATGGGGAAGGCACATGCATGCTCATAAACATGGTTAAATACCTTTGGTTTGTATGGACAATATATCCTATATAGGACTAGGACAAAGGGCATCAATCAACAGCTCAGTTGGTGCAGCCTGGCCTAAGACAACATTCCTGCCCTACCAGTCTGGTGAAAATTCCAACTCAAGATTAATGGGCTGAACCTACTTTCACTAATTGATATCCTCGTTCAGCTCGGTAAGTCCAATGGAAATACTGTATCTTTTATATGTGCTTACATCTGTAAATGACATTGATATCCTTCTACGAACGATGAGGTAAAGAATTAGGAGTGTTTATTAACTCAATTCTCTCTCTCTTTTTCTCATCTGTAGTCCCCAACCTCCTTCAATCATAAACCTAACTGTCTGATTCGTTCATGCAAGCAATTATATTTGGTGGCACTGGCTTGGGGATTTTGAAAACATGCATGTTGCACGTAAGTTTGTGATTGGCGAGGGCTTGGGGATTTTATGACCAGGCAAAACTAGGTTGGTAATTTCTAGCCCTCCTGTTGGCTGGGCTAGGCCTGGATTGGGTTGTGCCTTCCCTCCTTAGAGAAAGAGGCCTGACAAGCTGATTATGGCCCATTGCAATCACCAGTTAGGACACATTTTCTTTGGGTTTTTCCTAGGAAATCTTGATGGTGACAATCTTAAACAACATTTGAATACCTACCCTATGAGGAAGAAGACTAATAAAGAAGCCTTGAGTTTTTATTATTATTTTTTCTTGTTTATAGCAGTTGGGGATATTTTAGTCTATTTACATTTAAGTGGGTTCCAAAAATTATTTTATGTTCTTTGAGTCTTATTTTATATGTTCCTAAGTTTTAAGATATTTGCTCAAGTCGTTAGGGAGTTATGAGTCGCTTTTTTTTTTTGTTATTTTTAGTCAGTTTAGGAGCCAAGGGCAAGTCTGTAATTTTTCCCATTACGTTTTGGGTCTCCCCACATATAGAAGCATACAAATACTTTTGTTTGTTTTTTTTTTGAGGTTAATGAATAAGATTTGAATTGTGGCTGTCTAAATAATCTTGGTGAGTGATTCCCAAAATCCTAGAAGTGGTTTTTAGGAACCCCTGAAGTGATTCTGGGGATTTTCCCTCACTGTTCCCTTTCTCTACAAGTTCCATGTTAGTTGTTTCTGTTACTATTGTTGCCTTATTTGTCTTGTGAAGCTTGAAGATTGATTAAAGACTTGTTTGCTTGTAACAACTTATTTGCAACAAAATCCAGTTAACAAATTTCCTCAATCCTGCATCATTCCTTCACCAAAAACTAATCCATCCAATCAGTTAATGACTAGTTGCAGTCCCCCATCACCTTGGCCATGCTAATATGTACAGCCCAATATGGCACAACTTCTCCAATTTGCATTGTTGCATTGCAAATACATGCATAAAACCGAGCACAAACTTTGCATTAGTATGTATGTATAATACATGGCTCTACATGCATGATGCCACCATACATAAATCATATGTGGATACTGCATTTTTTTGCTGTAGTTTGTGGAGAAAGCTCCTGAGGAAGTTGTCCGTGGGGTCAGAGAGAAAGCAGCTGAAGCAGAGGAAAAAATAAACCTTACCAAGAGCCGTCTTGTGTTACTTGAATCAACAGTTACCTTGTCAGAATAATTAGCCACAGCATTTTTATTCTATTGATTTTTCTGATAGGATTCATCCCGTCGTTCAATTTATCTTTGTTCGAATGTTGTACATTTTAATTATTTTTTTTTCTTTAAAATAGAATTGATTGCAATTTCTGTTTTTGTCTTTGCATTTGCTTTATTGGAAGCACTCATTTTGATGACAAGCTGGCAATTAGTTAGCACTGTTTGTGGTGATCATAAAGTGCATTGTTGTGTGTTTTAGATCATATGCTAATGTTTGAATTCGGATTAGCTAAAATGCTTGCTGGTGATGCATTTGAAGCATCCAGAATGTTATGATTCGGATCATAGTTTATTCATGCCAATCTGAAATTACTGTTATATATAGCACATTCTAAAATAATTACCAAATCACATTTTTTTACTAGTTAAATGCACAATCGTTGCATATGAATTATACCTTTTTTTTTTAATAAAATTATAATTTACTTTTAAAATGCGATATGTAGCTAGGTTACTAGCTTGGCACTAAACATGCTGAACTATGAACCAGTACAAAGTGAATCAGTTCACATTCAATTTGCTCATAGTTCATGAAGACAGCAAACCAATGTACCCCTTGCCCCTCGCTTGTTCTGTAACTATTGGGACCCGTTCTTTTGTGACTAAAGGAGATACCTGTTTGGAGAAAAACAATTCCCTCTTTTTGTCAAATTTAGAGAAATCTCTTGATCTAGGTCACCTTCTCTAAGTAATGTAAATAACCAAAATACCTTTAACAAAGCTACCTGTGTGAATTGGGTTCGTTCTAGATTGGCTAACTATGAACTACGAACATGAATTCGAATTGAGAATACTAATGAACCAGATAACAAAGATATGTAGTGAATAGCCAATGATTTAATTTTTATTAGTTTCACTTTGTATTTTATACTTTCATTTTATTTTTTAAGCTTTATATAGTTCATTCATTTTTTTGGTATTAGGTTTATGCGAGGCTCATGCATATTTGCTGGTCATTGTCTCCATTGTCAAATTATTTTGGTTTTTCATTACTCGAATTCTCATGAATAGATGATATCTTTTCATAAAGCATCTTCAAATGACGCCACTCACAATAATTGACCTTTTCACTACCCTTGAAATGTGGTTTGTGTTTCACCTGGAAAGTCACTTTGGATGTTCAAAATGAAAATTGCCTTTTGCTCTGAATGCCAATTGACCCAAGTGATAGTGGCATTTCACTCCAAAATTCAGTTCGTACAATCAAAGGTTGCATTTTTCTTTGTAAGTCAATTTGTATAACCAAAAGTTAAGATGGTATTTGGATAGGACTCCTTGGCTACTTCTGACTCTTGTGGGGAGTTAGAAGTCGTTTGGATAATTTAGATAAACAACTATTTCGAAGAATTACTCCATGCAAGAGCAAAAAATTGTTCTTTATGAAAAAGTTGCTAAAACTTACTTCTCAATTTTGCATCTTGTGGGGAGTAATATTCTAACGGCTCATTTTATCGAAATACCCCTTGACTTTATTAATTTTCTACGAAATACCCCTAACTTTATCGAAATACCCCGTTTTATTAATTTTCTACGAAAATACCATCGTTTTAAACATATTATATTAATATTTATTATATTATATTAATATTTATAGTTAAAATGTCAAAAACAGTATAGTTTGAAGGCATATTATGATACTAAAAAACAAAAAACAGTAACTAGTATAATATAAGGGTATTCTGGTCTTTTTTCTAGAAGTCATGAGAAGTCAGTATAGTTCCCAAACAGATTTCCAGCACAGAAGTACTTCTGCTAGTACTTTACAGAGTTGATTGCCAAACGTCCTTTCTGCACATAATTACTTTTCCAGTTCCTCCACAGAGTACTCCAACTCCTGCTCTTTGGAACAGTAGTTCTGCTCCTGGTATCCAAACATGCCCTAAGTTTCTTTTCTAAAGTCAATTTGTATTATCTGAAATTGTGTTCCATTCATTGATGATGTATTTGAACATAGCATGGTTAGTGCATTAGAATTTCACAAGGGCCTATAATTGTCAGTGCAGTCAAAATCATAATGAATTTATAAAGAGTATTAAAGGGACTCCAACACTGCTATAACTAGACACGAGTGTACAAACAGGTTGCCAAAGAAAGGTTTCAGCTAGAACACGAAGGAGGAGGAAGATGAGGTTTTAGAGGAAGAGGTTGAGGGAGAGTTGGAGGATAAGAAAGAAGGTTCATATATAAGATAAAGGGGAGTTGGACCATGATATGGATAAGATAAAAGTCATTTTCCATCATTTGATGGAGAACAATTTGATTACACTGCCACCATTGAATCTCCAAGATAAACCTACAAAATTGATTGATAAAACCTCATCAGATGATGTGATTTTTGTAGAATGCCGGGGCATGTTACAAAATACTGTTTCAAGATATAAAGTGTCATTCATGACCAAGTAGCCAATGATACTTTAATGGAATAGGCAAATGATCATGGAAGCACATCGTAGCTCAATAATAAGGGAAGCAGAAGGAAGCCAGATTAATGAGATAAATGAAGATACAATGGTAACAGAAACCAGACATAAGAAAAGGTGAAGAAATTGGAAGAGAACAAAAAGGAAGTTGAAAGAAAGAGGATGACAGAACAACAAAAGAGTATGGTGCCGCTAGAAATAGATAGTGATGAGATAGAGATAGCCAATCAAGTGACTCGTTTGAGTAAAATGAAATATATACTTATAGAAGAGGATAATCGGGTCTCGACATCGAGGTCTTTCTATGATGTCATACCACATCTCAAGAAAATTCTCGTTGCAGTGTCAGTGTTCGTCATACTAAAATTCTCCCTAGGAACGTGTTTGGCTCTCGAGATCGCATTAATCGAGGCTTTGATTTGTAGCAACAAAGTCCAAAGGATCTTTTTAAGAGGTTTTACAACCATTAAAAGCACATGAGGAAGTTCTTTTGGTTTAAGTAAAGGAGAAGTTAAGAGGAGCTGATGGAAGAAAAGAAAATCGCAAAGGTTTACAGTTCTATCACTTGGGAAAATGAAAAAGGTTTAGTTTTTTTTTTTTCAAATAATGATTTAGCAGTGAAATTTTCACATAATAGAACCCTTTATATTCAGGTGCAGATTGGAGATGTTTGGTGAAGAAAACCCTATTGGATTCAGGCAGCTCAATGAACATACTCCCAATGTCAGCAGACCATGGGAATCTTACCGCTTAGGGTTGTTTGGGGGAGTTGGATTCCATCCATAACTTTTGTGTTACAGATGTAGTTGGGTCATATCACGTATTGTTAGGAAGGTCGTTGATCCACGTGTATGGGGGTATAGCATTATCATACGACCAATGCTTCAAGTACTCTTTCAATGGGCAACAAAAAGTAGTGTGGGCTGTAGAGAAGCCCTTCGAATCATGTGAAACAAATTGTGTTGATGCCAAGGTTTACCTACCCACCAATGCCGTGAATGCTCCAATTAGCAATCCAACACAACTTGAGTTGCTTGCTGTCGATAAAAAGGTTTTCAAGAATGGAATAACAGCAACTCTACTCCTTGAAGATGAATTGGAGCAAAAAATTGCATAAATAACCCCACAGATCTAGCTACCACAAGACAGGAAGGTTTGTTATGTACCTTCTGGGTGGTTAAAAAAGTGAACAGCATATGAACTTGATCCGTTTTTGTAACATGCTTGATCGACTTCTTGTTGCAGTTTCAAGAGAATTCTAATAAAAATTGTTATTTTCATAATCAATTGTTTGAATTCTTTTTCTTAAAAATGTTAAAATGTTGTAAAAATATATTTTGAAAACGTAATGTTCAAAGCACCTTTAATGTTTTGACATAGCTAGATGCATCCACAACATACATGATGCTGGTGTTTTTCCCTCCAAATTGCACGGGTTGATGGATTGGAAATGTGGGATATGGATGATTGTGAATGGGAGATTTGTAGATCTTGGATGAACTAATGGCTAAAGATATGGATTCGGCCTAATATTATGGATAATTTGATGAATGAGATTAGGTAGTGAAAGCGCCCTCGATCCGTGGGGTGCGCGGATCCGCTTTTGACCCTTGAGGTTTGGGAGTCGCCACCTAGTTATTGTGGTCTAGGAACCAAACTGACTCTAACATGGATAAAAAGAACTAATCTACCATAAAAAATCTGAATTCGGGGATTATGTTACGGGGTTGGAAGGTGTTAGGCACCAACCCCGCCCGGCCAAAGCCGGTCTCTACTAACTTCCCAAATATATCACATTGCTAAAAACCTAGATAAAAATAAAAAAATTACATACCTTTCCGATAGCAAGGATTTTGTTCCCTCAGATCTGACAAAAAGAGCTGCTTGTACTGTACTCCCTTGCTTCGTTCTGTCTCCGGATTTGACTTCGGATCTCCTAGATCAAGGTATCTCCTTATTTTTGGATCTGAACTCTTCAAGTTTGTTGCGGATTTGGAGGTGTTTTTGGAGGGATTTTAGGTGTTTTCTATACTAAAATTGAAGGAGAGATGTTAGGTAAGGAGTTGGGGCTCCAAAACTAGGGTTTATGGGGGGATAGGGGAGCTTCTAGACCTACTTCTCTTAGGGTTTATGATTTGATACGAAAATAGGGTGTGAGCACCTCTATTTATAGATTTTTTTAGGGGTTGATTTGGATAGAGTTAGTATTTAATTATACTTCTTTTAATTAGAGTTGTGTTTTAGTTAAAATTGTTTTAGGTAGAATTGTGTTTTAATTAGAATTGTTTTAGGTAGAATTGTTTTAAAATATAATTATTTTAGGTAGAATTGTTTTTAAGTTAGAACTCTATTAGATAGAGTTATTATTTAATTAGAATTCTATTATGACTTTTGGTCTTATTTGATTGACTTTTAATGTTTTGACTTTAGTCTTAATTAATTGACTTTAATTTTGACTTCAGTTTCACTTGATTGACTTTGATACCTTGACTTCAGTCTTGCTTGATTTACTTTTAATTTTTGGAGAACCCCCCTCCATTATTTCTTTAATTCTTTGGACCCCCAAATGGAGGGGTCCTTAAAGAAATATCCCACGAACCCTCAACAATTTTGCCTGAGAGTTCGATTAATCGATTTTTTAGGTTCAAAATTTTAAATTAATTTCATTAATGTTTCACTTTAATTAAATGTTTTATTTATTAATTTCGAATTTTTTAATTATGAAAATTGTGAAATTACCGTTTTACCCCCGGAGAGGACTTTTCACGTTTTAAGTCGATTTTTAATGTTCTAGGATGTTTTAGAATCGATTTTTCGTAAGGAATTCAATGAGAATGTGGTTTATGTCATTTATGAAAAATTTTATGTGAAATGATTGTGAACTTTATGAGGGGCATTTTCGTAATTTTGTCAAATTCTGTTAAAATTGGTGAAATGATTTATTTGGTTCCGATTTGTCATTTTATGTGTTCGAATGGGTTTTCCTAAGCGTAACGTAGGCTCTAGGGTTGTTTTGAGGTTAGGGGTATTTTGATAAGTTGATAATTTTTTAATGATTTTTATCGTGAAGTTTCTTTTTGGTCTGCAAGATGATGATTTCTATGTTTCTAGGGTCGTATTTTCCTAGCGTAGCATGGTTTCTAAGGTTTTGTCAATTCGAGATACCTCATCCGGATTTCTGAAACACATCTGGTAACAAAATAAAGCAATAGAATAAACATCCATCATTGGGAATCATTGCGATCGGGTTGACGATTTGATTAATCAGGCGAGTGCAAAAATGGGGTGTCTACAGATGCCCCTCTTTGACAGAGGGTTGAAGCAAACTAGATAGCAAATCTATTTTGGTAGATAGTGCGATATCTGAATGCCAAAGCTAGTGACAGTTCATTTTGCAGTCTGATTTAGCAATTCGTCAGGGCGTTCGGATCCTTGAGCGTAAAGCTCTCCCCGAATTAAAAGGTTGTCAGGTCCTCAAGCTTGAACTCTCACTGACTATGTCAGATCCTTGAATTTTAGAAAATTCTCCCTGACTAATGCAAAAGTGCACGTGTGTGCAATGGTGTGATGCTTACTGAGTAAAAATGTATCAGGTCCTAGAGATCTTCTCTCACTGACAATAATAATTCAAAATTGAGATGCACTTATGCAACGAAAGCAATCATGGCAAGGTTGAACACTGAGGTAATTGGAGTCATAACATTGTAGGAACTTCGTTAAATCCTATTTGAAATTCTTTTTTAAAGTTCGAAAAAATATGAGTCTCATTTATCGGACTCGAGTCTATCGTAGCCACGCTTCTCGGGCTAAGAAACTGAAACAATCCTGTTAAATTCATTTTATGATTCAAACAAAACTGGAGTCTCGTTTCTCGAACTCTAGTTAAGGTTTACAGGAACTTAAACAATCCTATTAAAATTGAAGTCTCGTTTCTCAGACTTGAACTAAGGTAAATAAGCACTTCAAAAAGCCTATGATTCAAAACGTTGGAGTCTCGTTTCTCGGACTCGAACTTAGGTTTATATGAACTTAAACAATCCTATTAAATATTATTCAAAAAGTTGGAGTCTCGTTTCTCGGACTCGAACTTAGGTTTATAGGCACTTCAAAAGGCCTATTCATTCTATGATTCAAAAAGTTGGAGTCTCATTTCTCGGACTCGAACTTAGGTTTGTAGGCATTTCAAAAAGCCTACTCATTCTATGATTCAAAAAGTTGAAGTCTCGTTTCTCGGACTCGAACTTAGGTTTATAGGCACTTCAAAAAGCCCATTCATTTTATGATTCAAAAAGTTGGAGTCTCGTTTCTCGGACTCGAACTTAGGTTTATAGGCACTTCAAAAAGCCTATTCATTCTATGATTCAAAAAGTTGGAGTCTCGTTTCTCAGACTCGAACTTAGGTTTATAGGCACTTCAAAAAAGCTTATTCATTCTATGATTCAAAAAGTTGGAGTCTCGTTTCTCGGACTCGAACTTAGGTTTGTAGGCACTTCAAAAAGCCTATTCATTCTATGATTCAACAAGTTGGAGTCTTGTTTCTCAGACTCGAACTTAGATTTGTAGGCACTTCAAAAAGCCTATTCATTCTATGATTCAAAAAGTTGGAATCTCGCTTCTCAGACTCGAATTTACTAAGTCACGTTTCTCGAGCTTAGATTTATAGGAACTTAAACAATCCTATTAATTGATTATATGATTCAAAATCGAGCTCAAAGTTTGAAAGATCAGGCCTTTATTGGCTTATCATGCATTTGGATTCGTAATTATTATTGGGCTTCGTCGGACTTTTAAGCTTTTGTATGATTTTCTTTTTATCATGTGATTAAGAACAAAAACTTTGGAATTAAATGACCTTCAAAAATGCCCCTAGTTTCAAGGTTGGTTTTAACTGGGACTTGACTACGAGACTGATGGAATGGATTATGCTTGAAAAATATGGACTTTGATGTATGATAGATAGAAGAACTGACATTCTCTTAAATTTAAGACTCTTAAGATTATCATATGTGCAATAAAGAATTGATCATTTTCTTTCGAATTTCTTTTGAAAAATGCTTGAGCTGGACTTAAAAAATCTTGATAAATATTAGAATAAAAGATCTTCCTCTTCAAAGTGGTTGATGATTCTACATCTTCCATTAGCGAACACTTGAACAAGTAAACATACTTTTGAAGGTCCTACAATGTTCAAAATGACTTCTGATTTTTTTCGACTTCAATATTGTCTTTGTCGGATGTGAGCTCTTGGCTAAAAAATGAATATTGTGGCTTGAATGGTTCTACATTTTCTAGTTTCTGCACAAGCTTCCTTCTGAATTTTTCTTCTTGATGGGACCTTTCCTCCCATTTGATGATGCCTTAATTTTTGCCTAGATCGCCTCTTTAGGTTTTCAATCTAGCGGACTTTATTTTTCTTTTTCTTATAATGCCTTAATTTTTGCCTAGGTCGCCTTTTCAGGTTTTCAACCTAGCAGGCTTTCTTTTTTATGGTTATGCCCTAAATTTTGTCTAAGTCGCCCTTTCAGGTTTTCAACTTAGCGGGCTTCTTTTTTTCTTGATGAACTTATATAACCAACTCGACAACTTCTCAGTTCTCTGCACCTTAACCTAGTCAATTAGCATTCAGGAAGACTTAATAGGTGGGCTTAGGATATGGTTTAGAAAGAAAAGATATAAGGCTCAACTTCCCAAAATGCCCCTAGTTTGATATTCTCTTTTTTCTGTCAATTATTTTGATTTTTTTTTTCTAAATGCCCCTAGTTTGGCATTCTTTCCTTTTTATCAATTCTTTTGATTCTTTTTTCTAATGCCCCTAGTTTGACATTCTTTTCTTTTAAACCTTTCAATAGGGGATTTTCCTTTTGGATAATACTTTCCTTAAGAGAATATATTTTTTTCATGACCGGGCCTGAAGTAACTTATCAGGTTGCCTACGTACCCCAAATATTTCTTTTCTCTTTTGGGATTAGGTCAAAACGTAGTTCATACTAAGATTCCCTCCCAAGGTTGGTTGGCGTGGTTTAGAAAAAAAATGCTATTGATTTTTTTTAAAGGCTGCGAGGGGCTAAAGAAGGTTATCTTCATCTTGGTAAGACAGGAAAATGGTTCGACCAAAGAAGGCCTCCTTTTGTGAATGCTGCTCGACTTGGTCAAAGTTTCAAGAATTTGATATTTTGATTGCTCTGTCAAGCAAGGTCTTCTTTCTGAAAATGAGTAATCTTCAATCTTCTTCTAAGAATGAATAATCTTCAGTCTTTTTCTAATAAAGAGAAATCTTCAGTCTTCTTTTACAAAGTTGAGTATGATTGACTTCTTTGTATTTGACGTTGACTCGTTCAACCTTTTCCAAACTTCGAAAAAATCTTATATTCTTTCGCGAATGAGAACTCTTCTTTTTAAGTGAAAAATATGATGAATCCTTTCTTGTAGATCTTAACACCTTAGTTGATGGTTCCAACTACATCATTCTTGATAATCTTTGATTTTGAAGTTCACCCTCAACTTTAGGATTTGATCTATTTTGGTGCAATCTATCCATGTATTCTCACGAGACCATGCAGGAACGTTGTTGAATTTCTCAAGTAAATTTATTATTCTTCTCATGTTCTGCTAAGGAAAATGTAGTACCCATTTGCACTTCTTAAGTGTACTCTTTAATTCCAATATTTATTAAGTTTGATTAGTGAGCTCTAAGTCAATCCTCATGTTAGATATTATGCTCAAATCATTATTACACGTATGATAATCAGAAGCTTCTATATTTTATTGGAATTGAAAAACATTGATTGACAAACTCGACTACTGGATTTAAAGAATGACAAAAAACTAGATTGAAACTCAAAGAAAACTCAGGGACAATTATCTACAAAGAGAGAATGTCCTTTTGGGTGGATGGACTACTTGAACTTAACATTGGTACTTTGACTAGACGACTCTTTTGTCGGACCCAAAATGACATAGATGAGGATTTAAAATATTTGGGACCAATTATCACCCGATTGGAAGTAAACCAAGGTTAACCATTGACTCTAAAGGTTTGACTCTTAACCACATGATTAAAGTTTCGATATAGAATAGTCCAAGTTCGATGGGAAATATCGAATCCAAATGCACTATAAGTCTATGGTGACCAAGAAAGTGAGAAAGATTAGGCACGGGTCTACCCCTGATTGGGATTGAACCTTTGATCAGACAAATTAATTTGATCCTAAAATCGAATCTTTCTATATAAAGTGGTCTGGATTTTTAAAAGTGAAACCAATTAGTCCAACTGATTTGGTATTTGATCAGTTTGATCCATTTGTCAATTGGGCCAACTGGTTTAAGTGATTCAATTAATTGGTACATTTCATCGATTGGGTTGGACCGATATTGCGAGTTCTGTTTGATTATTCTAGATCGGTCCGACCACTTACCTGTTGGTTGGATTGAATAAAGTAACCCGGGAACACCCATAGTCAGTTCGGGTCGTGACCTACAATGAAGGTTTCTAGACTCTAAGCTTACTACGTGCAATGCATTTCATCTGGCCACGCTTACCCAAATACACCTATATACCTCTCAATACGTGGTGACTTGGTTTGATATACCGTATAGATGATAATCTAAAACCTCAACTCACTTCTCTGAAGCCAAAAATAACCAGTTTGATATCCAGTTGAGAGGTGGCACACAATGCTGAGCAAGGGCCCACTTAAATACCTCTCGTCTAGAATAGACGTAGTCTATCCCCCTCGTACAGTAGGGTACAGCGGGGCAAGATCTTGCTTAGGCACCGATTTTGACCAAGAAGTGCAATTAATATACTTAGATTATCTTTTTATACCTACGGGTACGAGTCAAGAGTTGTAGCTTTCATAAATGGTTTGGCATCCCACGAGGGGACCGACCACGTATTAGTACTACGTTGGCAATCGGAACATGTGACTGTGTGACTTACAATAGGACAAAGGCTCAGGTTGCCCCAGCCTGGGTGCATCAATATATCTCTCAGAATCACCTGATCAGACGGTATTAATACCCCCAGTTTGATATACCCTAAGGTATGTGATTGGAGTTGTGGGTTTCATGAATGACGTCGCATCTCCGAAGAGACCGGGCCACGCACTAGTGCCACGTTGGCTAAATGGGACGTGTAAGTGCTCAAAACAGTAAACGTGCATGTGGTGTGTGCCAAACAGGGTGGGGTGTGCCCAGGGCCTTTTTCAAACACGTGAGCCCATGGGGCAGATTATGTCATCACATATGGATATCAAATGAATATTGATCAAGAAAATAATCCAAAACCCATCACATCGAAATTAAGATGAAATAAAAAACATCACAAATATATCTGTCAAGATCATGACAAATCAATTAATGAGCATGGCATATAATAATTGATCAAACAAACATTGCAATAGGCATAATTTTTATAATTTTTAAGGTCCAATCAATGATCAATTTTGGGTGATCCAAAATAAATCGAGATTCCAATAGGTGTTACATTGATGATAGAATGACAATGGTTGAGATGAGCTCACTCTCAAGAACATTAATTGTGTTAAAAAGATTTTCTGTGAATTAAGAAAATACAATCCCAACTTGCATCGATGATATCTAAGGCTCCCGATAACGAAATCGAATGAACTCAAATTCTAAATTAATCTACTCGATGAGATCTACATTTTATTAAAGGTTCCCAGACTTAATTCTCACTAGAATATTCTGTAAAAACGTTTTAACGTTGCTGTCCCAACTTTCATTTAGAAATAATTCCAGATTTACAGATTGAACTTGCATCGATGATATCTAAGGCTTCCGATAACGAAATTGAGTGAACTCAGATTCTAAATTAATCTACTCGATGAGATATATGTTTTATTAAAAGGCTCCCAGACTTAATTCTCACTAAAATATTCTGTAAAAACGTTTTAACGTTGCTGTCCCAACTTTCATTCAGAAATAATTTCAGATTTACAGATTAAATTTGCATTGATGATATCTAAGGCTTCCGATAACGAAATTGAGTGAACTCAGATTCTAAATTAATCTACTCGATGAGATCTATGTTTAATTAAAAGGCTCCCAGACTTAATTCTCACTAGAATATTCTGTAAAAACGTTTTAACGTTGCTGTCCCAACTTTCATTCAGAAATAATTCCAGATTTACAGATTGAACTTTCATCGATGATATCTAAGGCTTCCGATAACGAAATTGAGTGAACTCAAGTTCTAAATCAATCTATTCGATGAGATCTACATTTTATTAAAGGTTCCCAGACTTAATTCTCACTAAAATATTCTGTAAAAAAGTTTTAACATTGCTGTCCCAACTTTCATTCAGAAATAATTCCAGATTTACAGATTGAACTTGCATCGATGATATCTAAGGCTTCCGATAATGAAATTGAGTGAAATCAGATTCTAAATTAATCTACTCGACGAGATCTATGTTTTATTAATAGGCTCCCAGACTTAATTCTCACTAGAATATTCTCTAAAAACGTTTTAATATTTCTATCCAACCTTCATCATTCCATCAATTTGATTCTTTCATTATTTAGGGGTCATCAAAAAGTGATCTTTAATTGAAAAAAAAAATGCAATACCCAAAATCATCTACAATCAAGATAAAAAATAAATAAACAAAAAGAATAAATAAAATAAATCCAACTAAATAATAAAAAAACTAGGTCATCTTGGCAATGCTCCCATACTTGGGGTTTTTCAAGTTTGATCCTCAATAGTCCCCAGTGGAGTCGCCACTGAAAGCGCCCTCGATCCGTGGGGTGCGCGGATCCGCTTTTGACCCTTGAGGTTTGGGAGTCGCCACCTAGTTATTGTGGTCTAGGAACCAAACTGACTCTAACATGGATAAAAAAAACTAATCTACCATAAAAAATCTGAATTCGGAGATCATGTTACGGGGTTGGAAGGTGTTAGGCACCAACCCCGTCCGGCCAAAGTCGGTCTCTACTAACTTCCCAAATATATCACATTGCTAAAAACCTAGATAAAAATAAAAAAATTACATACCTTTCCGATAGCAAGGATTTTGTTCCCTCAGATCTGACAAAAAGAGCTGCTTGTACTGTACTCCCTTGCTTCGTTCTGTCTCCAGATTTGACTTCGGATCTCCTAGATCAAGGTATCTCCTTATTTTTGGATCTGAACTCTTCAAGTTTGTTGTGGATTTGGATGTGTTTTTGGAGGGATTTTAGGTGTTTTCTATACTAAAATTGAAGGAGAGATGTTAGGTAAGGAGTTGGGGCTCCAAAACTAGGGTTTATGGGGGGCTAGGGGAGCTTCTAGACCTACTTCTCTTAGGGTTTATGATTTGATACGAAAATAGGGTGTGAGCACCTCTATTTATAGATTTTTTTAGGGGTTGATTTGGATAGAGTTAGTATTTAATTATATTCCTTTTAATTAGAGTTGTGTTTTAGTTAAAATTGTTTTAGGTAGAATTGTGTTTTAATTAGAATTGTTTTAGGTAGAATTGTGTTTTAATTATAATTATTTTAGGTAGAATTGTTTTTAAGTTAGAACTCTATTAGATAGAGTTATTATTTAATTAGAATTCTATTATGACTTTTGGTCTTATTTGATTGACTTTTAATTTTTTGACTTTAGTCTTAATTAATTGACTTTAATTTTGACTTCAGTTCACTTGATTGACTTTAATACCTTGACTTCAGTCTTGCTTGATTTACTTTTAATTTTTGGAGAACCCCCCTCCATTATTTCTTTAATTCTTTGGACCCCCAAATGGAGGGGTCCTTAAAGAAATATCCCACGAACCCTCAACAATTTTGCCTGAGAGTTCGATTAATCGATTTTTTAGGTTCAAAATTTTAAATTAATTTCATTAATGTTTCACTTTAATTATTTAATGTTTTATTTATTAATTTCAAATTTTTTAATTATGAAAATTGTGAAATTACCGTTTTACCCCCGGAGAGGACTTTTCACGTTTTAAGTCGATTTTTAATGTTCTAGGATGTTTTAGAATCGATTTTTCGTAAGGAATTCAATGAGAATGTTGGTTTATGTCATTTATGAAAATTTTTATGTGAAATGATTGTGAACTTTATGAGGGGCATTTTTTGTCAAATTCTGTTAAAATTGGTGAAATGATTTATTTGGTTCCGATTTGTCATTTTATGTGTTCGAATGGGTTTTCCTAAGCGTAACGTAGGCTCTAGGGTTGTTTTGAGGTTAGGGGTATTTTGATAATTTGGTAATTTTTTAATGATTTTTATCGTGAAGTTTCTTTTTGGTCTGCAAGATGATGATTTCTATGTTTCTGGGGTCGTATTTTCCTAGCGTAGCGTGGTTTCTAAGGTTTTGTCAATTCGAGATACCTCATCTAGATTTCTGAAACACATCTGGTAACAAAATAAAGCAATAGAATAAACATCCATCATTGGGAATCATTGCGATCGGGTTGACGATTTGATTAATCAGGCGAGTGCAAAAATGGGGTGTCTACAGGTAGTTTGTCCAGCTTATTAGATTTGAATTGGAAGAGAGCAAAGACTCCTTGGTAGATCCTGTCCCCACTACAAGGAGAAGGAATTGAGATCCAATCCTACAATGTAGTGAGGTGATTGGTTCCATCTCAAACTTCTTGATTTTCTTGAGTCTCAAGATTCGGACTAATACAAGGATTTCATCTCAATTAAATTCAAAGTAAAACCTTGAATTCAATCAAGAAGTTTTCTTATAAACGAATTTGGATATTTAGGTTTAAATCAAGATTAATAATAGAAAACCAAATCCACTGATTAAGAAGACTATTTTTATCAGTGAAAACCACTTTTATGAGTTGACCAATCAAAATCCACAGCGAAACTCAGATTTTAAGGGTGAAAACCAAGAATTGATTATGAAAAATCAAAATAACTTGAATTTCAACCTAAATTCGATCTCACCTCTTCTAGACTGGATAGATTCCTATGAATTTGAATAAATTTCCTTCTTTTGCTCCTTCTTTAAACGAATCACTCCAACATTATAAAGAATATCTACTTTAGGTGGGAAGATTTCTTTTTGATTTGAGAAGAATCTCATAAATTACTCTTGCTCTCTTTCTAGATTTTTGAAAACCTAAAAGAATCTAAAATCGAAAAGGAAAAGATCCCTCAAACAAGAGCCCCTTTCCTTTATTTATAAAATCATAGGAGGAAACTTATAGAGCAAGTAATCCCAAAATAGTAAAAATGTGCAGAACAATTAACTTCCAAAAATAGAAATCTTTTAAAACAAGTAATCCCTGTAGATACGTGAGCTTCGAAACCTTTGGAAAAGTTTGAGCTCATCTACACTGGTTTAGGAGTCGCTACCATTCAATTAAAGTGTGAATGGATACTATAAAAAGATTTTTGAAATGATATATTTTGGCTTGTAATGACTCACATATCCAAAAGATATGGGGAAAATGGTTTACATAGATTTCTAAGGTAAAGAGATTTGGTTGAGGGACAAGGAAGGTGTCAGGTACCTTATCCCACCCATCCTAAGATGGTTACCAATATATGACCAAAACTAAATATTAGAAACTCTTTCTGAGTTTTGAAAATAGAAGAAACTATAGAGAAACTTTAAAAAAATATATCTATAATCTAATTTTAGAAAATGAACAAAATAAGACAATGAACAAGCTAAAACATAAATGTTACTGCTGAAAAATTTTATGAGCCTAAGATGTTGATGAGAATTCATGTGTATTTCACCTTCTTAAATCTTAAGGCTCTTTTTCAGAGATTATATGCTCACTTGAAGCATCTTTTTGTTAGTTTAGCCTTTAGTAGGTGTTCATGAGTTAGACACTACCATGAAAATACTAGGGACCTTATGCATACAATATGTCCACTTTGAGATTATTTTTATTAACTTAAAGAGTTAGGTATATATCTAGATAGATCCTCACCTTTGACCCTTAGATATTCTAAAGGAAAGATGTGATGTGTATGCTTCTTGTGTATGCATGTAATGGACTAAGAAAAAAATGATTACCTCCAAGGAAGGATTACTCTTTAGCTCTTAAGTCATTAAGGAAGAAAATAACAAAATCTTTATTCTAGAAATTTAAATTTGTAAAGAACAACTAATCTAATAAAGTAAAACTTGCAAAAAAGTAAATGAACATCTAATCTACTCTAATGCTCTCATAAAACTTATTAAGGGCTTATAAGAGGAGATTACTTCTAGAAGGTTTTACTCTCAGCCTCCAAGCCTCACTAAGGCAAATAAACTTGCTTAAATATAAAGAAAGGGCAATAAATAATAAAAAAATGTTTAAAAAGGGGATCACAAAAAAAAAATTTAGACCTAAGCCCTACCTTATCTTCTTCTTGGTTAAAGCCTTCTAGAGGTTTGGGAATAGATTTTGACATAATTTTGGAAGGTTACAGAACTTTGAGGAGAGACTTGGTCAAAATTTTAGCTTCTTTAGCTTTTTTTTTTTTGCCTTGGATGGGAGTCCTATTTATTGGATTTTAGGATACCCTTGGGGGTAAACTTATTTTAGATCATAAGGTTCCCAATATTCTTAATAAAACCTCCATGAAATGTATCAATTCCTCCATCTAACATTGGCGTTGATGGTCTTTATCCTCTTGTTGGATCTCACCAATCTTGATCATCAATCGGTACGATGATAAAAATCCAAAAGTTCTAAAGAATCCTTGATGAATGTTAGAATGGTCCTAAGACCATGACCTTGAGTCAAATGTGAAAGAAACAACCCAAATAGCATGTAATTAGATGATAGGTATTTAGCTTCTTTGATCATTTCTCTTGAAAGAGTCTCTAAGAAATTAGGGATATGTTAGTCATTAGGTTCAAGTTTTAGAGAATTCCCTAAGGGGGGACAAAATAGTCATGGACTTTAGAAATTGGTCATTTTACATTGAATGTCATAGAAGCTATTTAAATTGTGAAGAAAATTATAAGGGTAGAAGGGAGATTAACCTTTGATGAATCTCAACAAACCAAGGTTAATGGGGTAATTGACCTCAAGTAAGAACCAAACAAGACTAAGGTTTCTGTTAGAAGAATTGGTGAATTACTAAAAAAAAAGATGAAAGATTTATTTGGGTAATTAAAACAAGGGTAAAATGATAAAATGACAGGATTTCTTGAGAAAAAACAATACTAAATGGAAGGTTAATGGGTAATTAATCCTAACCAATTTCGAGTGTACATGGCTTAAAGAAATTGCCCAACAGAATTGGTCATGGGTGACCCACAGCCTGAGTAAATTTTATGATTGGCAATGGTTTACCCTTGGACCGAACAAAATGAATATCAAAGTTTGAAAAATGATTAATATTCAATAAACTCATACTGAATTGATGAATACCAAAAATGAATATTGTGTTTAAATTGTTGAAAAATACAAATACTGGAAAAAGGGATGAAACGATAAAATGTCAGAATCACACCCGAAGGGTGATGTCTACATTTTATATTATTATGCTATGTGTGGGTTGATGAACGAATATCCAGGGATAATTTGCTTTCTATTTTCAAGGTAACTGCACGTTTATTTATGATTATGTTAGCACTTTACATTTTTGTACTGTTATTTAATTTAAACCGTGTGGCCACAATTGCATGGTAGGAAACTAGATATCCACACTCAACTTTATAATGTTAATTTTTTATTTGTTTTCAAAAAAAGTAATATATGTATACATAGCTATTTTGTGAACTATTAAAGGGCTTGTGAATACCTAAAGGGATAGTCTGTCATATCATCCGGAGTGATATACTATCCGAAAATGTACAGTAGGAACAACCAAGCTCATACGTAATATGGGACGCATATGAGAGTGGAATTACAATTGAAATCCAAGTTTATTCCTTTCTATCTTTACTAATGAACTTGTAATGTAAATGTGGCCGTACACGAATGGTGATATATAATGGGAATCGCATGCACGCCTGATAGGCATATACGAAGATGGCTAGTCAGTAATCACTAACAGTCTATAGTAGTCGAACGTCTTGACACATCGAAAAAAACCGCTAGCCTGAGCCGGATAAATGGTCAACCAACTGTGGTAAGTTGTAGCAACTTGCCACAAAATCTGAAATTAAAAATCAATAAAGTAATAGAACATCATGTCCTGACTATAAGCGATCTAGTCCTAGAATCCTAATTCTTAATTCCACTACTCTACCATTGTGTATTATGTATCTATTATTTTATTTTAAATTATAAAATGAAAAACATATTTACTGTTTCAATTTTATCAATTAAAATTGTATAAAAAGAAAATATTATAGTGAATACTACTAATTGTTGTAATATGAATTTTTAACTATTTAGTTGCTCGTCACTAGCTATAAGTACCTCTACATGATGGTCAATTTAGGGGTAGCTGATACACTTTCTGTAGTATTTATGAGACTTCCTCCGATGCACTTAAGGCTCAAATGGAGTTGGCAAGATTTGGACCTTCTTTGAGATTCCTCACTTCATGGTCAATAGATACCTGATTACTACACTCATGGAGAGATGGTTTCCTCAAACTGACACTTTCCATCTCCTTGATGTGGAACTTGGAATTTGACCATCTAATTTTGTGGATATTACTGGGATTGGAGTGGGAGGATTGCATGTACCTCTCGTAAGGGTTGATGATGAGGAGTTGCTGAGATTTTTAGGTCTTTGAGCTATTCCTCCTTGTTAGTGGTTGAAGAACATGAGGTTGAATATCCCGTGGTTAAGGACATGTTCTTAAAAGATGGTCTTTATACGCATATTCGAGCTGATCACCTTCATTTTATCGTCAAAATTAGACAATCATTTCTCATTATGTTGGGTGTTTGCTTCTTCTCTAAGGACCAAACTTCAGTTGATGTCATCTTCTTTTCGACTTTACAGGACATACATCGTATTCATAAATACAATTGGTAAAGCATGATACTTGGGACAATTATTGTGGGAATGGATCGAGTGATCTCTAGTGAAATGGGCAAATGTAGTGAGGGAATATCTCTATGCTTCTTCTAGCCTTTTGTTGAGGTACTTCACAAATTTACTTTGGATTTTGTACTCTCTTTTTTGTGCCTTACACCTTTGCTCTTTTGCAGTTATTCTCGCATCACTATTTTTCCTTTTATTATCCTCGTGTGCCTTCAAGAGGAGCTAACTACCCCATGGGTCGAAAATTAGCTATACCTGCCAAAAAGACACAAAAGAGTAGGGGGTTTGTTTGCCCAGGCTCACTTGGATCGATGTTTTCGTCGATATGTAAGTGTTATCCTATTTCTTTGTCCTTCTTTATTCTCATTCATTTTCCTCCCTGTCTTAGCTACTCATTTCTTCTTTTCAAATTATCAATCTCGAGTGCTAGAGTTACCACCTTCTATTTCTACTCACCCAGATTTTGTTGTAGCTCGCATTTTTGATTTTTAGAGGATGGTTCTCTTGTGCTATATCGATGAGATTTCTTATGTGTTCTACTTGGGAGAGCACATCTCATTTCAGTATTATGGCAAGGCTTGCATTCCTCATAATCCTCCTCCTGTCTTGAGTCACAGAGCCATTGAGGTTGGCTTGTATGCTAATGCTAAGAGTATTCTTGGGAAATAATTGATTCTTCCAGAGAACTACAATGAGTAGTTCCAAGAGACCTTTTGGGTGCTTGTTTTCTCCAGTTGAGGTAGTCTAGGGGGTTTAGGAATTTAGGGGCGTTTATGTTCGCCAACATGAGGCTCAGGTATATTTCCTTATCCTTTTTCTTTTTTTTATTCTTTTTTGCTGTCATTACTGCTTTCTCACTTCTCGTTTTGCATATAGGGTGTTGAATTGGCTAGGTACCTTGAACGAAAGGAGATGAGTAACTTTGAGATGGCTCGACAAGTTTCTTACATAGAGCAACGTCAGCGTGAATTGGTAAGCACTCGTAAGACTTTCCCTTATTTTGGAAACTCTAATTCGATCATTCTGTTATTTCTTGTAGGCTTTTCAACATACACAAAAAGGTGCTAGTTCCTCGTATCAGAGGCCACCTGAGTCATATTGGGTTAGTAGAGAAAACAATTTAGTTATTAATTATTCGTTTAACAAAACAAAATGATCATACTTATGAACATGTATATATTTTTGTTTGTTTGTTTGTTTTGGTCTCATCAAGAAGCTTCTAGGAGTAGTGCTCCTTATATTCTGGCTAGCACTTACCGGTCGCCTTATTACCTGGAGCCACCTATCAAGCCACATCGGGCAAGCGATTTTGGTCCTCAAGGGTACTATCAGGCTGGAAACAGTGCTACTTGGGAAGTAGTGAGAACCAGGCATGTTAGGTTCACGAGACCCTCAGAGCCCCAAACCAACTATGTTGTTGAAGAACACGAGTCTGAGTATCCAGCTGAGCCGGAGTCAAAAGCTAGATTGGAAGTTGAGAGGAAGACATAGCCATAACCCAAGCCCGAGGTGGAACCTAAACTAAAGCCTGAGATCGAGCCTGAACCGGAGTTTGAGGTAGAACCCGAGCTCAAGCCTCAACAAAAACGATATAGTAGATAGAGTAGAGAGGGAAAATTGATATATATATATATATATATATATATATATATATATATATATATATATATATATATATATAACGATAGTGAGGCTTTGAAAAAGAGCCCTAGATCCAACAATAAGAAGTCAAAAAATAGATAGGAAAAAAATAGGGTCTAAAAAGAGAAAACAACCAAAATTAGTGGAGAAATGAAATGGAGCATTTATGAAAAATAGTGATCGAAATCTCTATGCAAGAAAAGGTTCACCCCATAAAGCAATTGGAAATCGCTATAAAACATAGTGATTTTCAGTGAGAAAATAATGATGTTGACAAATTAGCAATTTCGGGAAAAATAACAATTTGGGAATATAACAAAGTTGTGGTCAAATGAAACAAAACAAAGAGAAATGATGAGAAACACCTTGAACGATAATGATTTTGTTGTGCTAGAAGGCAGTCATGAAATCGCTATAAGTAAAGTAATTGAAAATCACTATAATACTTAGCAAAAATTTTAGGAAATAACAATTTTTAGGCAAAAATGACTGACAGAAGCAAAATAGGGATATGGAAGAAAGCAATTGATCCAAGGATTGAGAAACAGATGTAAGAAAAACAACAATGGAAGGATACTTTTTAGAAAGTGATTTTCGGGAAATAACGATTTAAAGAGTTCAAACTTTGAATTTTTTGTAGTTTTCTGTGAAAGATGGTCAACACCCAAAGACTAAAACTTGAGTCCCAAAGGAGAAATAGTCCCCTTGCATACCAAATCATACCACATGATCAAGCAACTACATAGTAACTCACAGGTTGTAAATGTTGTGCCAATATCATAATAGCATCTAACGCAAATAAGATTACCAAGGGAAAATTATCAAAATAAGTGTCAAAAGTTGCCAAGCCAGTAGAGTGGGAGGTAGATGCTATAGAATACTACTGCCAAGTTGTGGATGAAGAAATCATTAAGAGATCTACCATGCAACAAGACAAACCAACAGGGTACTTTGGACTACAACTGATAGTGTTATGTCAAGGAGCTTCAGTAGATTTAGTGACGAAGAAACCCATTCTCTTTTTGAGGAATGAAGCAGATAAAAACAAGTATCCCAAAGTCCAATATGCACATTGCTAGGAAGCAGCACAATAGACAGCATGGATTAAAAAGGTCTTCTATTTTGATAACATGAAAAAGAGATTAGAGGAGCTAAGTTTGTTAGTAGCTATTGAAGTTACCATGAACGACATTTATCCCAACAAAACATTGTTGATACCATTAATAGAACTTTAGAATATGAGCACTCACATGTTTATATCAGCTGGTAATGAGTTCACATTTATAATAGAGGATGCAGTAAGGCTGGCCAGACTCCTAGTGGGGAAAGAGATGGCATACATATCCAAGAGTGAGCTTGACGATGTTGAGCTAGGAAAAGTGTTGCGGATAAGCGGCATGAGAAGATTTCCAAAAATGAAAGAGTCGATCATGGAAAACTGTTCTTGAGACAGTGGAGAGAAACATACAATGGTTATTATTATGAATAAATTCATTTTGTAGCATTCCTTGTATATTATTTTTCCATTTTCATTGCACTAGCGGTCCCTACAACTGCATCAATACAATTTTTTTTAATATTGTTGCGAGAATACTGGCTGGGAAGTACGTTTACTTAGCTAGCTTATTAGTAGCACAACTATACCAACGCTCAGACAATTACCATTAGGACACAGTGGCTCGAGATGCCAAAAGAGTAAAGGGAAAGAAGGTAAAAGCAAGCCTTAACAGCATGTGCGGGGAATTCTTAGTTCTGTAGTTATGGGCATATCAAAGATTTAAGTCAATCACTCCAAAAAGACAACTAGTGATAGATTTGGTCACTATCTATAGGGCCTCTTGTTACGGAATGGAGAAATCTTGGATGAAGGATAACATCTTTTATGTAAGAGAAATGTGTACAAGGCCGAGAATTACATGGAGGACATACAAGAAAAATGAATACCGAGCAAAGCCTTTATTCCACAATAAAGCCAAGGTTGCCAGAGATTTAAATGCTTGGTTGTATACTTATAAAACAACAATACTAGAGTTCTTGATCGAGATTCCATCATATCCATTGGTGGTTTAGAATAAGAAGTTAGATGCCACGACCCCATTAGTGATTTACAACCCGTATAGAGTGGTAAGACAATTTGGGTACGATCAAGACATGCCAATACAATAGTATCACAAAAAATATGAATCGGTGCAAGTTTTTGTACAATATTTCTTTACAATTCCATTGAGTAAAAGTTGGGCAACGATAGTTAATGACAGAGAAGGCACAACAATAAAAGACTACTAATGATACTATCAAAATCATGTAAAGGTCAGGTGCCCAACAATCACATAGCTTTCAACAAATTTCAGATAAAAAAGAGAAAGTTTGCGTAAGAAAATGCAAAACCAAACCACTCTATATGGTTAGAGTGGGTGGATAAAGGAAAATATTCCTCATTGAAAAATGTGCAAGGGAAAGGTTTCGACGTAGAAATAGCCAAGAAACTGAGAAAAACTGCAATCCATATCCCATTGATGAAAGATTAATAGATATTGCCAATGAAAAAGCAAATGTTAAGAAAACAACAAGGTATTGCAATAGAAGAAGATGAAAAGGTAGAGGAAGCAATGAAGAGAGGAAAGAAAATAAAAGCACCAATTGAAGCTCCGATAGCAAGGTCAGTTGGACCGAAAATAAAGAAGAAAGAGAAAACACCTTCGTTAGAACAATCACTGAAGAGGTTAGAAAAAAGAACAAAAACAAAAAAACAAAATCAACAACAACTGGTGGATGAAGCAACTGATGAAGGTAAGAGTACTCAAAGATATAGGTAATAAGAACGCTAAATTAGATTTAAAAAGATCCTCAATTTTAAAATGGGTAAGGTAAATGATGTTTTAGTCCTTGTTACCTTGGGAACCAAACTAGACAGGAAGACCACAACTCTAGTCGGTATAGATATTGGAAAAAGGTGACTAAGAAAAAGAAATGCAATGTTCCATAGTCACAATTACTTGAATAATAAGTAAAATCCTCTTTTTGGAAGTAAAAGAAAATAAAATTGTGGGAACAAATGAGGTGTTTGTTCCATACTAAGAAGAAAAAAAAAGATTTTAATGAGAATTTGACCATTGTATCAACACTATGAGCTCTAGGGGTATTTAGAAAATAGTTGAAACAAGAAAATATTGTAAATAAAACACATTAATGCACACACACACACAATACAATATTGAGAATCTTTTAAAGGAAAAGAAAGGAAAAAAAAAAAAGAAATGCACAAGATTCTCAATATTGCTAAGTTATGTAAAACAGAATTGCAAAACTTGTAATTTATTAACTTAAAAATAATCAATTGCTTGATGATGATGTAGAAAATGAAAAAAACATCGGATAGAGAAGAGGGAAATGAGAAAAAAAATGCACAAGAGACAACTCATAAAATTGAAGAGGAAAAAGAAAAATATGGGGAAAAACAAAGAAAAGAAAAGGAAGTGAATGAGAAGAAACAATATCAGATGAAGAGAGAGATAAGAGTGGCAAAGAAAGAGGAGAGAAAAATTCAAAAAATTAAAAAATTACAGAAGTATAGGTAGCATCTGACAAAGAAGAACAAGAAGAAGAGCAAAATAATGGTAAGTAGAATAACAAAAATGCAAATTGTATGAAATATGCTCATCTTGTTATAACTAAACCAAGGTAGATTACCCTTATGTCCTCTAAGTCTATCCTCAATTTTAGAATGGTCAATGTAATTAAACTAAATTCAAGAGGTTTTAATAACTTTGCCCAACCTATAAAATTCTCTAGAACTTGTGAACAAAGATATTCTTAACCCTTGGTTGTTAAAGAATTAGTTGGGCTAGATGACTTAAATATCCAAAATCTCAATCTGTATTTACATGTCATCTAGTTTAGTTCTCTAGGATTTGACCCAAAACCAATGACCTAGGACCTTCCTACCCTCCTCAAAGAATTCTCTAAAAATTATGGCATTTTATTATCCTATCCTCTTGATCATCATGATTGGTGAGATCTATAGGTGAGTGAAAAACCATCAAGTACAAAGAGAATAAATGTAATTTGATTTTTCTATAAAGGTTTTTTGAAAATATTGGGAACCCTAGGATTTAGGACAAGCTTATCCCCAAGGGTTTCCCAAAATCATATAAATAGGACTTCCATCCAAAGTAAGAAAATGAGCTCATTTAATGATTTAAAATTTTGTATAAATCTCTCCCAAACCTTTCTAAACATTCCTATTCTATCAAAATATCTCTAAAAATCCCTAGAAGCTCAACCCAAGAACAAGAAGGAATAGAAGGAATAGAAGAAGAAGAAGAAGACGAAGGTGGGGTTAAATCCTCCATTCTCCACTTCTAATCTCCCCTTTCTTATGATCCCCCTTTTTATTCTAAGTATTTTCCTATTTGTAAGTTTAATTTTATAATTTTTAATGTAGTTTCCTAAATCTTTAGTCTAGAAGCTTGGGAAGAGAGAGTAATCCCTCTTGGAGGTAATCTCTCCTAATAAGTCCTCAATAAGTTCCTTGAGAGCACTACGTTAGGTTGTTTTACTTTCATTTACTCTTATGCAAATTTAATTTCTATAGCATAGATGTTTTCAATTCCTTGTAATTTCAATTCTAGATAATTTTATTTTATCTTACTTCCTTTTATGGTAATAGAGTTAGAGAGTAAACCTTCCTTGGAGGTAAGATAAGTCCATCACATGTATAAACTTTACACACACTCATTTCTAAAATGGTCACAAACAAGAATATAAGTCCCTATGAACCTACATTCAACTTTTAGAGCCAACAAAAATAGTTCAAAAATAGACAAAATCTCAAGCAAGTAGTATTGATTCCTACATGATGTGATTCAAATCATGAACCTCGCCAAATGATCAAACCGATAAATAAAGTCTTCATAAGAAGCCCATCAACTTGTATTGAAGCTTTGGGACTTCAGATGATGAGATCCATGTGGGTTTGCATCAAAGTCCCAAGATCACAAAAAATTCTAGAAAGCACCTACTTCTAGTAAGGGCTTGCACATCATATTGATTTGTTCATTTTTCAAAACAAAATTATAGTTAATTTTCCTTAGTTTTTTATAGTTTTCTTTGTTTTTAAAAATCCCAAATAAAAATTTTCTAATCTTCACCTATGGTTATCTATTGGTAAACATTTTAGGATGGGAGGGACAAGGTGCTTAACACCTTCCTTGTCCCTCAACCGAAACTCCTTACCTTAGATTTTTAGGTAGACCATTTCTCTCTTATCTTTTGGATATGTGAATCACTACAAGCAAAAAAAAAAAAAAAAAAATTTAAAAACCTTTTATTGTGTCCATTCACACTTTAATTGAATGGTGGAGACTTCTAAACCCGTGTAAATAAGCTCAAAACCTCCCTAAAGGTTTTGATGTCCACATATCTACATGTTACATTAATGGAAAATCATGTATTTAAAGAAGAGAGTTATAAACCTGTAATTGACATAATAAACAAAAGATGGGGAAACCAAATGTCATCTGCCTTATATTCTCCTGCATACATTCTCAATCCAACCGTATACTTTCAAGCCATTGATCATGATGAACGAATTCGACACACATTATTGGATTCCTTGATGTTTTAGAAAGAATGATTTCAACGAGAGATAAACAAAATAAGATATCATCGTAATTGGATCAATATAAGAACAATGAACGAATCTTCGAGAAGGAGATTGTCATCAAATATAGAACAACAAAGGCAACAAGCTGAAGCCACAAATAAGTACCTTATTTGTGGCTTTAGCTTGACCATTTCCTTGTGGATATTGCAATGAAGATAACAATTGCATTATTCCAAGCTCCTTATAAAATGATTTGATATACTTACCCAAGAACTGTCTCCCATTATCTGACATTATTGTACGAAGTAGACTAAACTGACAAATTATGTTCTCCCAAATGAACTTATGAACTTCCTATTAGCGAATCTTAGACAAAGGAAGTGTTTCTACCCATTGGACTAACAAAAAAGTTACATTTTTTGGTGTTTTAGGTAATGGACCAACCAAATCTATCCCCACTGTGCAAAAAGCCATGCGCTGACTAACGAGTTGAGTTGAACGGATGATTGATGGATGATTATCCCATATCTTTAGCATATATCACATCATTTGAAATGCAGAGTAGCATTTTTCTATAAATATGGCCAAAAATACTCTCGGGAGAGTACTTTATGTGCTAACGACCTACTACCTGAATGATTCCCACAGTCTCCTTTGTGGATTTCACTCAATACTTCTTCTGCCTATTCTAATATTAGGCAATGCAAAAATTACCCACCCATAGATTTTCTATACAATTGCTTATCCAAGAGGATATAACATTCTAATCTAGCATTTACTCGCATTGCCTTCTTAGGGTCATCAAGCAGCTGTCTTGATTGGAAGAAGGCAATAATTGGATTCATCCAGCCCTGATCCCTTGCTGTAACCACTTAATTGACCTGTTCAGGCTCATCAATCGATAGTTTTTCCTAGAACTCGGGTGAGAGTTCTTTCTTATCTTGTCCTGCTAACATCGAAGATACGTAGACTAATACATCCATATGTTTGTTATCCGTTCTAGATATATGCTCTACCCTTATCTTTTTTCTACTTGAAGTATGATAGATTTGATCTTTTCAAGATAGAACTGCATTCTAGGGTCTCGTGCCTCGAATGTTCTGTTGACATGGTTGACCACTAACTGTGAGTCATTGTAGACTATGACTTCCTTGACTTCTAGCCTCATCAACGTGTTAAAACTAAGCATCATTGCCTTGTACTCTATGAAAGTGTCATCAATCCGTGGGTGTTGATTCATTTTTTTATTTTTTGGGAGTCACCACCTAGTTTTACGGTCTAGGAATCAAAATAATACTCTAAATAGATAAAAAGTATTGATTTATGACAAGAATGGATCTGGGATCACAATACGGGATTTAAAGGTGTGAAGCACCAATCCCATCCGACGAATGCCAATTTCTACTTTCCCAAAAATTTACATTGCAAAAATAATGACCTAAAAATTAAAATTAAAATTAAAACAATATCTTTTTTTTACTTAGGTGATTGCGATGGTCGTTTCCCTCAGAAATGACAGAATGTGTTCCTCGTGTGAGTCTTCTTGCTTCTATCTCTGTCACTAGATCCGCTTCCAATATTCGAAATGAGGCATTCTCCTCTTAGATCTGAATATTTTCTGACTTTTCTGAGTGTTTTAAATGTTCTGGGTGTTTTTTGAGGATTTCTAGGTGTTTTTTAAATGAAAAATGGGGTTTAGGTGTTAGGTAGAGACTTGAGGCTTTAGATTTAAGATTTTGAGAAGGCTTGAGAAAGTTTTTTACCTATCTTTCTTAGGATTCTTTTTAACTTGCGAATTTAGGTTGTAGAGGCTCCTTTTTATAGAGTTTTTCGGGAGTTTTTCAGTTTGATTAGGTTTCTTCAAGATAAAGTTAAGTTGTTTAATTAGGATTTTGAATTAAAATTTTAATTCTTACGTACAATGAAGACTTTTAAATTTTTGAAGAACCCCTTAATTATATTTTTAATTCTTTGTGACCCCAGATGGAGGGGTCTTTTATAAATATCATGTGGGCCCCACTTAAATAAATAGGCCACCACTTAAAAGTTGGCCCATGGGCTTAATTAATTGATTTTATTTGTTTAAAAATTTTAATTTGATTTATTAATATTTTACTTTACATTAATTAATGTTTTAATTATTGTTTCAGATTTTTGATTTTTATGATTTGAAAATTTACCGTTTTACCCTTAAAAAGGGTTTTTGAATTGAGAGGTTGATTTTTGACGTTTTGGGATGTTTTGAAATCAATTTTCGTAATGAATTCAATGAGAGTATCGGTTTGTGTTACTTATGGATTTTCGACATGAAATGATCGTGGACTCTACGAGGGGCATTTTCATAATTTTGTCAAATTTGATAAAAATTGATGAAACAATTTATTTGACTGTTATTTTATGTATGATGATTTATATGTTTTGGGTCATATTTTCATAGCGTAGCATGATTTCTAGAGCTTTATTTGCTTGAGATACCTCATCAAAATTTCTGAAATATATCTAGTAACAAATAAAAAAATATTGGAATATTCATTCTTCATTGGGAATCGTCGCAATCGGGTTGACAAGTTGATTAATTAGACGAGTATGAAAATGGGGTGTCTACACTCTACTTCGTTATTTAACGCTTCCTAGTTTAACTATCTTTTCTAGTTTGGTACTGTCTAGGGTGAGTAACACTACCCCAATTCTAAAGCCTTCCATGTTTAAAGATCCATCGACATAAACCTTCCATCCTAACTGATCGCTCAATTCTTCCTACTTCTCCATATTCTCATACTCTTCTATATGCAGATCCGCCTTTTCTTCTATTGGGAAGTTAGCCAAGAAATCAGCAACCGCTTGTCCCTTCAGAGATATCTTGGGCTTGTATTTTAGCATGAACTTAGCCCATTGAAACGCCCATTTTGCCATTCTGCCCGACTATTTTGTCTTTCCCAACATTGATTTCAATGGGTATTCCTGGCTACATGGATTTTATGAGCCTAAAAGTAGGGCCTCAGTCGAAGAGCTATGTAGACTAAGGCTATACCCAATTGTTCAATTTTTGAGTGCCTAGTTTTCGCGTTTATGAAAATCTTGCTAAGTAGATATGCTACTCCATTGCTTCCCTACTCTGATCAAGACCGAGTTGATGGCGCATTCTGAAATGGCAAGGTACAGCCTAAACTCCTCCCCAACTTTTAACTTTGAGAGGATTGGTGGTTATCTTAAGTACTTCTTTAGCTCAGTAAAAACTTGGTCACACTCCTTTGTCCATTTAAACTTCGTGTTCTTCCGCAACAACTGGTTCAAAGGTTTACACTTGTTTGAAGGTCTGGATATGAATCTATTCAAAGTTGCTACCCTTCCAGACCTACATCTGGGTCTTCGGAGAAGGCATCTCGAGGAGTGCTCTGATTTGGTTTGGGTTAGTTTCTATCCCTCTTTTCGTAACCAAGTAACATAAGAACTTCTCTAATGTCAGCACGAAAATGCACTTCTCTTGGTTAAGCTTTATCCCAACCTTCCTCACTCGTGAAAATATTTCCTCCAAATCTGTAATGTGGTCTTTCTTCTTTTTGTTTTTCACTAATAAATCGTCAATGTAAACTTCCGTAGTTTGTGCTAACAAATCTCTAAAAAATTTCGTTACTAACCTTTAGTATGTTGTTCTTGCATTTTTCAGTCCAAAGGGCATAACTTTGTAACAGTAAAGTCCTTATTTAGTGATGAAGGTCATTCTCTCTTAATCTTCAATATAGAGTTGAATCTGATTGTAGCTAGAGTAGCTGTCCATAAAAGACAATCTCTCATGGTCTGATGTGGCATCTATGAACTGATCAATTCTGGGCATTGGGAAGTTATCCTTTAGATAGGCCTTATTTAAGTTTGTAAAATCGATACACACGCTGACCTTCTCATTCTTTTTTGGTATTGGGCTACCCAGTCAAGAAACTGCACTTATCTGATAAATCTTACTTCATTCAACTTTTTACCTCTTTCTTGAGGTGCAGTGCTAATATCCTCGACTTTTATTTTACTAGTTTCATGCCTGACTCAACATTTAAGTGATGACAGATCACTTTAGGACTGATTCCTGGCATTTCTTTTATCGACCAAGCAAAAACATTCTTATTTCTCTTCAAACAATTTGTCAAATCCTCCAACTATTTTAGACCTAACTCTGTCCCTACTACGATCTGCCTTTCTTCCCTTATATCCACCATTTTTACGTTCTCCAAGCATAGGAGTCTATTTTTCCCACCTCCCCCCACTGTAATTGTTATTGCTTAGTTTTTGCTTCTATGCGCTCATCCTGACCTAAGGTGTAAACTTGAGCTGCTCTTTGGTATCCCCTAATGTCCCATATCCCTTGTAATGTTGGGAACTTCAAAACATGATAGTATGTAGATAAAACAATCTTTATCTCATATATCCACCATCTTCCCAAAATAACATTATACAATGAGCTTGCTTCAACAACCATGAACCTAGTCATTATGGTCACCAGTCCCGCTTGCACATGCAAACTAGTTCCCCCCAAGATTGGTTTGATTTTCCATCAAATCTGATCAAGGGGGCCTTGTTTGGGTTAGTACATTCCTATTTAGCCCCATTTTCTAGAAAATTAATGCGTACAGGATGTCGACTGAGCTGCCGTTATCAATCAATATTTTTTTAAGAGTAAAGGTGCCAACTTAAAGGATTACCACCAGAGCATGATAATATGGCCTAACCATGCCTTTCAAGTAATTCTTAGTGAAGGCCACTGCTTGCTCGTTGTACATGTCGTTCTGCTCTATAGGTTCATTCCTAGTCATGTAGATGTGCATGAAATATTCTGTCTATGGCATCTTTACTCTCTTGTCATTCTTGTCTTGGCTTGACCTCTTAGGCTCCTACTTTAAGATAATGTGAATCACTACAGCCTTTCCATTCCAACCTTACACAAGAGGCTACTTTCGCTTTTGATTCCCCTCTCGAGTCTCCCAGCAAACCTTGCTCTATCATTCTCTATAATAGGTTTCTCAGAGCTTGACACTTGTTGGTAGCATTAGTTCGAACCTTATGAAATGCGCAGTATCTCTCACCGTATTTTATCTGATCTTGTAGAAATGGCCCTGGCCACTTGAAATAAGGTTCATTTACGATAAGGAATAAGATATCGTTGGGAGGCATAAGGAAGTACATCCCCTATTTCTTTTGTCTACTGCCCTATTTAGGATACACTCTCATTTTCTTCATTTCTTATTGCTACTGCTGCTTGCCAGGCTTGGCCACTATGTGTATCACTTTACGCTTTTCGACCTAAATTTGAAGATCATCTTCTAATCTTTCAAATAATTCACTTAGCATTTTAGACCTATTTTTCACTGGTGACTTGTATAACCCTGAGTTAAATGGCAAAAAGTTCCTGAACACCACCACTACAATCCTCTCATAATAGCTATCCAGGGCCAGGATATATTCTTTGAATCTCTTAATAAATTTTCTAAGATTTTTTCCTTGTTGCATTTGCACGCTGAGCAGAGCATCCACATCTTCACCAACTTTCCTGTTACTGATGTATTACGCCACAAAGGCAATGTAGAGGTCCTCAAAAGAAGTTATTGACCCACTCGATAGCTTGTGGAACCAGGTCAAGGCATTTTCCTATAGACTAGAGGGAAATAACCTACACATCAGACATTCGTTCCCCTCCCACAAAGTCAACATCCCTCAAAAGTGGAATAATGCTCAATCAGATCCTTTATTCATGAATAGGGGTGAAACATGGTGCTACAAACTTCTTTGGGATCTCCTCAAATAAGATCTCAGCCATGAAGGGTGACTTTTGAACTCCCCTAATAGCTTGTGTAGCCACCAACCCGATATTCGTGCTCTTTATCACCTCATTTTCCTTTCAAATCATATCTTTGACCTCCTCTCACTTCAAACCCATCATGGGCTCAACTTGAGTTGTTGTGGTATCATAGCTCTAATGTCTTCCCTCTCACTAGGGTTTCGAGATCAAGAGCCATTTTCTACATTTGAATTGTGATATTTTTCTTTCTACTGGTTCTCTATGCATTGACTCAACATCCAATTCTGTTCAGCTAAGTCATATATTATTTTTCTACATCTCTATGTGTTGTTTTTCTCACTTCTTGTAAAATCCCAAGTTTTTTATTCGTATCTCGAGAAAATAAATAATGGAATTTTGAGAAAATTTTGAAAGTGGGACTTAAGGTAAAATTTTAAGATTTTTCTAGTAATTTTTCATGAAATTTGACCTCAATATTATATTCGAAATGGTTGAAAAATATGCTTTAACCTATAAATATGCTCAAATGTGAGTCCGAACAAAAAAGTTACAAAATCCTCGATTTTCTAGTTGGACCAAGCTAAAATAATGACATTTTTCTAGAGTAAGAAATTTTAAAATTTGATCATACCATTGGGTTCGTAATGAAAAATTATAGAAAACGGACTATTTACTTGTCATTTTTTTATACCAAAAAGTCGAATTATCGTCAAAAACGAAAACGACGTCAATTTTAGGGTCCTATCGAGCTGAAAAAGTAAACTTTTGTTAGAGATAGAATTTGTAGAATTTGACCATACCATTAGATCCAGAACGAAAAATTATACAAAATAGAGTATTCATACGTCACTTTTGGAGTCTAGACGGTCAAGCTATTGTCAAACGAAATGATATATAAAATATCGATTTTGTCCTAAAACTTATATAAATAATTTTTTTAAATGAAATCAATATTCATCATCTCTTATATGTGTCCAAAAATCAGTTGAAGGTTTTAAAACAAAAAATTTAATTTTTTTCCCAAATTTCAACCTCAGATTCGTCATAAATGAGTCATCATCGACTTCCAACGAAGAATGGAAAAACGTTCGCAGCGTCGACCTTTACAAAATCCACTCAATTTCTTTTCATTTTCTCTTCTCTTTTGTCCTGTTTCATTGAAAAATAACCGTAGGATATATGAAAGTTTCGAAACTTTGACCCTAGATTTCACCTACTTCGAAGTTAAACCGTCCTCCGCTGTAAAAGGGAAAAAAAGATGACAACATCGAGATCTTCGAAATCACCAGACTAAATTCAAAAATTAGCTACTGCAGCATCCGATTCACCTCGATTTCTACGCTGATCATATCGATTTTTGAGCACGCGCTTTAATCCTAACGCACAGTGATTGGTAAGGACTCTCAATTTCTATTGGTAACCGTAGATTATGAAAATTGCATTTAAGATTTTTATCAAAAATTTGTAATATATTAATTATATTTTATAACAAGTTATACGTGGGTAGGAAATTTTACCGGGTTATTTATACCAGTTAGGTTCTATGCACTGCTTGGACCCTATTTTGATATAAGTTTTATAAATTTTTAATTTAAATAATAAAAATAAATTTCAAAGTGTGACAAAGAATTTGATATTGAAAAATGAATATTTGAGTAAATGAATTCGGAATGAATGATGTGTTTAAAATCGTAAAAAATGCAAAAATTGAAAAAAGGGAAAAAGAGATAAAACAGTAAAATGTAAGAATCACACCCGAATGGTGATATCTGCATTTTACATTGTAATGTTGTGTGAATGGCTATCCAAGGATAATGATATTGGTTGCATGTTTATTTACTTTCTGTAGCGCAAGGCGCAGTTTATGTTTCTGTTCTGTTATTTATTTTAAGTCGTGTGGCCACAGTTGTATGGTAGGAAACTGGATATCCATTCTCAACTTTAAAATGTTAATTTCATATTTATTTTAAAAGAAAATTTTCTATTTGTTTTCAAAGAAAAAAAATATATATATAATTTTGTGAACTGTTAAAGAACTTGTGAATACCTGAAGGGATAGTCTGTCATGTCATCCGGAGTGATATACTATCTTGAGATGTACGATAGAGACAACCAAACTCATACGTGGTATGAGACACGTATGAGAATGGAGTCACAATTAGAATCCGGATTTATTCCTCTCTATTTTTACCAATGAACCTATAATGTAAAGGTAACTTTTGTATACGAATGGGGTTGCATATTTGGGAATCACATGCATGCCTAATAGGCATAGACGAAGATGATTAGTCAGTAATCACTAACAATCTGTAGTAGTTGAACGTTCTGACACATCGAAAAAAGACCTATTGCTTACGATTATGTCAAACGACCAGTATGAGCCGGACAAATGATTTAGTAAGTGTGGTAAACAGTGACCAGCCACAAAATTAGGAACTAATACTTTATTATGAAACATCATGTCCTGACTGGGAGCGATCCAGTGGTGAATCTCAACTCTCTAATTCCACTACTCCATCATTGTGTATTATGTATATGTTGCATTATAAAATGTATGTTTAATGTTTCTATTTAATCAATTAGATTTGTATAAAAAGAAAATGTTATAGTGAGTACTACTGATAATGTAAGGTAAATTTTAAAATGTTTAGTTGCTCATCCCTAGCTATATGTACCAGTTAATCATAGATTTTTCAGTAAAACTTTGCATATGTTAAAATGATTCAGTATGTTTATTCGTTCGTGTTAGGAGAGGTTATTGGCATAAATTATTTGCTTCCCTACTAGATAACCATTGTTATTCGCTCTTTCCTTCCTATTTTTTAGTTTTAGATTCTACAGTTGATAAGGTGGGCGTAGAACCAACGAGTGGGGACCTTCTGGTAAGTCAGATAGACGACCAGAGTCCATTACCCAGTAAGTACTAGGGCTATACCCCTTAGTGGTGTCAGTTTGTCGAAGAGTATTGTAGATTTTGTATTGAGTTTTAGGATTTTTGTTAGAGTGAGGATTTTTAGTAGAATCCTGTATATTATTTATCATTTCCCACTCTGATCTATTTTACGTGGCTAGATGTATATAGATTTCTATTGTCATTTTATTCTTATATGTATATACAGGATATTATGGATTTTGTTTATTAGGTGAAATAGGTTGAACGATTTGGAATGCTAACATAAATAGATGAGATCATGCTGAAATTTCTAGATGCCATCTAGTGCCTCGAGATCTGACATAGGGCTTTGTGTTAGTGTTTTGGGGGGCGCCAGATTTCTTCTAATTGATTTAAAAGGATAGTTTTCATGATAGGCACGATAAGGAGATGAGTGTTTCCCTCGAGCGATTTGGTAGTTCTTGCTATTATTTCGACAATTTGTTATAGCAATTCCCACGAACAATACCAAACTTATAGAAAAGGAATTGAGTTTTACCTTGATTGACTTTGCTCTACTGATCCGAAATAACTCCTAAGTTCATCCTATAAACACCGGTGTGGTACCTATCAATATTCCTCCGATGCCCAAGTTAGAGTTGCAGAGATAATAGTATTAAAGAAAGACAGTTTCAACTTTTGTTCTTCCGACCTAAAAAATATCCTCTCACCTTCATTTATTCCTCTGTTTATAGGTTTTTCCTTCAAATCAGAGTTTTCCCTTTAATCAGGATTTGATTATAGTGAATCCCCTGATTGCAATGATTCTAAATGGAATTGAGATCTCTGAGATTAAGTCTAAAATTCTTGGGAGATCTCTGAACTTGATATGCGTAATCTGGAATTATGTAGATACTCATATTAGACCTGACTTGCTAGGCAGATCAGATCTCCCCTTACGTTGTCCTGCCCTACTAGTTAAACTAAACGCTACTACCTTGGTCTACTCTACTACTATAAAGGGTTGGATATGTTAGCTCGCTCCAAGTACTACTTATTCGACTAGGACATGTGTACGGTTTGGATAATGTACCATTATTACCCTTCACAATTCCCTTCTAGGACTTGAGGGTGGAATGTTAACTTACTAAATCCTTTATCTGAGGCTTTTGTTGAGCCCACCAATGCTGCACAAGATCTGTTGCAAGTGTCTCCATTGACATTATTCCTTGCTGGTTCCCCATCTTGTTAGATGTGGTCACTGTTGTGGTCTACTTTCTTGCAGTTCCTGTATGAGGTCTTGACTCCTCCATACTATCTTAGTCCTTATAGGTCTCTCTCCATTACTTGGTAACTAATCTCTCTTGTATCCCATTGCTGTCGTTAGGTTGTTTTTCCTTTACTAATTCATTTGGTTCGTGGACATTTTCTTCCTCTGTTCTGGTGTCTACATTGTTCTCAGAGTCCATAGTGTATCCACTCCTCTCAGGCCTATCATCCAAATATTTTTGGAAAGAGCTTACTAGAGCAGGGAATCGTTCGGGGCTCAATAAGTTCCTTATTTCTAAGGTGTCCATAGGGCTCCTTGAAGAGTGACACCCCCCTTCCTCCGAAAGAGCCTCTCCCTCGAATAAGCCCTCTCCTACCTCCACTCCCTCTTGGCTACAAACTAATTCCATCAAAGCTTGTCCCATATCCCCTGGAGAGGGTTCCTCCCCAGCTCTTACCAGATCTATGTCATAGTTGTCGCCCTTGTTCGCATATCATGGTTTAAAAACTCAGTTTCATGATTGTCTTGTCCATACCTAATATTGAGTCATCTCAGATGAGTTTTCCAATACGTTGAGACATTTTGTCCAAAAATTTCAAAAATGAACATGAGGTATTAAATTTTATTGTAAAAATTGACTTGTGCGTCCATCTCGTTCATGTTTGATATCAAGACGACTCAGACAATACGTCTCGGTCTCGGATGATTTTTGAAACCATGTCGCATATTCCTTCTGAAACTGTTTGCTCAGATTTCAATCTCTCGCTATTTCTAGCCAATTCAATTTGAGTTGTTATAAATTGACTTTCTTGGACACTGCATTCAACACTTCAGTGACGTTGCGGTATTAAAAAAAAATCACATATATTTTTCTTTGAGACACAGGGAAGAAAAGAAAATGTACAATTCTTTGCGGGAAAATGCTGAAATGACAAAAATAATTTATTACGATTCTCACAAGTCTAACGTGGGATGTGCACATTAACCATAGATGTGTTTTCTCGCGATACGAGTAAAAATCATCTACGGTTATATATGCATGTCCACGTCATAATTGTGAGAATTACAGTAAATCCTGGGTCACGTCCGCACGACTCTTCTTTGCGCACTACCACGTCAGCGCAGTTTTGAATGCGGTAAGCGAGAAGGTAAGTTCAGCATTTCAAATTCAAAATAAAAAAATAGGGAGACACAGGAAATGATAGCTCTCTTCAAACCAGAATTCAAAACAACACGAGAGAGAGAGAGAGAGAGGTAAAAAAGACAAATTGTTCTTCTAGAATCTGGAAGGAAGAAATGGAGGAATCGACCTTCTGCAAAACCCTAGCTTTTTTCTGCAAACACCTTCAAACCTCCTCCCAAGCTCTTAAGGAATCCATGGAAAGGCGACCCATTCCTCTCGGTATATGTGTTGTTGTTTTTTTTTTTTTTCTATATGTTTTGAATTAACTCACTTAAATCTGAACTGAAATCTTTATTATTATTATTATTTTGGTGTTTCAAGATTCTGCATCTTCCACCTTCATACAATGCCTGGTTCGCAGAGTTTCATCCGCAAGTACTGATCTAAATTTGCTTGAATCCATGGCATTTGGGACTGTCTCCTTTGAAGAGCTCTTAGGTCACTGCAATGAACTTTACAAGAAGAATGAATCCGATCTTATTCAACTCCAAGATCATCTCAAGAGCTTGGGATGCATCCCTCCTCCTGGTACTCACATCACATGTACCCTCTTACCCTAAAAAAAATAAATTAAGAGAACTTCTATTTTTCACACTAGCTTTTGCTAACACCACTCCAAATGCTCTCTAATTCTTGAGAGCTGCTATTGGCACCCCAACTTTTACCTGTCACAACCCAATTAAAAATAAATAAAATATTAAAAAGGGGTTGAATCTTCATTTCGTGCTTTTAAAACTCGGTTTTGCATCTCGTCTCCTCCATGAATGAGACCGAGTTGTCTCGGATGAGTTTTCCGATATATTTGAGTCCTCTCATTAAAAAATGAGCAAAATGAACTGTGGTTTTAAATCTCGTCTGATACGTTTGACTTGTTTACTCTGTCTTGTTGGTGGACGATATCAAGACGTATCGGACAAGTCATCTCGGTCTCGGACGAGATTTAAAATCATGATTTTGTGCACTGAATATGACGAAATTCCGAGTTTGGTACATTGTTCATTTTAATTCCCCAAACAAGCATTTGTCATTTTTATGACCTATGAACTTGTGAGTTCGTCACTTTTAATATCTACGAATTCCTAGATATACCAGCGAATTCATTGATTGTAAAAGTGACGAATTCACATGAAATGCGTGTTCTGGGAATTAAAATGAACAGTGTACCGACACCAGAATTTGGACATAAGTTGCTCACATTTTGGGAAAAGTTCCATAAGTGAATTGTTGAGATTAAGAAAAATGTTGGGGTGCCAATAGAAGCCCTCTCATTTGCTTTTTTTTTGCTAGTTTTTTATTTTTATTTTTTGGGTTTAGGATTTTATATGAGCCTGATCATAGTTGTAAACAATTACTGAAATTGTTTGAGCGAGTGTTGTAGGTTTTGTAATGTTGAGAGTATAATTTGAGTCAAACCTTTTTAATGGTTGAAGATTGAGTTTTAATCTTTAATTGGAGTGATAAATAATTTAAGCAATTGGGGTGTAATAAGTAAAAGTTGGGGTGCAATAGCAATTCTCTAATTCTTTAGTGATTTACATATGAATTGGGGTGGTGTTAGCAAAAGTTTTCATGACAATAGAATCTCTCCTAAAAAGTTAATTTATTTTCAGTTGCTAACAACTTTTATTTTTTATTTCATTTTATTTTCCTTTTTGCCTTTTAAGTTGACATTGATTTTGAAGATGAGCTTTCAAGCTTAACGACACCAATCACAGTTGACAAAAATTCAGAACTGCTGAATTCGGATATATATTTGTCTCGTGGACCACTTTGTGATACAGGTTCTATTATGAAGAGGCTTGAAGAAGACCCTTCGTATCCTTCTCATGGTCTTACTTTTTTATTTATCTATTGTTTTCTTCCCATTAATTGAATTAGTGTAACTAAACAATTCTTATAAGAGAAGTTTCCCAAAACGTGATCAACTTTTGACGAAATTCTGATTTTGGCTCACTATTCATTTTAATTCCCAGAACATGAGCAACAAGATTGCAGGTTTTCAAGTGACGATCTCGCAAGTTAAGTGACAATCTCTCAGGATTTAAGTGGCTATCTCGTAGATTCGCTACTTTTAGCCAGATCGTCACTAAATAAATCAACGAGATTGTTACTTTGGAAAAAAATATTAGCAAGACTGTCACTTTAAACTTGCGAGATCGTCATTTGAAAAACATGCGATCTCGCTGTTCACGTTTTGGGAATTAAAATGAACATACAGCCGGAATCAGAATTTCTTCATATTCAACTCATGAAATGGTAATTTACCCTTCTTATAATACTTCAAATTGAATTAAATTATAGGTATCACAATCTGGGAGATCGCCCAAGTAATTCGCTACGAATTGATCTCAAATTCATCATTTTTCTTGACATCCTTCTTAAGATTTGAGGAGTCCTTAAGTCTACAAAATCTTGGTCTTTCAGATGTTTGTCTTGCAACTTTAGCTTTTGATGGTTAGTAAAGATTGTTTTCCATTCCCAAAACTGCTATTGTCAACAACTCTATGATTGTGATAGAAAAAATGAAATTGTTTTATGGTATTATGATATTGAGGTCCTTTTGTTTTGATTCAACTATAAAATAAATAATTTCATGTTTCGCTTCTCATCTCGCATTATTATTTTTTTTTTGTCTGTCTTTGTACCTAATGGAGATGTAGCTAGCTCGGATGTGATGTCTCTACAACAAAAGCCAATGAAGTAAGTGTTAATAGTAGTAATAGTTTTATGTTTTTTAGTTATTAGTTATTCTTTTCATGTTCATGTCCTTTTCGGCCTTTTCCTTTTTTAGTTATTCTAATAGAATTATAATTTTTCTAGAATTTCTTCTCGTCTCTTTCTCTTTGTCTTCTTTAAAATCCTAAATCAGTTTCTACATAGTATTAGAGCTTTGGTAACGACCATAATTTTTTGATTATTAGTGAATGTGGGCTTTTTTTTTTTTATTATCTCTTCATTTTTCTTATATATCTTCTATTTTTAGTTATGATGATTTTGGTGAGCTACATGGAACAAAGCTCATGGGCATGGTAGGAGGTACATAACATTGTCGTCTTGGTTCAATAAGTTAATTTTTCTTGGTGGTAAGTCAAGTAATATTTACAATAATTTAATATCATCTACATTCTTATTTATTGATTGTTGTGGAATTTAGGGAATGTGGGAAACACACCTAATCCAGTTGGAAGTGCTTCTCAAATTATAATAAATTTATCAAAGGATGACTATGAAAATCTTCCTTCCTTTATGAAGAATTTAGCTTCATGGGAGGTATAGATTTTCCCTTCCCGTATTCTAGTTTTCTATTTTTTGTTGGTTTTGTAAATTAGGGACATTTATTTGAAATTGAAAATATAACATTTAAGCACGGTACTTGGTAATTAGAGAAATATTGTTTACAATTATACACTTGAAAATAATAAAATTAAAACATAACTAACAAAATTAATACAACATATACCCTTCAAATTTATGCTAGATGAGAGAAATAACATGTCGAGAGGAAAAAAATGTTCAATGGCAACATCATACCTCATAAAGATGTTGCAAATTGATTGGGAGATACATGAGGAAAGAATCGGGACATGATAAGAAGTGTTGGTATTTTTAATATAAAAAATAAAATATAAAACTAAAAGTTGTACTACCTTGGTTTTTGACAAAGTAAAAGTCTTTTGTACTTTTTGTGAATAAAATTCTTTTTTGAATTTGACTTTTCCCTCCTTTGGATTTTGGTCTCACATGGTTTTAAGTCCTTGTATATGTGGTTTTTTCTCCTTTGAGTTTTAGTCCCACATGGATTAGGAAGAGAACTTGAATTTAGGTTTTAAAATAATTTTTTGGAACTGGGGTTGGGCCCCAAGGGGCACCAAGTTTTTCCCCCAAGATAGGGAACTCTCCTACGTTGGGTCAACTCAATTAAAACACACACACACATGCGTGTCGAGTCAAGTCGGGTTGGTGCGGCGTGGTGTGTGCAAGCCGGTGGGTACATCTTCTAATGTCTTAACGTAACTTTTTATTTAAGATTTTGTCTCATCAAAACCTTGTGTCTGTTTTTCAAATTAAAATTATATTTTTAAATTGGTCGTGACTCTTCAGTTACACCATTTTACCTTCTTTAAAAAGCCTTAATAGAACCCAAATTTGGTACATTGTTTTTTCTCATGTTCTTTTCTTTATTTCTTTTACATACTTAAATTTGGACAATATTAACGTGGTGTGAATCAGAACCCTTAATTTGAAGCTGCAAGTTGCGTGGTTGATAGAGATTTGACTGGGTTGTTGTATCTGGGGGTATAGTGCCCATAATCTGCTCATTAAAGTTTGCAAAGGCACAAAACACCTTAAAGAGAGCAATTTTGTATGGGCCTCATTCTGGTTCAAATCGGAATTTTTGGTGTATTCTTTATTTCTAGCATCAACAATTTTAAGGTGTTATCATTTCAACCAATTATCCATAGAAAATACAGAAACAAACTCTTCTGCTTCATTTGAAAACAACAATAAACCATCCTGATTCGTTGGAATGCACTTTAAAAGATGGAATCGGAAGATGTTCTTCTATCTACAACTATGAAAGAAATTTTCGTACTTAATGATGATCTAATTTGAGAAGAAGAAAATGAACCAGCAAGGACCTCTACAATTCGTATTTGGGAAGAAACCGATTTTTTTGCAAAAATCATATCCTTAATGGCCTTGCAGATGATCTATATGACTACTATGCCGGCTTTGAATCTGCAAGAGTAGTTTGGGAAGTATTACAAAAAAAATGACATAGAAGAGGCTGGATCTAAAAAGTGCATTGTAATTAGATATCTTAAATTCCAGATGGTAGATGATAAATCCATAATTTCCCAGTCCCATGATTTGCAAAAAATTGTTCATGAAATTTTAAATGAAGGCATGAAAATTGATGAACAGTTTCAAGTAACTATTTTGATAGAAAAATTGCTACATTATTGGAAGAATTTTAGAAATTTCCTTTGTCAGAAATCCAAGGAATTTTCTATCTCGGGGTTACATATTAATCTGTAAAAAAGCAAACTTCTAGGGGTGGGTGATGTTCCTTACCTACCAAGGTTAGCAGCTAGCTTGGGGTGTTCTAGTGGTAGTATTCATTTTACATATTTGGGCCTTCTGTTAGGAACTTTGTATAATAGCAAAAGTATTTGAGATGGGGTGGTTGATAGGATGGAGAAGAAGTTGAGCTTGTGGAAAGCTAAATATTTATCAAAGGGAGGCAAGGTGACTTTGGTTAACTTTCTCCAATATCCCAATCTACTTTCTCTCCCTCTTTTCTATGCTTAAATCTGTGGAGGTCCAAATCGAAAGACTCATGAAGAATTTTTTGTGGAATGATAAGTCCGGAGGGAGGAAATAGCCCTTAGTGAATTGGAGATGGATTTACCCCCTTAGAAAAATGTTGGCTTGGGGATTAGAGGTTTAAGATTGATAAATAGAGCTCTTTTGAGTAAATGGTTATTGAGGTTTGGGGAAGAGAGATAGTTTATGGAGGAGAGTTATTCGTGCAAAATATGGGGAAAAGATGTTCGGTTGGTGCAATGGGGAGGCTAAAGCTTCTTACGGTTGTAGTGTGTGGAAAGGGATCCTCAAGGTCTCTGAGCATTTCGAAAGTGGTATTAGTTTTAGAGTGGGTTCTAGGGATATGATGTAGATAGGTTTGCCAACACTTCACTGTCTATGATCGAGTTAAGAAGCGTCGAAGAAAGAAATCAGCAACATTGACCGAGTCAAATCTATTTGACTGAGTCAACTTTATCCAATCTTTAACTGATCCTCAAAACCTAGGCCAACTTCTCTTGGAACTCTTTCTTTTATTGAGTTTTTATTTTTTAATATGCTTAAGTAGTTTTAATTAGTTTTTATTCAATTTTAGAAAATTTCTTTTCCTAATTTGTTTTATATTTAAAATTCGTTTTTATTCTTTAGGTTATAATTAGAAGTTTTTTAAGATGTCCAAATTGAGTTCTAAAAGGATTAGAAGGTTAGTAATATGTTATAAATAGATTAGGAAGTTACTTTTTAGTATTTTAGAAAGTTTCTAAGTTGTTATAGAGTTATCTATTTAAGGAGCTCCAACAAACAATACGTAGAGTTAGTTTTTTTGAAGATTGATTAATAAAAGAGAAAGAAGAGATTTCTTCCCTTTCTTTGTTTTTTTATTTTTTATTTTGAGCATAAGAACCCAATATTGGTTCTTAATTTTAGTGTTTGCGATTGATTTCCATCAATCTTAAATCTAAATTGAAGTTTTTAGTCTGTTTTGCTCGACATAGAGATTCTTCATTATTCTTAGTTCTTAGGATTTCACTAAAGAACCAGATTTTTAACATAAACTCTAGGTTTGTGTGTTCTATCCTAAATCAGGATAGGGTGAGGATATAGGGAGATGGACAGTATGATGATTTGGCTTTGTCAATTCAATACCCATCCCTTGTATGCGCTTGTTCATTGAAAAGGAACGTTTCGATTTAGCAATGTTTGATTCACTACGGTTACCACTTCTTGGGATTTGGGCTTCAGAAGATACTTCCATGATTGGGAGATAATCCAGGTGATCAAGATAGAAGGGAGTGGGTCAAGACTAAGGGTAAGAGATTTACAGTTCGGTCTTTTTACCAAGCTTTTCTTCCTAGGTCAGATTTTTCTTACCCTGTCTCCCTCATTTGATCAACTTTGGTTCATCCAAAGGTTTCATTCTTTGTTTGGCTTGCCTCCTTAGCCAAGATTCTTACCTTGGATAACCTGATGGTTCGTGGGTGGATTACTCCCAATCTTTGCCCTCTTTGTATGAGAGCAGGGAATCCATGGATCATATCTTACTCCATTTTCCATTCTCCATTCTCCAGTGACATCTGGGCTTCTTTTTTTTTCACTTATTTCACATGTATTGGGTTCTTTCTAATACCGTCCTGATGATGCTTGAGGGGTGGTCTTCTAATATTTTCTCTCATAGAAAGACTTTTGTGGGCCAATCTTCCTTCAGCCATTGCTTGGGGGCTTTGGAAAGAGAGGAATAACATGATATTTCATGGTAAGGAAGGTAACGAGCAAAAATGTTTATGGAAGTTCTTGGGTTATTGTTTATTTGGGCAAAGCTTAAGAAGTTCTTCAGTGCCTCCTTTGAGGACTTTGTCTTTAGAAGAGACCGTCTGCTATTTGTAACTTTTTATCTTGTAGCTGTTGCGATATTTCTTTCTTTTGCTTGTTTGCTTTCTTGTTTGGGGGACTCCTCAGCCTCCTTTGTATTTCCTTTTCGCTTTTAATGAAATTTTGTACTTGTAAAAAAACAATAGCCAACGAAGTTGGGTTCTGAACATCATGCTAACACCATCCTTAAAAAAAAATGTATAGTTGATGTCCAACATCAAAGTAGTGTCTGAGTTCAATTATATATTTGGAATAAAATTTTACAAATGGTGACAATTTTTGGTAGTAACTGTTGGTTGTTAACCATTGAAGCCAACTCTTTCCAAAGTTGTGCCTTTCTGAAGGCTATGAAATTTGGAATTTCAGTGCACAAGTCTACTATTTTCCTGGTCTATGTGGGACTAAAACTTTAAACAAATGAAAGAAGACTAAAAACAGAAGCAACAAAGCTTTTTCACCAAGATAATTTGTCGATCAAACAACCACTTGGATCTCATGTTTGCATTTCACATAGTAGTAGATCATACCTTAGGTTGGAACAAGTGGGACTTACTGTCCACTCAAAAGTGGGTTCTAACAGGTCCCATTCATCACTGCTAAACAGTAAAGAAATGAGAAAAATGCTTAAATTTTTTGTGGTTTGCAGGCAACAATTGTACGGCTAATAAATCACTGACAGGGATGTAGTGAGCCTCAGATTGTGAAGTGCAGTTCATCTTATGATTCACACTTGTTCTGATTGGAAAAACCTACACACATACACAATGCCTATATTGAATTCATTGGACAATCCGAAGGCAAAGAAAAAACAGTCGTTCTAGTGTTGGAGCCTAGTATTTGGATACATCTTCCTACTATTTTACTCATTTCCTTGTGAAGTTTAAGGGTTGAACTGGTGTATGCGCAGATTACTTGTAGTTAAGAGACTTTTTGTAAAGTGCTACGAATTTTGAGTGCTAAAAAAATAATATTTTGTTGAAAAAAGTTATTATTATTATTATTTTTTTATTTTTTTTTTATTTTTACTTTCTAGTTTAGCATCAATTTGATTGATTCCAAAACTTGAACTTGGCAGGATTTGAATGTGGCTGTTGAAAAAATGAATTCAAAGTTGAGCAAACAAGAAAAACCAACAACAGAAAGCAACTTATTCTACAAAGATGAACTTGCATCTTTGGAGTTAGGTATGTGCATATCTCATCTTTTGGGGAGGACAAACTTCTCCGAGAGCATAAGCATCATTTTGTTATTGGTTGCAGGGCCAAAAGTGAAATCTTATCTGCTACTGCTTGTACGTATGAATCGGTTGGTGATTGAGACTGTTAGAGGTTCGATTGCCTATCGAGTATTGTAGATGACACAATAATAAATAAATATGTGAGTGCTAGGACCATTGTTATTTGATGCATTGGTTTTCAGTGTTAACTTGGCTTCTACATAATTTGATTGATTTAGGTACATCTATCATTGGGAACTGACAATGTATAGGTAATCCTTCTTCCCATCCCTGATGTGGGAATGATTTGATTTTGTCTTTGGGTTTGTGCTTCCAAGAGATGACTAGTGTGTTGAAATCCAAATTTCTTTTAGAGGAGAGTAGTTTTGATTCTCCCAATAATCCATAAAACGAAAAATAATATTATTTACTGTCCAACGAATGGACGACTTTCTCTTACTAATTCTTTTGTTATCGTCTCTCTCAATATAATTTACTCTCCAGAGAATGGTGGACTTTGTTACTATTTCTTTTTTATGACTTTTATGAATTTTACGAATTTTTATAAAATTCGGTGGAAAGAATATGCTATTATAACTTGTTGTATGTTGCAAGTGTAAACTTGTAAGTTGTGACGTGTAACACAAGTCGACTTTGAAGCAGCCATATTTCATAATTTTGGAGGAATCCACCTTTTTACATGATAATTTAAAAAAAAAAATAATGACATGTCCCTCTATATTTATTTGAGATTACACCTTAATTTTTCAAATTGATAATTTGTCCCTTGACTTTAGTCTTCTTTTAAAAATCAATGGAACCATAACCTCAATGTCCTCAGTATAATCACCATCGTTATTACCATCACCTTCACTATAACCATCAGCATCACTATCATGTCGTCGAATTTTTGAAATGAAACAGATAATACATGTATGAATCATGTACTCCATATTTTCCATTTATTGAATTTTAGACGGGAATTTTGCAATCTAAAATCAAATAGAACTTGAATTTTTCATGAATCGAATTTTTGCCATATTCTGAATTGTTAACAAGGATCTGGATATAGTTGATCCAAGATTATCATATTGGATCCTTCTCAGAAGCCAAACTATCAATCGGTCTTAAATTATCAAATTGGGTCAAGTTGGATTTTGGGTTAATACAATCCGTTAACAGCCATGGGTATTGAGATGAAAGAAAGAGGAACAAAAAAGTTTCTAATTATTATTGTATAATATGTTTTATTTCCAAAAATAATTTATTTTTGATTATCGATTATTACAATATAGTTGCCTACACATGTTATTAAAAATTAATTAATTTATAATCAATAATACCCAACCGCCCATCTGGCCATGCTGGGATGATCCTCCATTTGATCCAACTCCACCTACCGTCATATTTGAGGGGTTGGAACAGCTTACAATGGATGCACACTTCCCAAGAAGAACTTGGGAGCACTCCATTTCTGCGGAGAATTCATTCATGTACCAACACACTACAATCAGAAAATGTCAATATAACAAAGTTTTGCAATGTATCGATTAGGAGAAAATCGAAGACCATCTCGACCAAAATTAATGTGGAACACAAATTAAGTCAACTATCAAGGGTTCCAATAGTTTTTGTTTTTTTTTAATTATTTAGATTTTCACTTATTTGAGTTTAGATTTATTGTTTTATCATTCGATATTATTTTAATTTTTTCCTTTTAAGTTTTGAGTTTTTTTAGGAAATTTAAGAACTTAATTCGAGTTTAGGTATTATTTACGTCATTTTTATTTATATCTTATTTTGAAGGGTTAAAACTTGTTGTGTTGGATCAATTTTTAGATCATTTAATGAGTTATTCAATTACCTATTCAACAAGCTTAAGATTTTTCAATTTTGATGAATTTTGAAAAAGTTATGGTCAAAATACCGATGGGATGTAAATCTTACATGGGATTGACTTCTCAATGTCAAAAGAGTTCATTTTTATGTAATTTTAGAATTAGAGTTTTAAGTCTAACTAACTTTTCCAGTGAGTAGAGGTCATCCATTGTAGTGTAATCTAAGATCTTTTCTATCATCTTCTTATATTTCCTTTTTTTTTTTTTTTTTTTAATATTGTTTATTGATTTTCTTAAAATCTTGAATTCATCAAGAATCCTCTTTTATTGATTTTCTTTTTAATTCCTTATTCTAAATTTCTTGATTTCTTGAAATCCTTTTTTCCTCAATCCTTAACCAATTTCTTTACCCTATTGAAAAATTTCTAATTACAGAATTTGGCGTTTTACCTTTCAGTGTATACTCATTGCGATTTTGGAAAACCCTTTTTTCCAAATATATATATGGGAAGCATTCAAATGCCCTAAAGAAAACCAAACATTGTACCAATCATTTTTCAAAATAGGGATTAGAAGTTTTGGAATGGGCTGATTTTGTGAGAAGATGCTCTCTATGGTGAAGAGATCATCTTCACCTAAAAATCAGGTCATTCTGAAACTTCTAACCTTAGTTTACAAGTTGAAGAATCATTGAATGTCCGACTTTTATAAACCACTTTTGATGGGATTAAAAGTTTCGGAATTTGACTGATTTTTGGTGAGGATGATCTCCTCATCATAGAGATCATTCTCACAAAAAAATCAGCCCATTCTGAAACTTCTAACTCATACATTAAAAAAATGTTTGGCTCTCTTTAAGATCTCTGAACGCGGATTTCTATTTCAAAAAAATGAATGTTTATTATGGAATTCTCTCCCAAAGTTGCTCCACTCACGATTCTATTAGAAAGTAGAATTACCAACTTTTATACTAATTTGAGAACATAACTACACCGATAGACTTTAGTTATATACAGGATGCAGTCAATCTTCTAAAAGAGAATTGACTTGCTAACAACCTGATAGATTTGTTGAAGCCAAAGCCACATATGATGATAGATTGTTTGTAGATTCCAAACTTTTGTAAATCGTAATTGCCCTTCCATGAAATAGTGAATTAATTCAATCCAGCTTATGATCCCCAGTTATATTATCTTTTGGGCCAACACCTAGGTGAACCAAATGGCTTTAAAAGAATTCATACTGGGGACCCAAAGTTGCCGGTCATGATTCTAAAAGGCCACCCTATGTATATATAACCTTAGGATTGAATTGGATTTAGATTGTCCTAGATCAATTTCAGTATCAGAGCTAAACCTAGAATATATAAATATGATTTTAGAAGTCAAAACCAAATTTGTTTTACTTTTCAAAGAATCATTTAAGATATTATTCAATAATGAGTATAAGGAAAACTTGATTTACATTAATCTTTCTTCTCATCTTGCAGATGTTGAAGATTGGATTTATTATGGATACACAATGAAGGTTTCATCGTTTAATTATGTTGGTAAAATTTTATCCATGGTGCTGAGTGCAAGGTGATTCCTCTAAAAGATTGTCATAGTGTTGGATAGAAATTGGATCTCACATGTACAAGTTATGTTTGATGAGGAGCAGATAATATCTACTAAAGACACATCCAAGGAAATCAACTCATGTATTAACATCAATCTAAGAACAAATTGAAGAAAAGGCAAATCAAATATCAACTTAAAAAAATGGTGGTATACCTATAGCTCTAGAATTACTACAAAAACAAGATCATAAAGTGGAAAATAATTCAAGAGTCCTAGGAAGATATTTTCAAAACATCTAGAATTTTTGTTCATGATGCAACTGTTTCATCACCACCTCAAATTGACTTAATCATGTCAAATGAGTACAACGAAGACTTTGCCAAGATAGAAAATCTCAATTTGAAATTAATAATTCAACACATCATCAAGACCTGATGATGAATCTTCTCCAAAAGAAAATCACAAATTGTCATGATCATTCTTAAGCACTTTAAATTTAAGGACAAGTGTTTTTCAACCAGAAAAAAAATAATGTGAAATCCAAATGAAACCAATGGTCAAGGGTTCCAACAAAATTTTTGTAATTATTTAGATTTTTACTTATTTGGATCTAAATTTATTATTTTATTATTTGGGATTATTTTAAATTAATTTTTTTTTTAGTCTTGAGTTGTTTTTATGTTATCTAGGTGTTTAATTCGAATTTAGGTACTATTTACTTCATTTTTATTTAAATACGCAATTAATGAGCCTAAGATTTTGTAATCGCAATGAGTTTTGAGAAAATTATAATCCAAATATCAATAGAGGTGTCAATCTTTCACAGGATTGACTTCTCAAAGTCAAAAAAGTCTACTTTTACATAATTTTAGAATTAGAGTTTTAACACCTCTCTCTCTCTCTCTCTCTCTCTCTCTCTCTCTCTCTATATATATATATATATATATATATATGGGTCCCGTTCAGCAACAAACATTTTGGCAAAACATTTTTCAAAACATGGGCTAGAGGTTTTGGAATGGGTTGATTTTTGGTGAGGATGATCTCTACGGTGAGGAGATCATCCTCACCAAAAATCAGTCCATTCCAAAACTTCTAGCCCCAGTTTACAAGTTGAAAAATCGTGGACCGTCCATTTTTTGTAAACCATTTTTGATGGGGTTAAAAGTTTTGGAATGAGCTGATTTTTGGTGATGATGATCTCCTCACGGTAGAGATCATCCTCACCAAAAATCAGCCCATTCCAAAACCTCTAACCCATGTTTTGAAAAATGTTTTGCCAAAATGTTTGTCAAAATGTTTGTTGCTGAACATTTCCCTATATATATATATATGGGTCAGGTTCAAGGGCTATATGAGAAAACATATGAGAAAACTTTCGTTTTTCAAAATAAGGGTTAGAGGTTTTGGATTGAGCTGATTTTTTGCAAGGATGGTCACTATGATGAGAAGATCATCCTCACAAAAAATCAGCTCAATCAGAAACTTCTAAATCCATCCAAAGTGATTTACAAATTAGTGATAAAAATTGGTAAAAAATCGATGGTCCACATTCTAAATCACTTTTAATGGGGTTAGAAGTTTCAGATTGGGTTGATTTTTTTTTTTTTGATGATCTTCCCATCATAGAGATCATCCTCACAAAAAATCAGTTCAATCCAAAATTTCTAACCCATATTTTAAAATTTTATTTACCGTCAAAAGTTTTCTCTTATGGCCCTTGAACCTGACCCTATGTATATATAAAAGTTTTCTCATATGTTTTCTCATATGGCCCTTGAACCTGACCCTATGTATATATATATATATGGGTTCAAATGACAACCATTTCAACACACATATAGACAATGTGTTTTGTCTTATATAGGCAAAAATGTTTGGAATGGGCTGATTTTTTGTGAGGATGATCTCTGTGGTGAGGAGATTATCCTTGCCAAAAATCAGTTCATTATGAAATTTCTAGACCATCCAATTTTTGTTGAAAAATTATAGACCGTCCAATTTTTGTAAATCAATTTTGATGGGGTTACAAGTTTTGGAATGGGATGATTTTTTGCCAGGATGATCCCCTCATCACAGAGATCACCCTCTCAAAAAATCAGCCCATTCCAAACATTTTTGCCCATATAAGACAAACACGTTGTCTATATGTGTGTCGCAATGTGTGTCGCAGGAACCCGACCCATATATTTATATATATATATATAGGGGGGCGTTCAATAGCCAACTTTTTAGCAAACTTTTTGGCAAAACATTTTTCAAAACATGAGTTAGAGGTTTTGGAATGGGCTGATTTTTGGTGAGGATGATCTCTACCGTGAGGAGATCATCATCACCAAAAATCAGCCCATTCCAAAACTTCTACCCCCATCAAAAACAGTTTAAAAAAAATGGACGGTCCACGATTTTTCAGCTGGTAAACATGGGTTAGAAGTTTTGGAATGGGCTGATTTTTGGTGAGGATGATCTACTCACCGTAGAGATCATCCTCACCAAAAATCAGGTCATTCCAAAACCTCTAACCCATGTTTTGAAAAATGTTTTGCCAAAAAGTTTGCTAAAAAGTTTGCCCTTGAACGCTACCCATATATATATATAGGGTCAGGTTCAAAGGACAACCATTTCAACACACATATAGACAACGTGTTTTGTCTTATATGGGCAAAAATATTTGGAATGGACTGATTTTTTGTGAGGATGATCTCTGTGATGAGGGGATCATCCTGGCAAAAAATCATCCCAATCCAAAACTTGTAACCCCATCAAAATTGATTTACAAAAATTGGACGGTCTATAATTTTTCAACAAAAATTGGACAGTCTATAAGTTTCATAATGAGCTGATTTTTGGCAAGGATGATCTCCTCATCACAGAGATCATCCTCACAAAAAATCAGTCCATTCCAAACATTTTTGCCCATATAAGACAAACACGTTGTCTATATGTGTGTTGAAATGGTTGTCCTTTGAACCTGACACACACACACATATATATATATATATATATATATAGGGAAATGTTCAGCAACAAACATTTTGACAAACATTTTGGCAAAACATTTTTCAAAATATGGGTTAGAGGTTTTGGAATGAGCTGATTTTTGGTGAGGATGATCTCTACGGTGAGGAGATCATCATCTCCAAAAATCAGCTCATTCCAAAACTTCTAACCCATCAAAAATGGTTTACAAAAAATGGACGGTCCACGATTTTTCAACTCGTAAACATGGGGCTAGAAGTTTTGGAATGGGCTGATTTTTGGTGAGGATGATCTCCTCACCGTAGAGATCATCCTCACCAAAAATCAGCTCATTCCAAAACCTCCAACCCATGTTTTGAAAAATGTTTTGCCAAAATGTTTGTTGCTGAAAGGGACCCATATATATATATATATATACACACACACACACGTATGGAGTCAGGTTCAAACGACAACCATTTCAACACATATATAGAAAACGTGTTTTGTCTTATATGGGCAAAAATGTTTGGAATGGGCTGATTTTTTGTGAGGGTGATCTCTGTGATGAGGGGATCATCCTGGCAAAAAATCATCCCATTCCAAAACTTGTAACCCCATCAAAATTGATTTATAAAAATTGGACGGTCTAGAAGTTTCATAATGAGCTGATTTTTGGCAAGGATGATCTCCTCACAACAGAGATCATCCTCACAAAAAATCAGCGCATTCCAAACATTTTTGCCCATATAAGACAAAACACGTTGTCTATATATGTGTTGAAATGGTTGTCGTTTGAACCTGACCCTATACGTAATATATATATATACTCACACACTAGTTTATGGAATAAAAAGAAATTGTGCAACTTTTCCAATAAGTGAAGGTCATCTATCTTGATGTAATTCTAAAAATCCTTAGTGTGATTCCAAGGTATTCTCTTTTCTATCATCTTCTCGTCCTTCTATTATTATTTTTATTTTTTATTATTTCTTAAAATCTTGGATCCTTCAAGAATCCTCTTTTCTTGATTTTCTTTTTAATTCTTTGTTCTTGATTTTTGAATCTCGATTTCCTCAACTCTTAACCATTTTCTTTACCCTATTGAAAAAGGGAAATGTTCAGCAACAAACATTTAGGCAAAACATTTTTCAAAACATGGGTTAGAGGTTTTGGATTAGGCTGATTTTTGGTGAGGATGATCTCTACAATGAGGAGATCATCATCACCAAAATTCAGCCCACTCCAAAATTTCTAACGCCATCAAAAATGATTTACAAGAAATGGACGATCCACGATTTTTCAACTTGTAAACTGGGGCTAGAAGTTTTGGAATGGGCTGATTTTTGGTGAGGATGATCTCCTCACCGTAGAGATCATCCTCACCAAAAATCAGCTCATTCCAAAACCTCTAACCCATGTTTTGAAAAATGTTCTGCCAAAATGTTTGTCAAAATGTTTGTTGCTGAACGAGCCGCATTGAAAAATCTATAATTGCAAAATTTTACATTTTGTCTTTCACCATGTAGCCATTGGGATTTTGGAAACCCTTTTTCTCCGCACCAAAAAAAAAAAAAAATTCAAAACTTTTCTATCCACCACCTTCCCATAATAGAACCACCTTAGCATTTGAATAAATCTAAGTTGTCCAGCATAAAAAAAATATTTGGACAAATAAAAAAATCCGATGGTCAACCAATACATTCAAAAACTTAAATTTTATAGAGATTGCTTAAGGTCAATCCAATGTTTTGATGCGGAGAGCAATTGTTCTTTTATATAAACCTAGAAAAGCTCCAGAACCAGTGACACCAACAAAAAGCCATTATACAAACCCCACTCCCTGAAGCACGTCTATGGAAGCCCAAAAACGAAAAATATCAAAAACACCCAACTTTACCCTATACACATCCTCTTTTACCCCAAAATCTCATATATACTAAAACTAAATTTCAAAAAAAAAAAAAAAAACCGTTTGGAAGAAGTCCTTTGTCCCCAACCTACTGTAGAGAACAAAATACAGAGACAAAAATATCAACAAAATCAATACCAACACCACCTCAACTCTTTTAAGTTACCCTTTGCCTTCTGATATGTACTTCAACTTTCATCTTTTTTTTTGTTTTTGTTGCACCATCACATTGCTTTGCATGGAAATTAATTGACAAGAGTTCAGACAATGCTGTTGCGGAGGTTCATCAGCTCTCATTCTAATTATAGATTTTTACAGGCTTCTCAAATGTGTGTCGGTTCTGCAGAAAATTGGAGACAAGGTCATAATAGACATAATGTGTAGATTATCTCAAAGCAATCTCACAAGACCTATGCTGTCTGTTTCATTGTTTTTAATTGAATTCTTTTTTAACTCAAAATAATAATAATTGAAAAGTAAAATATATCAAGGTTGTAGTTAACCTGATTTGCTACATAAGCCCTTTTCGGGGCAGTGTCGGAGTGCTCCAATCCAAGATATTGCTCCCAAGCTCCATAGACATCTCTCTTCTGAACATAAATGGATAAAAACAGGTCACTTGCCCAATATAATCTTCTAAACGCGAACAAACACATGGACATGAGAAAAATGATAAGTTTGAAGAAACACCTGAAAACGACTGGAGACGACGTCAGAGTCCTGAAGGTACTCTGGGCGACCCAATGACAAAAATGCAAACTTCCACTAACACACAAAAAAGTGTGAAGAATCAAAGTCCAACTCATGAAATTTAATCAAAAGAGGCAAGCAAAGATCTGTCAGAAATGCAGTAGTAAAAGACAGGGTACTTCTCACACACAAGAGAGCACTTTTTTACCTTAGAGAACTCCTCATCTGGGACCTGCAATTTCTTCTGTATGCGCACTTTAACTTCGGCTAAAGTCTCTCCTTCGCGTATGATCAAAAGAAATGGTTCCCCAAAGTTCTGAACCTGCTGTTGAAACCAAATGATTTTGAATAACAATAAGAACTTCAATGGTTCAATTTACTCATCTGGTGATCTTGAAACAACTTTAAGCATGCCTGATAAATTTACAATCAATATCTATTTACCATCTGGTTTTGAGATGCATCTTTAGTGAAGTGGTAAACATGAATCAAGCGGTCACGAGGACCAAGGTTTTTCTCTTCCTCGGGAACCTATGACAATGAACAAGAAAACAAGCATTTGAACAGAAAATAAGGATCAAAAGAACCATGATTATACAATAAGTCGTGATCCAGAATGATGTCCCGTTCCCTATAGAATAGGGGTGTCTACATGGCATTTTTGGGTAGGGGTTTATGACACATTGGGCTCCTAACCAAGCAGTTTTTTATATGGCACACAGCCCAATGTGTTTGTTTTCCAATAAACACTTGCCACATAAACAACCTATTTTTCTGTAGGAACGGGACACCGTTCTGGATCCTGACTCTTATACAATTTACAAAACTTAAATAATAACTTGCCTCCTCTGCACGCAAAGTCCAATATTGGTCATTTATGTTCTCAATCTTTTCACCAGGTGGAAAAATCTGCAAGGGTGCGATTGCAAAATTATCACACGAAGATGACAATGAAAAATGCGAAATACTCTTCAACAGTCCTAAGAACTTCAATTGCACCCAACAGCCATGTTGACAAAAACTATGGTTCTTTTTAAAGATTCGTGGTGCGAACTAGTGCAGAGATCGAAGCATTGTTATTATGATAGCCCTTTATTGGTGCCCATTTAATGCAGAACATCGAAGTTGCCCCCATCATCCCACTAAGTGTAAATGAGAGCTGCCCCATGCACGCGCCAATAACAATTGTGATTGACATGTGTAGGGGACTTAAAGTGGACGGCACAATGGACAGCATGCCACGTGTGACATGCCATGCACCAGAGAAAGGCATAATGAGAAGGACAAGTCGGACAAGACACGTGAACGCCAAGAGTGGGATGCCACGTGAAAGGGGGTCCTCGTGATCGCAATGTCACGTAGTGGAGAAAGTCACCATGAGAGCCAAACCACGTTTCAGGGGGACTGGTAACAAGGGTGGCATGAAAGAATATGCACGTGGAGGAATACCCCACTCTATATTCAATGTCCACAAAGAAAGGGCTCCCGGTCTGAGATTTAGAAGGTGGTCGGATGGAGCTTGGAGTTGAGATTTCGGTTTTCATAGAGCTTTCAATGATTGGGAAGTAGGGGCGGTTGGAAATCTTCTTAATGTCACAAACTCCATTACTAACAATCCTAGTTGTGGGGATAGTTGAGTTTTGGTGAAGACTAAAGATGGGAATTTTACTGTGAGCTCTTTTTACCAATCCATGATTATTGATGGACCCTCAAAATTCCCAGAGGTGGTGGTGTGAGGGCCGAGGGTGCCATCAAAGGTGGCATTCTTCACTTGGACAGCAGTTCTTAACAGGATTCAGACTATGGACTTCCTAATGAGAAGAGGTTTCTGCGGAGCTAGCTGTTGTGCGCTTTGTCTTAGGGATTCGGAATCCATAGAACATGTCCTACTTTATTGTCATGTGGCTTCTGAGGTATGGATACGTTTCTGGAGTTATTTGGTGTATCCGGTTGCCTCCCAGGGTTGGCAAGAAGCTTGTTTGAGTTGTGGCTGTATATGGGACAGTCGTTCTCAGGCACAAGGAGAAGTCTCTGGAGTTTTACGCATTTCATAATCTGCAGGAGTTTGACTGGAAAGAAATAGACATATTTTCGAGGACAAAATTACTGACACTCAGGCTATTTTCGTATCGATTTTAGGCTGTTTGCTTCTTTGGTCAAAAGTATATAAGGAGTTCCGGGTTATTTCTTTTGCAGACTTTGTATGTAGTTGGGAAGGGGTGTGCTGTATTGCATGAGATTAACCATTTCTGTAATTGCCCTTCGCTTGGTTAGCCAACTCGGCCGACCATGCTTTTTCCCTTTTTCATGGAATTCTTATTTATAAATAAAAATAAAAATATATATATGCACATGGGGGAGGGGGACCATCACTGACCACAGGCTTTAGGTGGAAACAACTTGTTGGTTTAGAGGATTCACACCAACAAAACATAGCCAACGGGACGTGAACATGAACATGTTGGGTGCAATCATGAAAAGAATAACAGTCGTAGCTGCTAAGGGGACGCCACCTGGAACCTATGTACAAACTTAAAGATCTTGGAATGAGGGAATCCCTACTAACAAGGGGATGCCACTTGGCAACAACTATCTGGCAATTCAGCCAGAAGATGCTATAAAAGGGAAAAGACCTACAGTGAGAAAGGGTGGGGGGATTTCACAAAGGGAAATCAACAATCACAGAACAACAACAAAAAGACCTTATCCACGCCTTTTTTAAGTTTTGAACACATTTTAAAAAAAAGAAAAAGAAACTATTTTTGGTACGCCTATGCTTAGCTTCTATGGCCTTATGGTTGTTCGCGATTTGGTTCAGTGTTTGATGGTAGTTGTTATATTTTTTTTCCCCAATATTGAATTATTTTGCTCAAAAGATATATTGATGATTAGACTTTTTCTTAACATGATAAAACATATAAATATGTGTGGAAACATGTAAGCATGCATAGATATTTAAAAAGAAAAAGAAAAAATTCTCAAAAATATATTGGAAACTAGGAAAAAATGCCTAGTGTATTACATATATGACATTATGAATATATTTTTTCTTACTTTTTAAAATATATATTTTATATATTCATCATTTCCCCCCTTTTTTTCTCCTTTCTTTCCCATTTTCTTCGTTGTTTTCCCTAGCCATTCTAAACCCGTTTTCCAACTTGGTGACCATTCCTTCAGCTCACATAAAGGATGAATCTACAAGATGCATCAATAAAGACAATTATGATCTTCCAACCTCATTCACATCATAAATCTCTTTCCTTTCAAAGATAAGTGCTGAGAGTTAACAGGATCAAACAACAACTGGGTTCATCAAGATGAAGCAATTCCAAAGAAATATCACCAAGTCATGGCTAATTGAACAGATCAGACCAGATTGATATTTTTCATTATCAGTACTAAAAAAATCTGATCCTTATTTAGCCCAATGGCTACTGTAGATATTCAAAAGACAGATAATACCTTATAGATCTTGTGGTAGAAAACTTCAAGCAACCTAAGTTCTGCATTAGGATGAGATAGCTCGACCTGTTTCCGAATGTGCCACAAAGGGTAAGTACACTTTCTTCAACGCAATTATTTAGGATGGTCACCTCAACCTCCCTTTCTTGAATAAATTTCTTTTACCGATTAAAAAAAAAAAGTTGTATGCTCATGTGCTTTTAAAAGGGAAATGATATGAACTGTTGCAGAAGTTACCTTTGTTTTCAGGTCACTAATCACATCGCCCACAGAGCTCTGTTTTGGTAGTCTAATACTGTGAATTACCACCTATTAACAAATGAATCCAGATTTAATAATAGAAAGTTTGGAATGAACCACGAAAGAGATTATCATTATTGTAAAGAAACTCACTTCATCCTTTGAGGCATGATGAAAAGCAACCTTTAAAGCTTTTAAGCCTTGCAATTCTGGTAAAGGAATGTCTAGTACTTCGTAATATAAAATATCTGAAGTCTGTCAAGAAGAAATCCTTGAGAAACTAATAAAAACCATATATCAAATCTTAAAAATCTGTGTGATGAACTCTCAACCTGATTGTAGTGGACCAGCATGTCTGTCAAATGATCCATGCCTCGGTACTTTATGGGATGGGGTTTTGGCTGCTGAGAGTAACAGTTGTGAGGCGTAAGCCTAATTTTAGATGGATCATCCAATCCAAGTTGGCGAGCAACTCTTTCCACAACATCGTCATATGTGAAAGTCTTTGACCTTGAGAGTTAACAAGGAAAAGAGACATAAACAAGTGTTAGTTAAAATAGCTAATAATATAGGCCCTCCAACTGTTTAAAATAAGAGAGCTTCTATTGGCACACCAACATTTGCTAATGCCACCCCAAGATGCGTGCTAATCCTATAGTGATTTACATATGAATTGGGGTGGCGTTAGCAAAAGTTGGTGTAGCAATAGAATCTCTCTAAAATAATCATAACAATAAGAGCAGATGGAAATACTCACAGCTCTAGACAGAAATCCTCCTCCTTAGGTTTCTCCAGAGATCGAAAATGTACAACCTATAATGCATCACATTATGTACAGCATCAATGCATAAGAAACTTCACATATTACCATTGAAACAATTTTAGTGGGACCAATGATATATGTAAATCATTAGTAAAGAGGTCTACGTGCAGTTTGGTTGGGAACTCTACATGGTTTCATATTCTAGCATCTACAGTAGGTCACATGGACCTCTTCAGTGGTGGCTCTTAAAATATTATTCGTTAGCCAATGCATTCCCCATATGTGAACATACATACAAAATAGCCAAATGATGTAAGAGAACCTAAAGCTTTGATACATGTGGGGTACACTTACAGACTGCAAGACATAGAAGAATCCTCCAAGTATGACATCACAAAGCTTACTATTGATGAGATCTGAGTTAAATGCATAAGTTCTAAATCAGTGTTAGCTGATGATGGATGAATTGAGACTTTTGCATCAATTGGCATTTTTCAATCATTGTGCCATTTTATTACCCATGATGTAGTTGGATACCTTCTCCATTATATTGGGCCATTAACTCAGACTCTTCGAATAACTGTGCTTTGAATATCATCAATCTGATAGACATAAATAGTGTAGACACCCCAATTTGAACGGGCCCTCACTCGAAAGGGCTCAAAAATAGTAATTTTCCAATAAAATTAGCCAACGGGCCTCGAAGGCCCGAAGCATTAAAATCTGACATTTTTACCAAATCGAAGCGCCTAAAACCTCCCAATGGGTTAGTGGGCCCACCAAAGGGATCCGGCAAGCTCCCATCTACCCCGCTCCATTCAAAATACCGATTTTCCAACAAAATAGGCCAACGGGCCTCTAAAGCCCAAAACACTGAAAAATGGCCTATTGATTGAACCGAGGCCCCTAAAACCACCCAATGGTCTAAGGGACCTACAAAAGAGTTATGACCCATCCTACACGTGTTTAACATCACCACTCCACCTTTATATCTAAGAATAACCGAACGCTCAATGAAATTCTCCAACGGGCCTAAAAAGCCCGATTCGCCAACACGTGGCATTTTAATCGATCTAATAATTTCTAAAAATCCTAAAAAGATAAAAAATGAAAAAATGTGAGACTTGGGATGCCTACCCCTCATCTACCTCCACCGCTCCGCCTCCGAATCCGCAAATACCCTAAACCCACCTAAGGCCCATAAACCCTTAACCCTCTCATAAATTAATTTCCCATCTTAATCCCAACCTAAAATCAATCTCAACCATAGAATGAACCCACCTTCAAAAATCCAATTCAAATCAAACCCCATCCATGCCAAAATAACCTACAACCCTCTAAAAGCCCAAGCCCAATATATAAAAAATCCACAAACCACTATCCATACCCAATTCATTATCCAACCCATCAACCCTTACCCACATCAACCAATCACCCTCTCAACATAAAAAAATGACACATGTCATCATCCTCTTTCACCTCCCTCATCTAATCACCTACCTCCATCATCATTCTCTAAAAAATCAACCAACCACATCACTTCCCTCCAAAATCACCTCAACCCCTACCCTACCCTAACCTAACCTATCCCCATTCATCAACCACCCACATCATAACCCATATCCTACATACCCTAACCTATCCCCATTCTCTAACACCATCAATCACCCACATCACAACCCATATCTCCCACACCTCTCCCCATCACTTTTCCTTAAAACACTCCAATAAAATCACCTCAACCCATACTCCCCTCATCATCAACTAACTAACCCACACCCCTTTCTCTAATCAAGCAACCACCATCAACCAATCAACCAATCTCATCACCACTCTCATCACATATGCCACATGTCATTCCCCCATTTATTCTCCCAAAATCCAACCAACCAATTTCTTATACTACCCATCCCTCCAAATCTAAACACCTTACCCCTTCCATCAATCCAACACTCAATCAAACACCTAACCATCACTCATCTCACCCCACCAAACACTCTACCCAAATGGATTTGGGTAAGATCCAAACCATTTGGGTTAAAACACAACCCACTTTCCTCATTACACAAATACCCTCACTTTCATTCTAAATTTCATACCTTCCACCCCTAAAACCTATGTCATTATCCCTCCTTTCACACTTTCACCCCATTATACCCCCAAACATCCTCCCAACACCTATAAATACCCCTCCCCTCCTTCCAAAAATGGTTACCAAGTCTCCCTAAGAAAAAAATCTATTCTCTCTACTTATCCCCACTACTCTCTCATATCATCTTCTAAAAAAGTAATTCCACTCTCATATATCATTAAGGACTCAAGAGAATTCAAGAAGAAGAAAAGAAGATCAAAGATACAAGGTGGGTTCAAAGTACACCCCCCCCCCCCCTCTCTCTCTCTATCCTCTCCTCCTCCCTCTTCTAATATTCCCTTCTTCTTTTTCATTTTGTTTTTAAAGGAATAGTCCTTAAGGCTTAGATCTACAAGGGTCATCTCCATCAATGAGATGATCCTATGATCGAAGCCAAAAACAAACCCCCGTCTAGGGTACAAATGCACCACGTGGCATTTTTTTTTTTTATTTATTTAAAATCAAAATGACCAAGTTATTTGAGGTTACCACCACTTGGCGGGAAGAAAGGGGTGCCTAACACCTTCCCCTTTCTCCAACCGAGCCGCTTACCCAAATCTCTAGGTTTGATTACCCTTTATCCATCGTGAGTCACTAAAATGCCAAAAATGTCATTTTTTGGAAAATGTACATTGGGTGACCATTCACACCCACTTACAACATGAATGGTGGTGACTCCAAATCATAGTAGATGTGGCCGTCGTAATGACGAAAACCACGTATCTACAAATAGTATCATCAATTCTCACCTAGAAGCTCATTAATATAGCTTGATCAAGGTTGGAAATTAATCAGATACTGTATATATCCTTCAAGTAATCAAGGATATATAAGCCCCTTGGAGAAGATAAGTTATGGTCAGATAAATATGAGACATCCTCGAACCCTTCAGTAATAGAGAGATCAACCATATTCAGAGAGAATAAATTGAACAAAGCAGTAGATTATTTCTAAATGTAAACTTGATTCTCATTATTTTTCTTCATCCTACTGATTTTCTTAGTGAACTCAACAAATTTGTTGGTGACAGTGGTAGTCGATGTAAACATTTATGTATTAAAAAAAATAAAAATCATTTATGATATAAATGCATCGGTATGGAACTAGGAAAAGTAAAGTAAAAAACAAATGAATAATAATATAATTGAAATTTTTTGGAAGATTCAAATCTCATATTACAAAAGTTTTCAGAACATATACCTGACGATTATGCACATATTCCAAAAATAAGGGAAGTTCAGGATAGCGACAGTGTTCCCCAATTTCAACTGCAGGGGAACTCTGGAAACAAATGATGTCCCCATCTTCAAGCTGCACAAAAAACAGTAAAGTTAACCATAGTAGCAAAGATCATCCTTCCTGACACACCATCTATACTCATTCAGAATATCTATCTATCTATATAGGGTAGGGGAGGAGATCATCCTCACAAAAAATCAGCCCATTCTAAAACTTCGAACCCCAAAATCAGCTCATTCTAAAACTTCTAACGCCAGTTTACAAGTTGAAGAATCGTGGACTGTCAATTTTTACCGTTAGTTTGTGTACCACTTTTGATGGGGTTAGAAGTTTTGAAACGGGCTGATTTTTGGTGTGGATGATCTCCTCATCATAGAGATCATCCTCACAAAAAATCAGCCCATTCCGAAACTTTTAGCCTATATAGAAGAAAACTATGACTCCCATTTTCGCTACCTAACGCTATCCATATATATGGGTCAAGGAGGTAAAAATAAAAAAAATAATAAAGTTGGAGGAGTATTATTAAAAAAAATTTGGTCAAGAGGGTAAAAGAGGAAAAACAATAAAGTTGGAGAGGTATTATTAAGGAAGGGGAGATGAGGAAAGACAATAAATTGGGTTAAAGGGATAAAAGAGAACAGATGGTAAAGTTACTGGGGTATAATTGAAAAATAGGTAAAAGAATTAAGTTAGTAAAATTGGAGGGATATTATGGAAAAAGGGGAGGGGGAGGATAGGAATGACAATAAAGTTGAGAGGGGTAAAGAGGAAAGCAATAAAGTGGTTAATGTGGACCCCACATAAAGGTTGGATGGGATGTTTATAATTGTAGCAAAGGTGGGCCCTACAATTGTGTTTTATTATATAGATATAAATATTAGATATACCTGGCTAGCACGAAATGTCAGTTTCTTGTCAATGTGTTCACACATTACAGTAGGCTCAAACTTTATTTCCTGAAAATCACAAAACAAAGTATGTGTCAGGTACTTTCACCGGTAGCAATGCTGCTGGCCTAAGTGACTGGGCATGAGATACTAAAGAACAGCAATAAAAGTAACATGTTAGATGAGAAGCTTAACCTCATAAAGTTCAATTTCTTCATTAGGAGAGAAACCAGCCATTTCATTAAGTTTTGCAAGGATTTCTGTTGGCTTACCACTACTCTTCACAAAAAGTCTCCCCACATATCTGATGCCATAGAAGAAAATTATAACTCGAATCATGTGTAACTCTATCCGAAGGAAAACATTAGCTAGGAAAAAACTCTAGATATACCGGAACTGTTCCTTTTTGGGGTCATAAAGCTTAAAGAAAAGTAGAATATCTTCTTTTGTCTTGTCAGGCGGAGGAATAGGACGTAAATCCTGGCAGTGTATGTAGAAAACGACAAAATCACACTCAAAGAACCATATAAGAAATTCCCTTAATTCGGAGAACAACCATTACCAGCCCAAATTCTACTTCCAAGAACAACTTTAGCTCTGCATTGTGAGCCTTGTTTGACACCTCCCTCAACTGTCCAACCTACAATATTACAGATAATTATTACAAGCTTAAGAGATGCACATCTTCGAAGTCCCTTATTCATACCATGAGCAGTAATATCCAAAGCAAAATGCGAATACAGATATAGTGTAACTCTATCCGAAAGAAAACAATAGCAAGGAAAAATGCATTGATAATGATTGCCCTTGTCATTCTCAACAAAACTAAACTTGGCCCAAGTTGGAACACAACAAGTACTCCAAATCCTTGAGATAAGGTATTTGAGGACGAGGATGGTTCAAGAAGTAAACCATATATAAAATAGCACTCCCTAAGGGAAATGAGAATGTAAACCAACTCTGAAAAGCTTCGAACACTAAACTAGACATAATTAAACATATCTAGAACTTGAAGAAAAAGCAAATACCCATACTACCCTTTCCCAAATCACAATGGAGAAGGAAATTATACGTGGATTCCCGCTAGCCTCACACGAAGAGCACAAAAAGTACACAACAATTCTCTTGCGGCTTGTCAACTGATCCGCAATTAATATCTTGTTCAACAACTCCATCATGGTTAAAGAATGCTACTTTGGAATGAGCTTTAGAACCCAACACTACTGTAGTTCGAAAATTTTGATCTAGTGCACAAATCCAATCATGAATAAAAGCAACTTAAGAAGAAAGAGACATCACAACACCCCATCCATAGCCAATTGAGATGTAAATGAATAGGAAAGATACTTGAAATAAGGTTAAATAAAGGAATTCACTGTAGGAAATTATCTCATATTATGGATTCAGGAGCAAGTGCAAGCAAAGATTGAGAGAGAAGTAAGCTCTAAATAAATATGATAGATTTGGACCTAAAACAATTTGGAACTCTTTTAAAACAAACCAGAAACTGAAATAACAATTATCAATAATGAATTTAAAACCAGTCAGAATATGGGAGATTAATGATGGACAATAGGGCTAAATGAAATCGCAGGTTACCCGGGAACATTAAGAAATCAGCACCGTTGCAGCAGAAAATTCAGATTTAAAGTAGAGAATATCAATAGGATCAATTAGAGGAAACCTAGGCATCACACTTAAGAGTTTTGAAGCTTCGCACCTCAAGAAATACAAGTTGCTGCAGAAGCAGGATGTTTTAACTTCGTTTATAATTATTCTGAAAACAAACAAAACAAACTTGTTCAAACTACCATAATCGACCCTGGTAACCCCTAGTACATTTTAATTTAAAACTTATTTATAACCCTACAAACCCCTAAGTCATTGGCCATTCTAACAACCTAATCGTGGGACACTCTTTTAACTCCTTCAATAAAATGAAAAAGCAACTTACGACTATGACCCTCCCTTTACTCAAATAAATAACTCAGCCAAATTTCTTCTTCCTCCGGTATTGTTGTAGAGGTCGACATCGATCATCACTCCCCAGCTTGCAAGTTGCTGAAACTCCTCGCCTGTGATCCAAGTACAATGAGAAAGTAGATGGTCCGTCTATTTCGTAAGATACCTTTGATAGTCACTAGTCGCGGTAGAAATAACCTCATTATCAAGAATGTCCTTAATCTTCTCTTAGTAAACATGTAGTCTCACCTCCATCTGGTTCATAAGGAATGTGATAGATCTTTAACATCTAAGATCGGACTATTGTCCATATCATCAGGGAACTTAAGAAAAACAGTATTGGAGCTGATATTTTATACAATCATGAACGATCCAGCATCCCTATGCAACTTCTTAAGCTTGCCCTTCAGAAATCTCTCCATCCAAACACCCACCATCAACATATCGCCCTCCTGAAACTCTACAAGCCTCCAGTGCAATTCAGTATTAGTTTTGTAGGTTTCATTGTTGAAAGCAATCCTCCTCATCACGTCATCATGTTTGTATCACATATGGCTAGCAAATCCTTCCAGCTCGGCACTAGGCTTAGTGTCGAGAGGTAAAAGAATAAGATTGACAATCTTCCATGGCACTATCTTATCACAATCTTGAACAGACTCCATACAATAGACCTGTTCACTAAGCTATTGTAAGCAAACTCAACCATAGGTAAAAAGCGGACCCATCAAACCATACACTGCAATAAGTTACCAAAACTCCAATTAACAACCTTGGTCTGGCTCTTGACTCTGACCATCAGCGTGAGGGTGGAAGGATGAAGATAACTAGATTGCCACCCTCCAGTTTTTTATAAGGTTTTCCAGAAATAAATCATAAATCATAAATCACAGTTAGAAGTAATAGTCTTATGTAATCTATGTAGACGTACTACCCCTTTGAAGGATAGATTAGCAATGTGAACTGCATCAAATCTTTGAGCAGGCAAGAAAGTTAACTAAATTGGAAACCATCAACCACACAAATATAGAATCATAACCCACATTGGGTAATCCCAATACGAAGTGCATACTGATATTTTGTCAAAGTTCACGAGGAACTGATGAAGGAGTGTATACGCCTATATTTTGTTGTTGTTCTTTGGCTCTAACAAGTATGACATCGCTGAGGAAGCTTGGCCACATCATGCTTAAGGCTAGGCCAATAGAAACAACCCTCCACCACATAGATCTTTTTATCATAGCCAAAATGCTTAATAGAAGCTCCAGCCTCTTAACTCCCAAATCTGATCCTTGAGGGATGAATAAGCCAACATAATCAAGTACCCCTAAATAGATAACAATCGTGTAAAGAAAACTTTGAATAGTCATTTTGCTACCCTGATGATATTGTAGTATAAATAAGGATGGATTCTTGACACGTAGCAAAGTCACGCTTCATTTGTTCAAAGCCAATAATGCCCACGGACATTGAATGCAATAAGTAAATGGCTCGAGGCATTAACCGCCTTATTCTCAATACCTGCAGAATATCTAAAACAAAAGAATACTCCTGCCTATTGCTCAACTTCTGAGAGCTCAATCATTTGAGAGCCTCATGGTCTGAATATAGAACAAACTTTGCAGAGATAAGATAATAACACCAATATCGGAAAGCTTGGCCCTAATCTTTTGAGCCCCAATTTCCTTCTTTCTTTTTTTTCCTCTTTCTCTCTTACCTCCTCTCTTAATCTGAATCCTATATCAGATCATGTTATCAGAGCTCTAAATCGTTCATCTAGGATTCTTCCGAAAAAATTATTATCTTATTGATGTTAGCATAATGTCATGTAGTTAGCCCTCGGTCAACCAGAACTTCCTGCAAACCTTTTTTTCAGAGATGTTGATTTTCCAAGACTCGTAAAGCTTCTTTTAGGTATGTTTTTTTTTTTTTGTGCATTGTTTGGTGCAATTTTGTTGGGTTAAAGGGTTGTACAACAACATTCATGAAACAAATGTTTTCCCGATTTGATGTTGGTCTTCTTTTCCAATTGAGAATCCCCAATGATGGCAGGTCGTTTTTGTCCCTAGAGGCTATTTATAACCCTTATTTGCAAATACAAGGGCTACGATATGTCTTTGTTGACCTCATTATGAATTTTTTGGTGATTCGATTGCCATATTTGCATGCAATCTGATTTGTTTCTCTCTTAACACTATATGCATCTATTTGATTTTAATCAACGTTTCGATGTTTATTCAATCTTAAATCTCTTCTTCAGAGCTTTCCGAGGTTTACTTAGTATCGGGTAAGCTTTGGTTTTGTCTTGGATCTTGTCTGAGGTCCTTCTTTCCTAGTTAGAAGTTAATTTTTGTTATTCACTTAACTCTCTACTCAGTCATCAATAATGTCAAATCTTGGCAATCAAAGTCAGTTCTAAAACCAAATTTGTAAGTGAACACAATTTTTGGTGATTATCTTAATATCCAGATTACTTAAGTAAAACTAGATGAGACTAAATTTATGAAGTGGAATCAATCAAACCAGATGTATTTTGATGGGAAAGGAAAGCTAGGCTACATCAATGAAAAATTAAGGCACCAAATCCCTTTGATAATGGATATAAAAAGTGAGAGAAATATAACCTTATGGTTATGTCGTGGCTTCTTGGCTCAATTACTCCAAAGATTAGTTGAACGATATATTATCATGCGACAACAAAGAAGATATTGGATAGAATCTCCATTACATATGGCCAAAAGAAGAATATTGCTAGGCTTTGTCAACTTCCACAAGAGATTAATAATCTTTGTCAAGGGGAATTGTCAATTATTACATATTATGCCATTCTTAAAGGTCTTTGGGAAGAGTTTGATCATTCTTAGTTGTTGGACTAGAAAAATGAGAAAAACATTGGTACCAAAAGCAAGTAGAAAAAGAGCATATTTGACTTTCTAGTTGGCTTCAATCATGAGTTTGGCATGACCTAGGGCAAATTTTGAGCAGGGATGAACTCCCTTGTCTATTCCACTTGATCCAGAACGAGGCAAATAGAAAGGTATGAATTTAACATTTGAATATCTTGTTTTACTATCACTACAAAACATTCAACAATTTTCTCTTCCTTTTCCAAGGGACGAAAGTGAGAAAATAAGTAGACAAAGGTATTGGCAACAAAGAGGGGCTGCATTACAATCTTTATAATATGAAGGGGCATGTTGGGAGTAGTTGTTGGGATAGACACTCTCATCCAATACATGTTAATTGGAAGCCAAACAAGAAGCCTCAATTTGCCAAAGTCAATGTTGTTGCATTGAATCAACACTTTGCATACTTCCACTCCAATCTATGTTTCTACTTTGTGGCAAAAGCAAAATCTTCTCGGAGGTTGTTTAACAAGTTTTGCATTCTTCGCCGTAGTTAAATGATATAAAGTGAAATCATTAGCCAGCCTAACCATTTCACCGTACACCCATGCAAAGAAATCCTTAAATTCCTCAGGGAACTCAACCATTGCTTTCCTTCTGCCTTTTGACAATCTCTTGTTGAGCATAATGTGACGTGGTTCAGCATCATCACCCAGGTTAATAGTTTCAAGTTCATCCACAACCCCCTTCGAACCTACTTCAACATCTTCATCTTCTACTATGCCACTCGTTGATTCATTACCATGCCTACAACACTCTTATTGCCGAAGGGCACCCCATGGTCCCCTAGGGATACTGTCATAATAGACAGGTTGTTCTCATCTTGGAGAGGGGAAATTTGGTGATCCGCGATCCCAGCTGATCTTTCGTCGATGTCAACCTGTGTCATTTGTTCCCTTTGTTATATCTTGCCACTTAGGGAGCGGGGTTGCCCAGGTTTGCATGCCTCTTCCAAATAGGTCTCCTCAATGGCAGGACTCTCAGAAACTCGAATCGTGATTACTTTCCCTTTAACAAACATCTTCAAGCATTGGTGATATGTAGAGCTAACGACATGGTGTTGGTGCAACCATGATCAACCCAAAAGGAGATGATAAGTAGCTTCAAACTCCAAGACATGGAATCGAGCCGAGCCGAGCCCCCCTCCAACGCACAAGTCAAAATTGATGAAACCAAGTGTCTCAAACCCAAGATGTTAAATCACTGTAGTTTAGTGGGCAAAACACAATACGTTCTCATTGTATGCCTAGGGTATCAAGAGTGATTGCAAGCATCAGGTTAAGTGACGCCTCAACATCTATAAGGGGCAGCCGTAATTCCTTTCCATTTTCACGGTGGTGATGAAAAATGGTCGTACATGTTCGGTGGTTCTTGAGAATGTCCTCCACCTTGAAAGTTATGGCTGGGAGAGGTTGACTAATATCTTCACATGAGGTGGCAACTACGACCTCATACGTTATGTCCTCCAAGTGGGCTATGGCCACAAGGGAGAGAGATGCCTGATACCATTTCTATGTTCAGAATCCTAGCCCATCAAACATCCTTCGTACTACCTTTGTTAATTGTAGAATTTTCGCCACATTTGTATAGTTGTGATCCTTTTCTGGCAATTCTTGGGTCGTATGTAAGAACCATGGAAACATGCATCTTAGCCTTATTGATTCTTGGATTGCACCCATATCTAAACGTTGGGTAACAACAATTCACTGTTAGTTAAATTTTCTACAAAAATCTTCTTCAAGGCGTTACATTTGCTGATGGGGTGCCTCACAATCTGATGAAAACGACAGAAGTGCGGATGCGATTCTTCTTTTAGGGTCGGTTCACTTCATGGCATTGGCAAGAGGATCAAATTGACGTTGATCCATGTCTTTAATAGTTCCTCAACATCTTTGATGTTGCATAGAAAATCTAATGCTTATGCCCTAGTTTCGGTGTGGTGCCTCTATGTCTTGCTATTTGCACTTTTTTACTTTTGACAGTTGTCGACACTGCATACGCGTGTTGCATCCCTTTTTATTCGGGGTGTTCAACCCTCTAGCCTTTTCTCCAGTCCATCTTCTTGATGGCAAGCAGTATGGTTGTAGAGTTCCATTAATGGCGTCCTTCAATTTTGTGAAAGTCAGTATCAGGTTTTCTATGTGTGCCCTATGAATAAGGGATTTTGCACCATTACATAAATCGACTTAGTGCACCTTGGGCATCTATTCGTGACAGTCCATAACTTCATGGCAAAAGCGCTTGACGAAGTAGCACAAATTCTCTCTCCCCCTTGTCGCACTCTAGTAAGGTTTGCTCTTCTACAAAGAACTTTCCATGGAAAAGGTCTACAAAGCAATGCAATGATGGTATGAATCTAGGAACCAAGCACCATGTTCTTTGGCATTCCCTTTGTCGTTGTAGGAGGGGAGCGTCGAGGAAACGTAGCCTTTAGGGTATGACATATGTTGTAGCATGGTAAGGTACGAAGGACCCAATTCATAGAGATTTCTCGGTGTCTTTGGTCAACAATTGCAATAATTCCTCCACTACCACATATGTTCTATCTAAGGCATAAAGAAGCCAAGACCTAGAGCCAAGGCATCTTCCTGTATGACTCGTCACGCATTCATAGCGGTTGAAGTGGACCCTACACATGACTTTATTTCAACCATATGCTAAGGCAATCGCTAAACCATCGACCACTTCATTTGTTGCTAGGCTAAAAAGATGTCTTTGTTTGGCAAAAGCCTCGCAAGATATCGCTCATGGCTCTCATAGGTGCCCTATCGTCGCCGATCACAGTGTTCATTATTGGCGGTGCCCGAGTCCCTTCGATGTCACACCGCCCTTCTCGAGGAAGTCCTGAACACCCACTCGTCCTCATTATAGGTTTTTCTACCTAGCGAAGTCGCAAAAATGTAAATGGTGGATAAGGTTGTCATATAGTAATCTTTCCTCACTTCCCAAAATAAAACCTTTACAGTTAGACATTCCCCCTTTCATAGCTTCCATTCCCAGTCTTTGGCTGCCAAGTGTACATTGCTAGTTGGAGTCCCCTTATTGCCACCCATACCACTAAGAACATGGCCAAAAGGAAACACCAGATGGTATCTCCTTAGTGATGCAACCCTCACGTCGTGTCGTCCATACTAATTGCTCCCACATTCTAACTTTGTCGGTAGTGCTAGGCAGAGTGTTTCTCCCATACTTTCCCTTATGTGGCGGCTTCTTCTCCAAAGAGTCATGGTACATGATCTTTCTCTATTAATCTAATATCCCTCGTGGCATCAATGCTTTAAATCTCCTTATCTCTAACGTGGCGCATCAAACAAGGACGTCGTTATTCATAGACGGTGTCCTGTTGTTAATGCATCGTATTTGGCATCGTGTGTGTGGGTGGTTTGCTTTCTAGGTGGCTTCTTACTCGTCTACAGATACAATTTAAGATTGGCATTTAAGAAATCCAGTAAAGAGACCACTTTCATTATTTAATTCTATTATATATGGACGAATTGGTGAGGATGTGGTCCACGTAATTAGTGTTGAACTCTACTAGAGTTTTATGTGATTAAAATGCGCATATTAAATTGAAGGAAGTTTTTTTACATAACACCAACCTCATTTTATGGAGCTCAATGTTGTCATTCAAGAAACATGTTCCTAGAATGAGTGTAGAAGAGATAAGGCTGTTGAGATGGATAAATAGTAAGACTTGGAAAGACAAAACAAATAGAAAAATAAAAATAAAAAATGAGTATTCGAGAGGAATTTCAGAATTGATGCAAGAATAGATAAATACAGGAACATTAATTAAGATGGTTCAAGCATGTATAACGATAACCAATAAGAGCAGTCAATAGGATTTATGAGTGCAAGCTGAAAGTTCTAAAAGGGAAAGAAGGCTAAAAATATATATTGATCAATATAGAAAGAAAAAAAACATAAAGGGACAAACTTTGACTAAAGAGATTTCTCAAGATAACAGTTTAGTGGCAAAAGAAACATGAAACTGACCACAATACATGGGATAAAGCATAAGATGATGGAGATAAAGTAAAAAAGCCTAATACAAAAACATGAATCTTAACCCTAAATTATGAGTGTCATTAAGTTTTTGACCATGTGGATATAAGTATGGCAAATAAGATTTGTGTTAACAAATAACTATGTATAAAATAAATACATGATTATTTATTTTGAGTTGTAGGATATTTAAGAGCCGATGAAATGATAAACATACACTTGTAATACTAATGACTAAAGCAAGGGTCACATGAATAAATGCTGTACTGAACATTTTATTTGCGCCAAAATTTTAAATTAAAGATATATGAAATTTTCATCAATTTAATTCATCTTTTCATTTGTATGACTAGTGCAATTGTATCTGTTCTCAGGGCTCACGATTGATCAATGGTATGAAGTAATGTAGAAACTACATAAATAAAAGCTATTCTTAAAAAATTCAAGGCTCAATCAGGAAGGCATAACTGTGCATAATATGTACAGTAGACAGTGTTTAGTACTTACAGATTGCAATTCTTCTTGATGCGTCAATGGCCGATTTGGACGGTACGTATGATTTTGGCGTTTAGCCCACAGCCAAAAACGCTGAAAGGGCACTGGTATACCAAACTCTTTAGCCACCTCCTCCTGCAGATCACTTCAAAATTTAGACAGCATAGATATATCATGAATAAAAAGCACATGCTTAGCAAAAGTAAGTTCCATGATGAGGGTATGGAGCAAACTGAGAATTATCTAACCATATCATTCTACAAGGTCCACCATGTGCAAAATTCAAGCATATCATTCCACAAGAACTACAAAGTGCATAATTCAAGTTTGCTAATATCATTTCTTACCATTTCAATTCACGTTCTATTTGGTCTATCTCCCACTCTTTTATGGCCTTCAACTTCCATGTTCCTTCTAATTAGGGCATCTATTCATCATCATTGCACATGACAAACCATCTCAATCAATTTCCCCTTGCGGCCATCTTAGCATCCTCATATACGCTACAGTCAATCTATGAACATATTTTTCGATTGCAGTTACATAAAGCATAGACAGTCTTATTTTCATAGTACAGAAGTTCTCATTTACTTTGATTGGGTTGTGCCAGTTGCATAATACTTCAGAAGCACACCCCAACTTTAGTCATCCATCTCTTATTATAAGGAAAAAATCCTCCTCTCTTTCCATCCTTGTGGATAATAGGACTAAACTTAACAAAAATGGTCAGTTCAGGGTATTTCCTAGCCATCAATCTTTACTTATCCTTCTCTCCTCTATAGGTGTCATACTACAGTGCACTCCCTAAACTTTGTCTTGGTTCCACTTATTTTAAAGCCCTTGGAATTCAAAGCAGCTCGCCAGAGCTATAATTTTGTTTTTTCCCTCTGGTCTCATCAACTAACATTATGTTATACATCAAGGAACTATGAGAAGTTGCTTTATCTATAACTAGAGCAAACTGATAATAGACATCTAAATACATGCATAGGCTATACTTATTACCTATGTATACTCTTGCTTATAGGACCCACATAAACATCATATTGGGTAATCGAATTGTACAATGATTTCTCCCTATAGCGCAGACATCCTAAGAAATAATCAATTCATCAAGAAAAGTTTACTTGAAATTGATAATTTTGGATTGTTAATTTAAACCACTATTTAAGTGAACTTTTTTATATAGTTAATAATGTTAGAATTGACTATTTTTGGTGAAAGGGAGACATCCTAAGAAATAATCACAACGTTGAGCATGATTCCATGGATCATCCAACCTTATATCCATATACATGTGGGCGCTAAAAGCAAGAGAACAAATAAGGAGTAAATTTGCTCTAAAAAAGGGTCTTGACATGGAAGATATTTGGGAAATTTTGTGAAAGGGACTTGGCTTGAGCTGTTAATGGCTCGACTTGAGCTGATAAAAGTAACCGATGACAAATCTTGGATAAAGAATAATGATAATAAAATAATGAAAAATGCCCACAATGGCCTAGTTTCAACCTGAAACTAAAAACCTCTTGATTTTCCTTTCCAAAAACAAGTCATCATAGAGCTCTTCAACCTCTATGGTATATTATTTTTATTCTATTGAACCTCATTTTCATCCCCAACTTAAACCCTTGTAAGGAACTCTTGATTTTTCAATCCAAAATTCCGTCATTGTTTGTTTCAAAAAATCCTATCATGTTCTTGAGATTTGAATATTAAAGTAGGATATTTCTTTTTATTGACGGCTGAAGCAGATAGAATATGAAAGTTGAAGAAGACAGTAACTTTTGAAGGCTGCAATAGATAAGAATTTTACGTAGTAGAGTTGGGTAAAACATTTTCACTAAAAGTTTGAGATAACTAGTTTTTTGAAGAAAAAATCAAGCTGGTTTTGGTTGTAGGTTGACTAAGAACACATTTAGAGCATTTTTCGTTTGTATATTAGAGAAAAATTTCATACACAAGGAAAGCAATTGGAACTACAATTAATGGAAAATATTCATTTTTTTGTATTTTCTTTTCATTTTTTTCTTCTTCAAAAGCTGAGTTAGAGTTTATTTCAAATGGACTCCCCCCTCCCTCTCTCACAAAAGAGTTTTTTTCTTTGTGAAACTCAATGACAATCAGTGATTCATGCAGAAGTAGAAAGACTAGAACGACCATTACTGGAGAAAGGAAGGATAAAAATGGTGCTATTAATTAATAAGAAAGAGATGAAAACATATTCTTAAGATCCTTTATCTCTAAGTTGAGAGAATTATGGGAAAGGAAAGTGGTGGGAACATCAAAGCTTGAAGAGTAGATTTTAGTTTTTATTTAGTTTGTTGTTTTAGGACTTTATTTTTTTTGTTTTTTTGGCTTATTTTCATGTTTTATGGGTCCATGGTAGTAGTATAATATTTAGACGTAGTTTGGTAAATTTAGCTTGTCTTTTATTTAAGTTTACAAGGGTTGAAAATTTAGGAGAGAGTTACGAAAATTAGGTTATTTATTTAGTATTTTAGTTTATTAGGTTTCTTAGTTTTATTTTCTTTATCTATAGATTATATTAGGCTTTTTTTTAACGAAGAATTTGATGAATAAATAATGAGTTTCTTTCATGGAGTAAAGTGATTCCTCTACCATTCTTAGTGTGATTCCAAGAAACTCTTGGTGTGATTTCAAGATTCTATCTTTCTAGCCTTTCTCTTTTTGTTCTTTCTAATCTTTATTTTTATTATTATTTTCTGTTAACTTTCTTGAATTCTTGATTCTTGAAACCTACAAACCTCAACCATTAATCATTTTCCTTTTCCTTTAAACATTATCCAATGCTCCGACGGCGATGACTGAAGCCCAGGGAACGGTTAGTGTGTCCCCCAAAGCATCTCTTGAGGATGATATAGAGGAGAGGCAACTGATTCAAAGGCGCTCCCTTGGTAGAAAGATTACCCCCGCCACTACGGCAAGTCTAGACGTTCCAATGGATGACCTAAATGATGTTCCTAAGATAACGTCAATGATTGTCATGGTAGCTTCCGCACAACTTTCGATCAATGGTGAGTAAGGACCACGAGCCAAAACAGTAGGCCACCTTGTCTACTAGAAGGTGAAACCGAAGTAGCAGATAGAACCGCCTTGGAAGAGCAAACCCAAGGCAATGACCAGGGAGTTGTAGGAACAAAACCGATATCCTCTCAGCCAACTCAGGGTGATGTCAAAGGTGGTCCATATGGGACATTTTTCTTGGAACCTGATGAACAAGGTGGACCACTTGATTTTGACAAGGCCCTTTTGGAACTTAAAAAGGGTATTGTGGCCCTTGAGTTAGACAAGACCCCTTGGAACTTGGAGAAGGATGTAACACTGCACTCGACTCTGACAAGGCAGATTCAGTGGAACCTGCAAAAGGTTTAAATGTCGAGGTCGACGAGGAGATGAGTGTCAATGGGTTGCTTCCGAAGGAACTTAGAACCATAACCATTATATTTGGTTTGGTTCCAATTATTGTCGGTTCTGGGTACAATTCCAAAAAAATGGAATCAGAATCGCTAAAAATCATGGGTACCCATCGATTCCAATTCTCATAAATCAAATGAGAAAAAAACATATTTCAAATCATTATAAATCATTTTTCCTTCCAAAAAATTAACATATTATCAACAAAATTATTAACTTAGTTATAATTTCTTATACTAAAGATACAAATTACAAAGAATTTTATATAACGTTCATTTATTTTAAAATAAAAAACACCTTACATCATCTATAGTATGAAAAGAAAAGACAAAATAAATTGATTCCGAGTCCCATTGGATAGAATTTAACGGTTCTGATTCCTATCGGTTCGGTTCTAATTTTTGTTCGATTTCGATTAAAGGGGTACCCATTGACACCCCTAGATGAGGACTAGACTCGACGTCGAGATGATGGTAGAGATGTTGGTTCAATAGGCGATAACAAGACAAGGATTGATAGAACTTTGGATGAGAGAGCATGATGTAGTCCAAGTTAGTTAGAGGTGGGAGTTTGTTAGTTAGTTAATTGGTTGGGAGTTTGTTAGTTAGTTAGTTAATTGTTTGTTACTTCAGTTAGTAACTTGAAATAGTTAATTGTTGGAATTAGTTGGTTAGTTAGTTGTTGAAGTTAGTTAGTAGTTAGTTTCTCTTTAGTTTTATTTTGTCACTTTTAAGTGTTCATGTAAAGGTAATGTTGTCATTTCACTTGGGACATTATGTTTCTGCTTTGCTTATAACTAGGCCATCAAATGTAGTTCTAAAGAAGTTTTAGTTGAGTGAAATAGATTCTAGAGAGAGAGTTTTCTCTTCCAACTTAACTTCTCAATTTCTTTCTAAGTTGTCACACAAATTAGTCTAAATTTCCAAATTTGGTTGGATCAGAACAGTAGATGTGAACGTAGTTTGAGAGTGTGTGTGAAGGGAGTTGGAAATTGTTTGTCCTAAATAAGTCAGTGAGGGAGAAACCGATTGTGATGGGTGGGTAGTAATAACTTTATTAAACACCTCAGCTCGAATTGACTCGCGTTGTTTAAAAAGAAAACAAAATAGGAAGTGCCACATCATCATAGTTTGTAGCCATAGGTTTTTTTTAATCCATTGCTAATATCAGGAATAGAAATAGGGAACGTCTCTAGACTAATATATATATATATATAAGAACATCTCCAACGCTTTTTCAAAGTTATATCCATATTATGGTGATAATGGCCCTGTGTGGATACACTTCTCCGTGCAAGAGCAAAAGCTCAATCACTCCCCGCAAGAACAAAAAACCTTTCCGTGGAATAACAGGTTCTTGGAGCTTCTCAACAAAGAGCAAATAACCTCTCCCCGCAAGAGTAAAACCTCTCCAAACGTTTGCTAGCTCCCTGCAAGAGCAGAAGTCGCCAAGAAGCTCTATCCAAACACATAAAACATCTTTTGAAATTGTACTTTGACTACCAAATCTAAAAATTTACCACAATGGAACACTTTAAAATAGAGAGCCAAGTCATTTTTGTATCTACGTCCCTCCTTATATATATATATATATATATATTTGAAGGCCCTAAAGAGAGCCAAACATTTTTCAATCCATGGGTTAGAAGTTTTAGAATGTGCTGATTTTTGTGAAGATGATCTCTATGAGAAGACCATCCTCACCAAGAATCAGCCCATTCCGAAACTTCTAACCTCATCAAAAGTGATTTACAAAAATCGGTTAGAAGTTTCAACTTGTAAACTAAGGTTAGAAGTTTCGGAATGAGCTGATTTTTGGTGAGGATGATCATCCTCACAAAAAATCAGCCAATTCCAAAACTTTCAACCCCTATTTTGAAAAATGTTTGGCTCTCTTCAGGGCCTCCGAACGCTTTCCATATATACATATATTCATAATATAAATAAATGAATGATTTGCTAGGTTCTACGACTTAAAAAATAGTATGATTAATGATTTTCAAACATTTTAATCAATCAATTTTTTACCATAAAATGAATGATCGACCCAATTTGTTCAATCAATCTAAAATTCATTTCCATGTGGGTGTCACACTCAAGATTAGGAGTATAGGAATAGGACAAAGATTGAGAAATGTTCCTTTTTCCCTCTTTTTCTACAAGATTTCTCTCTCTCCTCTTTTACTTCCAACAATTATTTCTCGATTGAATTTCCCTCCAAAACCTTCCCTCTTCTTTTTCTTTCCAAGTCTCTCACTTTACAAAACAAATCATTCTTCAACCAAATTTCTACACTCGAGCCTTTTCATTTCTCTAATCATCCTATAATTTGTAATGGATCCCTCCAATGTTAGTTTCCATTTCTCAAAATTCCCCTCATTTTCTTCTATTGACGATGTCAATGGAATTGTCACAATTCATAACTCGAACACTGCTTTAGGTCCCACGCTCATGAAAACTTCAGATCAATCCATCCCTAGTCATGTATATCTCCATTGTCAAAGACAACTGGAGCATGAATGTTTCTTTAGGGATTACTTTGTCGAAGTCCCCATTTACCCCTTGACAATATTCTTATTTAGGGGTTACTTTGTCGAAGTCCCCACTTACCACTCAACAATATTCCGAAAACATTTTTGTGTGCATCGATAACTCTTTAATCGTATTCTCCCCATGGTTGAAGCATATGATCCATATTCTGTGCAAAAGCCGGACGTCATCGACATTCTTGGATTGTCCTCTCTACAACAAATGAAAGCTACAATAAAAATGCTCGCTTATGGAGTTCCAGCAGACGAAATTGATGATTACATAAGGATTATGGAAAGCACGATTATAGAGTGTATGAAGAAATTATATCAATTATTTAAGTTTTTAAGGAAGAATATTAGAAATCACCAACTAAAGTAGACATTAGCAAATTGCTCGTCTTAGGAAAAGAGCATGGATTTCCTAGGATTTTGGGAAGGCTGGATTGTAAGCATTGGAGTTGGAAGAACTGATCGATAGCATGGCATGGCACATACACCGATCATATGAAAGAACCCATTATTATATCGGAGGCAGTGTCACCTGACGACTTGTGTATATGGCATGCATTTTTTGGGATGCATGGATCACATAATGATCTGAATGTTCTTAGTACATCACTTCTCTTCTAAAACCAAATCGAAGGTCATGCCCTGCCTATCAACTACTCTATCAATAACCATGACTAAAACCATGGGATGCTACTTAACTAATTGTATCTACCCTCAATGGGCTACCATAGTCCAAACAATTTCCTATCCTCAAGATTTGAAAAAACAATATTGCGTTATAATGCAAGAGGTAGTAAAAAAGGATGTGGAGTGGGCATTTGGGGTATCATAGACTTACAGTCACGTTTCGCTATTGTACGTGGACCCACACAATTTTTGAATTTGGTAGTGCTTGAAAATATTATGAAGGCATGTTTAATATTACACAATATGATCATTGAAGATGAATAGGATATGGGTAGGCTCAATTATGATTATGACGAAAGAAGACAATCTCAACCAGTATCAGTGTGGCGAGAGAAGACAATAGAATTTCACGAATTTTGTACACGTCATGCGTGATAAGACTACTCTTTATGCACTCCGCAATGATCTTATCGAGCGCTTATGGGAACATTACAGGCAAAGTGATGTTTGAATTTTAATCAATATATTTTTCTTTTAATGTACTTTTGTTTTATTGCTCAAATAAATAAAGGTTTTATGAAGTACCAACTTAACTAAGTGGTAAGACGTGTGGAGTGTTGTTCAAATCCTAGCTTATAACCCCCTTGAACCCAACTTCATTTGCTAACCACTAACCATATACCTATAAAAAACTCTCAGTTAACAAAACATTTCATTCATTAATAATAATTACTAAAAGAGATTAAATGAAAAGAAAAAATTTGCATATCAACTTTCACTCAAATAAATGATCAAATATTCCATCAAGCGAGGATCTCTACCTGATGTCTTATATATTATTCTCTTTGATAATTGTTCATCATTGATAAATCTTTTGACATAATTATTTCATCTTCCTTCATTTGTTTTTTTTTTCTTTCTTTGCTCACTCCAATTTTTCATGTTCCATGTCATACTTTTTTGCTCCCTCCCATTCATTGTAGCCATCACATGAAGATGTATTTGTCTCTCAAAAGCCTTCACTTCATCTATGATTCTGTCAAACTCCCTCTTTTTCTTACTTATTTACTTTCTCGACCTTTAATCCCCTTGGCCTTTCTTCGGAGTTTCCCATCGATAACATGTTTTGAATCTGTACACAAGTCAAGGGAAATGGGGGTAGAAGGGTTGGAGTTGGAGGGAACTATGCCATCAAACAAATTCCTCGTTATATTTAAATTTTTGCGAACATTCATGTAGTGCCCTAAAAAATATTACGTATCTCGAGGAATAAATTTTCAGAAATTTGTTGATTGTCGGTCAAAGTTGTGATGGGGGAGTTTTTGAGTCAATCAAGTATTGTTAGTGGGTTTGGAACTATCGAGAAACATAGTTTTGCATGAGCCTAATTTGATGGTTTAAGTTAGTTGACTCAAAAAGATATTTAGAAGAACATGAATGTCTATATCTAAGTATAAAAAGAACTGATTCATATTCATTTTCCGAGAAACCTATTGAGAGAAGTCGAATCTAAAAATTGTTTGTTCATTGACATTTGATTTAGGTTTTGATCCCGTTAAAAAGCTGATGAAAAGCTGGACTAGTTGAATAATTTAGGATGTTGAATTCAAAAGCTAATAATTGAATCCAAAGAGGTAGGGAACTTCAAATTTCTTAATTGTAGTCATAATTTTATTTTAAAAAAAATATATATAGATGTATTTTGTTTCAAAGTAATGATTATTTCAAAATTAATGTTCAAAGTATGTATTTTGACAAGAATTCATGCATGTTAGCTTAGAATTTGGATATATCGATGTTGTATTTATGTTTTAGGAGATTTTATTAGTTGACATCAACATGTAACAAAAAGTTTTAATTTTAAAATTTGTTATTTAAAATTGCTTTTGAAAAAAAAAAAGATTTTTGAAATGATTTCAAAATGAAGAATATTGAAAATTAAAGCAAGTTTTTCTACGACTTCAATTAACTGAGCAGGAGAATTGTTTTATGAAATATTGGATATTTGATGCTCGAAAATTTTATTGTGATATGACAAAAGGTTTTATTAATTTTGTAAAAGAAATTTCAAGGTTGGAATTGGTGGGAAAAATGATTTTTCAATAAAGATCCTGCATGTATGTTTTAAAGTAACTTTGAAGGTATGATTGATGGTATTATTGTATTGAGAACTCGGTTCTCAATTTGTTGATGTGTATGGTGTATCACTATGTCTCGCATGATCGCGAGTGTGACTTATTTTCCTAGATATAGCTTGCATGATCGCGAGGTGTAATCTATTTTCCTAATTTAATGTTTTGAAAAACAATCACTTATATATATTATTTTAGTGATCTATTAAAGAGATTGTGCATACTTACAAAGAATAAATTGTTGTGTTACTTCCAGAGCAACACGTTATTCTAGGATAATAGTTGCGCTGTCTGATTTCATAAGTAGTATGGGTCAACATCATACCTAAAATCTGAGAAATTCCTTCCCATCTTTAACAGAGAACAAGTTGTAAAGATAGTGCCTGTAAAAGATTAGAGCTATTTAAGTTCCGCATGCACACCTACTGGATATAGACAAAGTTGACCAGCCAATGATCATTAATAATCTAGAGTAGTCGAACCGATTTGACCCACGTTATGGAGGAATGTTTGACTATTACCATGATCAAACAGCCAACCTAAGCCGGATAAACAGCTACCCTCTATTGGTTTGCCATGTTGGCCACAAAATGAGGAACTAAAGGTAGGGTTCCACACTGGTGAAGTATTGGAACAAACACATATCTTGACTGAGAAGTTCACACCAATCATGATCCTCAACCAATATTCTAACAAATTATCATTGATTGTATTATGTGGATGCCGAGATGGTTTACAGATGTTAACATTTACAACATTTCATTTAAATGCAGTTATCTTAGTACATTAATTCGATTGTTTTTGTACTTGATATTATTTGATATAAAATTTACATATTTTTAAACTGCTTTTAGAGTGATTAATCTGCATATTAGAACTATGATTTAAAAATATACATTTCCTGTTGAGTAACTCCCTTGTTACTCACCCTACCAATCATCTCAATGTTAGGAAGTTCCAGTGATCGATAACCAGATTTAGAATTGTTGAAGTTTCGAGATCAAAAGGTTCGCATGTTGTGAACTTCAATAGATAAAGTAGAATGGTCTATGTTGAGAGCAGGTTAGTATATTTATTAGCATATGCCAGTATTTCTTTATAAAGAAAATAAAGGGGATTGTGATATGCAATTGTTGTTTGTGTTTATGTATCGTATTTAGTTATGCTTCCACTATAGTATATGGTATTATTGTCTGAATTAGTTATGTGTTTATCACTATATGAGAAATATCTCACACCATGAGATTCTAATACTTAATCATGGGCATACGTGTTAAGATTTTGGGGGGTGACAATTCGTTGTCATCGCTACCCACTTACTAATACCTTTCAGTATCCTCCAACAATGTTCAAACACGAATTGTTTCCCTTCAGTCGATTAATACAATTGTTTCATCTCAAAGATCTAAAGATATTTCGAGTTTTAGAATATTAAAAGTTAAAAATACAATTAAAGTCATGTATCAATATTGCTCATGACCCAATTCAACATGACAGAACCAAACATATAGAGGTTGATCGACATTTTATTAGGGAGAAAATTGTGTCTAGCATCATATGCATGCCTTTAGTAAAGACAGAAGATCAACTCGTCGATATTCTCACCCAAGGAGTTAACAGTATTCAACTTCATAATTGTCTAGGCAAGTTGGTCATGGTAGATATTTAATCTCTTCTATTCTTCTTATCTTCTCTTCTCAATCTGAATCTATTGAAGTTTTTCCACTCTCTTTATTTTTCGTGGTGATTGTTAGACACGTATGTGCGTGTTTATGTGGTTGATTCCATCCCCCCAAGAATGATCATTTATCGGGGGAATCCTGTGGAATCAACGACATCCCAGATTAGGCAAGCAATGAAGCAACTGGTTCCAAGTAGAAACTGCTTATAAGTTATAGCCCATATGTTCATCCAATATGTCTCATTAGGATTTGGTATCAGTTCCCTCAACCCCGTCTTCAATAGAACACATTTCCATGCAAAAGCATATTTACTACAAATTTTCTTCTACACCACCATATATTGTTTGCACATTCCATTAGAATACCTTAGTGTGAAATCTCACTTAGTCTAAACTTTTCAATGAATTTAGGATTTTTCTTTGAAAACTATGCACTTAGGTGGGAACAAGTGATTCATGGATAATCTTAGCTTCTTCTCTATGAGGCTTGAAGTTGTGCTTGTTATGCCCTTCTAGTTAGGTCTCCTTCAATCACTGATTTGTATTTTCTTATAAAAACAGGGGTAATAAATTAATTATATATATAAGAAACCAAATCTAAATTCACTCTAAAAACTTGCATGGTAGATGCCTGTACAAGTACCTAAAACTTTCTGAATTAGTGCAAAATCAGATGATACCTTGAAGATGTTGAAAGGCATCTGTTTCTGGATACGAAAACTGTGAACTTTGTCATGATTGACAAGATCAAAATACATATCCCTTCCGATTTGTTCAACAAGGTCCTCATTTCTTGCAATCTGGACACATAAAAAAAAAACTACTTTAGCAAAGAATGCTCCATGTATAGATGGTAATTTTTTGTATATTACACATAAAGAAAGAGGACATTTGAAGCCATAACCTTTATGATGGTATAAAGGTGTGCCTCAGCTCTATCTTTTTTCTTGTGCTCCTTTTCTTCTTGTTCTTTCTTCAACCTTATCTGATAGGTGGTTCATGGTCTTAATGTGCTTTGTAGAAGTTTTCCATAAAAATCTCCATTCAAAGAGTTTGCACCAATCATGCTATGAAAAGAATCTTACCCTAAGATGTTCGGCAATGTCCTTCTCGTCCACATTACAAATTATTTTCTCTTTATCGTTTTCACGTATATACACAAGCATGTACGCATTTGAATATTTTGTAAATTTAAATGGGGTGTTATTAAAGCCAGGATTTGTCTGTGGTAACTGTTAGACAAGTAGAAGAAAATAAGGTTCAACTGAATACATAAGAGTAAAAATAATAACAAAACAGAGCACTCAAAATCTACAGTTGAAAACAGATCACCTCCTCCTCCCCACCATACTGCTCCTCTAATGCCCTCTTCACATCTTCTTTTGTTACCCGTTCATCATCAAATTTGAACCTAAAATTAACAAATTTTCAGTCACTTTTCAAGATTTTAAACACAAATAAGGTGCATATAACAACAGTAACGCTAATCTGAATAAAATAAGCAGAAAGAAGTCCTTGTGAATTAACTTTCAATGTCAATGTATCTTTGTACCTTCCGAAAGAATGAGATATTAGATCCAGGCTATATAATGCATTTATTTAGAGAAATGATGGAACTTTTGAGGAAATAATATTTCATTGAAACTTTAGAAAATGATAAAAGAATCACAAAAATAAACTTCTAACCTTTCAAAGTACAATAGAGGAAATGAATGTCCACGGCATTTTGCTATATGCTGGCTCAATTATCTATAGGCATTACAGCCAAGAATGGTTAAATTCTCTTCTATGGAAGTTGTATTTTCCCAGAATGTATCCTAATTTTGGCCTAATTCTTCTTCTGATGATCAATTCAACCTCTGATCAGAAAGACATACCTTGGTTATACTTCATCTCTTCAACAAGTTTAGTAATGAGTATAATGGCCCTATTATTACATGCAAACAATCATGACTGTGTCCTTTTAATTATACAAATGCAAAGTATCGGTGCCCTATAATCAATAAGCATACATTCACCTATATTTAGCCTAGACTTCACCATTTGCCATCTGCCTCATAAAACTCAACCTTCTAAAAAACTTCTCATGGTGTTCTGTTTTTTTTTTATGGGTAAGCTGGACTTCAACCCACCACCTCTAAGTTCTTAATCTTGGCATTTTACAAGCCTTTGCATTTGTAATCTCATTTCATTAAAACACATTGTGTATTAAACAAACCATAGTTCTAAATTTTGTTCCATTTCGAAATGCTTCTGAAGTACATTCCAGTTTCGATAGAAATCAGAACAAAACATTGACCATTTTAGATCCTCCGGTCTCACCTCCAGTAGTTTCAGTAGCAAGACCTTCAGCATCAAAGAAAGCAGTGGACAGGTATACAGTAGCTATTGGGGTAGAAGATCCAAATGATGACGCAGGGACAGAAGTGGTTCCGATACCAGTTTGAGTCCCAACATCCTCGCCAGATACCGGGACGTTGCTTTGGAATGAATTTTAAACCTTTGTCGAAACTATTTAACTATGGAGCATATGTAACGTTAATTTACAATTATAGATAATAAAATACTACTGCTTCTAAATACTAGAATAAAAAGAAGTATTATGTTATCTTAAATGCATGTACAAAGCATTTTTTGAAGTGATTATTGGGTTTGGATATTTTAAGGATATGGCTTGATTTTCCTAAATTTCAAGAAAAAAATAGACATATTTTGGAGAAATGAAGCAATTTATAACTGAAATTCAATATAGTGAAACGTGGTTTACAATCTCGAACGAGATTTGCGGCATAAAGATTCAAATCTCATTAGTAGTCTTCACAGTTTTCTGCTCATTTGATGCAAACTTTTTAAGGAGTTAAAGGGAATATTCTTCGAGGATTTTTTGTTTAGATCAGAGTCATTTCAAAATACTAGAGAGTAAGGGGATCGATGCTTTTCTTCTCCTCTCTCGTTTTTTCATTTTTCCTTTTCCTTTTTTCCCTTTCTTTGGATTGCAACTTGGGCAGGCAAAACCCGATTCTGCTGGGTTGAACCTGGCCTTGGATCAGGTCTGGGCATATATTTAGCTTGGGTTCGGGCAACAAAAAAAATGCCTGATTCAAATCGAGTGGGGTGCGGGCATAGATATCAGCCAACCCGATTTGCCCGAACCCGAACTTAATATGATTATAATTTAAAAATATTACTTATCATGGTTTTTTCACACTCATAATTCATAATTCAATACGTATGCTTTTGTTTATCTATATATCAAAACTAATGTGTGATTATTTTCATTAGATAAGTCATTGCTTTGTTATTAAGTTTGATTCTATATTGTCATACAATGATTATATTACAACTTTAAATATTTTTCTTTTCTTGAAAATTATGATTATTAATATAAAAAAATAATTATTTTAGTTAATCTTATTGTTTTTCTTCTCTTTAAATTTAATGTATAAACTGTTGAAACACATTTTTTCGAAAAATAATTGTAAATTTTAAGTTCTTTTACACGCCACTTATGTTTATATAAACTATTACCAATTCTAAATTACCACCTAGTATTAATGAGGAATGAATTAACCAGACCAACCTGACTTGGTTAGGGTTCGGGTTGAGCATTTCATGCCCAAGGTCGGGTTGGGCAAGGGCATTGGTTAGTGTTCATCAAATTAGTGTTGGGCGCGGGTTAATCCCTAACCCACACAAGTTGCAGCCCTAATTGCAACGTAATAGGCTGGTTGGCTCGAACTCCTTTCTTTTCTTGTCTAATGAAATTTATAAAAACAAAAATTAAAAATAAATAAATAAATTCTGAGAACTAAGACAATTCGAGTGAGTCATCTATGTATCAGAGGCCACCAAGCGAGTTTCCCACTATAAATTGGTCAATTCGAGCATTGTAGAAAGGTTTGTGTTAATATACTTTTAAGATGACCTATATAAAATAAGATTTTTCTACATTAGCATCCATCTACTACTCATGTTTATTACAGAAAAAACAATTAATATTTTTTTAAATAGGTAGAAAAAGACAATTATTATTAACTACAAATATATATTTATCAACTCAATTTGAACTAGTTTTGAAGAGTTTGCCTCATCAAATCCAAGATGACTCATCTAAGTTAACTCAGACCCATGGATGCCTGAAAATTTGGATTTTGATATAAGTAGAAATAAACTGAATTCATGGATTGTTTTTTCTTAATGGAAATTTTATAGCTTGCCTAAGACAATAAGATACTAGAAACATGTAAACGAAATTTACTCGAGGACGAGTGTCTTAAAACAATGTATGACAATGCACAAAAATCAAGTAAATTCTGCCTATCAAAATATAAATCAATTAAATTCTTAGAAAACTATAACTATATTGGCAGTAACACAACTTCCCAACATAATTCTTACCATTGATCAGAGAGTGTGGGCCTGATAAAAGCGTAATAATGTCCACCATGCACCCCACCACTGTGAACCAAAACGCTGAAAACAAGCTAGAACTAGTAAGAAACAAAGTAAAATCGTGTACTCAAATACATGTGCGTATACTACAAAGAACACACAATTCCACACGAAAATAATATTCAAAGAAACATGTGCATAACATTTTTCTGTAAGTATATTTTATTAAAACGACAAAAGGGTGGCGAGGAAACCAAGCCTAAGAAAAGCAAAAAACAAACTCTAAGGCATTGAAATGTTATAGACCCTTTCCCACCTAAGCTAAAAGAAAGGCTAAAAAAGTGGAATGGAGAGTCCTTTGGGTCAGTGGATGCTAAGCTAAAGGAGTTAATGAGTGAGATAGACATCCTTGATAGAAGATAAGAATCGGGGGAAATAGACAGAGAAGCGAGGGTGAAAAGAGAAGACCTAAGAGCTGAATTTCATTGGCCACTTTAAATGAAATTTATTGGAAGAAAAAATCAAGGGTTAGATGGCTCAAGGAGTGTAAAACCCTGAGTTTTCAATTCGTATCTCGAGAAAAAATAAATAGTGGAATTTTGAGAAAATCTTGAAAATGGGACTTAGGGGTAAAATTTTAAGATATTTCTAATCATTTTTAATGGAATCTGACCTCACCATTAGATTCAAAATGATCAAAAAACATACTTTAGCCTGTAAGCACGCTTAAATGCAAGTCCGAATATAAAAGTTGCAAAATCCTCGATTACCGAGTTGGATCAGGCTAAAATAGTGACTTTTTGCTAGAGCAAGAATTATTAAGATTCGATTACACCATTAGATTCATAACGAAAAATTATTGAACGTGGACTATTTATTTGTCATTTTTGGAGACCAGAAAGTCGAATTATCGTCAAAATGAAAACGACATCAATTATAGGGGTCACCTCAAGCCAAAAAATGTAAATTTTTGTTAGAGACAGAATTTGTAGAAATTGACTACACCATTAGATCCAGAACGAAAAATTAGGCGAAATAGAGTATTCATTCGTCATTTTTGGAGTCTGGACGGTCAAGTTATCATCTATCGAAACAATAGGCGAAATACCGATTTCGTCCCAAATTTTATATACACTTCGTCCTCCTCCACCCATCAAAATACAACCAACGAAAAATTTGTTTTTTCTTCGAATTTCAACCGCAGATCTACGACAAACGGCTCACCATCGACGACCGCCGCAGAAGGGAAAAAGATATGCAACTTCGACATCTATAAAACCCACCCAAGATCCCTTCATTTCATCTTCTCTTTCACCCCATATCGTCAAAAATCAGCCGTATACATATACGAGGATTTCGAAACTTCGACCTCAGATTTCGTCTGTTTCAGGGTCAAACCGTCCTCCGTTGCAGAAGGGAGAAAGGACGACGGCATCGAGATCTTCAAAAAAACCGGGTCAGATTCAAAAATCAACTGCTTCGAAATTCGATCCGTCTCGATTTCCGCGCTGATCGCCTCGATTTCTTCGCACGCGATTCGATCCTTTCGCCTAGAGATTGTAAGGAACTCTCAATTTATATTAATAATCGTAGATTGTGAAAATTGCATTTAAGATTTTATCGAAAAAAATTTGATGTATTTTCAAAATTTAGAATTCTTTTGTTATTTAAAAATTCACGCCAGAAATTGCATGTTTGATATGTTTAATTGTATTTTTTACAAATTATACGTGGGTAAGGTATTTTAACGGGTTATTTCCATAAATTGAGTCTTGTGCACCGCTCGAACCCCGTTTTGATATAAAAATTTGTATTCTTTTTCAATATTATTGATAAAAATAAATTCTATAGTTGAAAAATGTGATTTAATATTCAATGAACTCATATTGAGTTGATGAATATCAGAAAATGGATATTTTATTGAAGAAATTGAAAATTGTAAAAATCGAAAAAGGGGAAAAAGGGTATGAAAACGGTAAAATGTCAGAATCACACCCGAGGGGTGATGTTTGCATTTTACATTGTTGTGTTGTGTGTAGGTTGGTGAACGGGTATCCAGGGATAATATTACTGGTTGCATGTTTATTTACTTTCTGTTAGGGCGAGGCGCTGTTTACATTTCCGTGTTGTTATTTATTTTAGGCCGTTTGGCCACACTTGCATGGTAGAAAACTGGATATCCATTCTCAACCTTGTATTGTTAATTTCTCTTTTGTTTTCAAATGAAAATAATATATATATGTAGCTATTTTGTGAGCTGTTAAAGAGCCTGTGAATGCCTGAAGGGATAGTGCGTCATATCATCAGGAGTGGTGTACTATCCTAGGATGTATGGTAAGGACCACCAAGCTCATACGTGGTATGGGACACGTATGAGAGTGGAGTCACAATTGGAATCCGGGATATTCCTCTCTATCTTTGCCAGTGAACTTGTAATGTAAAGGTGGTCGTATACGAATGATTTGTATATTTGGGAATCACATGTACGCCTGATAAGCATAGACGAAGATGATTAGTCAGTGATCACTAATAATCTATAGTAGTCGAACGTTCTGACACATCGAAAAGAGACCCATTGCTTACGGTCACGTCAAACGGCCAGCCTGAGCCGGATAAATGGTCAACCAAGCGTGGTAAGTGCAGCGACGGACCACAAAATCAGGAACTAAAAGCCATGAAAAGAATTGTAACATCATGTCCCGACTGGGACCAATCCAGTCGTGAATCCCAACTCTCTAATTCCAATACTCCACCATTGTGTTTTTTTTTAATATCGTTGTCACGTGAGTTAACCCACTGATTTCTATGTACATTGGAATTTCAAAATTGATTTATTATATGTTGTCTTATTTTGATATATAAAATGAAATGCATGTTCAATGTTTCCATTTGATCAATTAGATTTGTATAAAAAGATAATGTTATAGTGTGTACTGCTGATCGATGTAATAAGAGTTTTAAAATGTTTAGTTGCTCATCCCTGGCTATATGTACCAGTTAATCGTAGTTTTTTTGTAAAATTTTGCATATTTTAAAATGATTAATATTGTGTTTGGAAGAGCCGTGGGCCGGCTAAATTCATCCGAACACGCTCGATTTTTTGAAACCTCAGTGTTTGGAATGGATTGGAACTCTTTTTAATTGCCGAATCCTTCGTCAAAAACAGCCGACTCTCTCGACTTCCAACTCTTCATCGAGTCTCTGCAACATCACACGGTTCTTCCGCAACTCTTTAATAAGCCTTTTTACTTGCCGATTCATTCAACACTTCACACGGTTCGGGAAAAAAAAAAAAAAAAACAAAATATTACCATCTCTGCAACCAAGAAGCTTTCTTCCATACTCATCTCTGCAACCAGGTAAACATCCATATTTTATTCTTCTTTTTTTTTCTTCAACCAGAGAAGAGATGCCTTCTCAACTGCGGAGTACTCTCTCTCTCTCTCTCTCTCTCTCTCTCTTGAGTCTTGATAGAAGTGGGTTGAACGGTTAGAGCTTGAGATTTCTACCCACAGATAAAGAGAATTTTTTTATTAAAGAAAAAAAGGAATATGCTTTGTGATATTTATTAAGGTGCAGGAATATACTTTGTGATATTTATTAAGGTGCATGAGTGTTAGACTGTAAACCCCAATGTCTAACAAACCTGAGAAGAAAAGAAAGACAGTAGTAGTGGGTCAGCCATCTATTATATTGGACCAGCCCATTGGGTTCTATATTTATTATTATTATTCCAGTATGAGTGTTAGACTGTATACCCCAATTTCTAACAAATTTGAGAAGAAAAAAAAGACAGCAATGGTGGGTGAACCATCTATTCTATTGGACCAGCCCATTGGATTCTATATTGATTATTATTATTCCATTGGAGGGTCATTATGCCTGCCATGTTCATACCTTTATTTATTTTTTCATTGGAGGGTCATTATGCTTGCCATGTTTATACCTTTATGTATGTATATGTATAAACATATGTATTTATATAATATAATGTATTTTAAGTTGAAATATTATTGTAAAACATTCCAATATTGGCTAAGACCGAAATGAAATAATCATCTTGAAACATTCATAATTTCCGGATCGTTGGAAAATGTTTTTTTTTTTTTTTAATCTTGAATGAAATATCTCTTGAGAAGAGATTTTATAACTTGATCACAAACCCAACATTGGCTGTGAATTCAAGACCAGTAATGGTTGGGAATTATGGAGGCATGATTAAACTAAGCCAAAGGCCTAGATTCAGGCATATATTAATGGTAGTATTGTATGTCCTTAGAGATCTCATGTGTTGGCACGAGTTATTTATAATCAAATAAAACAAAATAAATGGTCGTAATAGGCAAATTATCAAAAGGATAACTATAATTTTCAACGAAGTTGGAGATTAAGTGTCCAACATGATTAAAATTATTTTTTAGAGATGAAAATTCTCCTAATCCGGGTCTATATATCAAAAGCTTACATCAAGCTCAAAAAAAAAAATTCTTGAATTTTATTTTTTTAATCTAAGACTTTCGATGAAATTTAGAGGGTTGTGGTAGTATTGGACTAGTGATGTGGCTATCCATATGAGTAAAAAGACCCTTAGTGAGGATTAAAATCGTATTACGTTAGTAAGACAAAATTTCAATTGAAAATGACGATGTTTGGATTTGAATTTAATTAATAAAGAGTATAAGGATTGTAAACAAAACTAAAATGGAGGGACTGCTTGGTGACAAAGTCTTGTCTTACAAAATACAAACTCATTTTATATTTGAGTTACAGTAATTTTTTAATTGGAGTGCTTGATGACATGTCTACAAGTAAGTTAAACAAGATCTTAGTTAAGCTGATGCATAGACAAATTTGTGTGGATTAATTTATTACTTTCTTTTTTTTAATTTTTTTTTAAATTTAAAATTTTCTTTTGTAGTTTTTATCAACATAATGTCTAGTCAACCATCAGTAAAGGCATATTGGGATTCAGCAATACATAAAATTTGGGTGGAATGTTATGTTGAAGTAGTTCAAAAGTATGGTAAAGGGGGAGGAGGTCTAACCTCAAAAGGACATGATTATTTTATAACTATATTTGAAGAAAAGTCAAAAAAATCTTACACCAAAGTTCAATACAAGCATCGCTGGGATTACGTGAAGGATAGATGGAAAGCATGGAAGAATCTTAGGATGAAATCTGGATTAGGATGGGATGTAAATACGGGATCCTTTGAAGCAACTGATGAACAATGGAAGTCATATGTTTTGGTAATTTTTTTCTTTTTGTTTTCATATGATAATTGAAGTTAAATGAGTTAATTAAATTTTTTTCTGATTATGTTTTATATCTTTTATCAGTTAAATAAACATTCCAATTAATTTCGATATAAGGCACTAGAGTATGAAGATGAACTAGATCAAATATTTGGTGGGACTGTTGTAACTGGAAAACATTGTATGACCCCAAACGAGACGTCTTCTTCAATCATGCAAGATAGTCATGTTTCTCTCGATGATTTGGATGTAGATATTGATGATGTGAATGAAAGGTCAACACCAAATACTTCAATTGATCCAGTTGAAAAATCTGTTGAAGAGATACTTAGAAGACGTCATAAGAGATCAAGCGAGTTTAACCCCTCTTCTACCACAAGTGTGAATGCGAAAAGGAATGCAAAAACAGGCGATGTTGAAGTCCATAGAATGCTTTGTGTGATGGCTGATAGTATAGAGGCGGATTTGAAAAAATAAGAAATGACGCAGAACGCAAAGAAAGACACTTCTATTATCGCATGTATTAACTTGCTGAGTACTTTTCATGACATGGATCGGTGTGGACCAGTATGGATGTTTTTAGTTGACAAATTATTCAAAGAGTCTTCTAAAAGGGAGATTTTTGTTGGATTGATGGATATTGACCGCATGTCTGCATCAGAGTGGATTAAAATGAAGTTTGAAGAGGCTCATGGAATCTCATAATGGATAATTTTATAAGGATGGGATAGATTTATGATTACAAATACTATAATAGAATGATGATATTATTTATTATTTTTTTATTACCATAATTGTTAGAAGATAATATTTTAGTTTATTAAATTTTTAAATGTATTTTTTACTTAATAGTTTTACGTTTTTGTTGGTAGAAATGTGTTTAATTTTTTTACTTTTCATTTAAACTCTATATGATTGGATGATTATGAATTGTTATATGTTTATAATCATGTGATTTGTATATATGCAATAACAGATGGATGATAACATAAAGAAGAAAATTTTCTTTTTTATTTTATGTGGCATTACTACCGTAAGAAATACGAATGACGAATGAAGCCATGTCGAACTTCATTACTTTCTGGTGATTCATATGTCAGAGAAATACTTGATTCAGACAACCCAGTGCCTTGCTACGACAATTTTCGTATGGATAAATATGTCTTTAATAGATTATGTTATTTTATGAGAGATAGAGGATTACTTCAAGATAGTAGAGCGGTGAGAGTTGAAGAACAAATTGCAATTTTTTTATATACAGTTGGACATAATGTTAGGAATAGAAATAATCAAGATAGATTTCAACATTCTGGTGAAACGATAAGCCAATATTTTCATCACATGTTGCAAGCATTATATAGTTTTGCTCATGACTTAATAAAAGCACCTGACTTGAACGTCACATCACCAAAAATATTAGCAGATCGACAATATTTTCCATGGTTTAAGGTAATTAATTATTTAATATTTGAATTAATATAATTAATTATATAATAATTGTTTAATGTTTACTTTTAAATGTAATAGGATTGTGTGGGTGCAATTGACGGGACTCATATACCTGCAGTTATACCATTTGACAAACAAATATCATTTCGATCAGGAAGAAAGACCGAATGTACACAAAATGTCTTAGTTGTTTGTTCATTTCACATGCAGTTCACTTTTGTTTTAGCTGGATGGGAAGGTTCGGCACACGATTAGCGAGTCTTTCAATCTGCGCTTAGCGATCCGAGTTTGAATTTTCCACATCCTCCTGCTGGTAATGAAACGTTATTTTATTTTCTTAATTTTTATATTTTTTATATCCATTAAGATAATTTAAATTTACTAAAAATAATATCTTAATTGTCTTAGGAAAATATTATATGGTTGATGCGGGTTACCAAAATATGCAAGGATATCTTGCACCATATCGTAATACACGGTATCACATTCATGATTTCCGTAGAGGAAATGGGCCAAAAACGAAGGAGGAGTGGTTCAATTATTATCACTCTTCGTGTAGAAATGTTATTGAGCGTTGTTTCGGTGTACTGAAGAAACGATTCCCGATTTTGAAACGGATGGCTTCATATTCTTTTGTGACTCAGATACGTATTGTATGTGTGTACATGGCCTTACATAATTTCATCCGACAACAATCAGTTACTGATAATTGGTTTACACAATATGAAGATGAAAATGTTGACGTTGATAGAGGAGACGCATTTAATACGACACCAAATGAAGTTGATGATGAATTGGTTGCTGATATGAATATTGTACGAGATGAGATTGCTCAACAAATTTATAATGCCATATATACATGATGTAAAATTTTATTTAATTATTTATTATTTATTTGATAGACATTAAGTATGTTAGTAAAGAAAAAATGAAATTGAATTTTTATTTTTATTTTTTAATATTAAATATTATGTTTATATTTATTATTAACATATTAGTACTTATATCAGATAAATAATCATTTTTTTAATATTATTTTTAATTTCATTCAGCAATTTCTAGACAGCAGGTTACCAAACAGTTCAACATTTTAACAGCACAATTAGACAGCATGTTACCAAACAATATGCTCAATTCAGCAAGTTGCTTCAGCAACAGCAACAGCGACTTTCTCTCAACTTCAGCAACTTAATTCAACATCAGCTACTTTACATACAACTTTTCCAAACAGAGCATAAGTATGTTTATTCGTTCATGTTAGAAGAGGTTATTGGCAGAAATTGTTTGCTTCCTTACTGGGTAACCATTGTTACTCACCCTTTCCTTCTCCATTTTTTTTAGTTTCAGATTCAGAGCTTGGCGAGGCAGGTATAGAGCACGAGTGAGAATCATCTAGTGGGTCAGATAGACAGTCAGAGTTCGTCACTTGGTGAGTATTGGGGTTATACCCCCTAGTGGTGTCGATTTGTCCAAAAGTATTATAGATTTTATTCTGAGCGATAGGACTTATGTTAGAGTGAGAAATTTTCGTATAATCCTGTATTATAATTTCTTCTTCCGCGCTCTGATCTTTCGTACGTCATTAGATGTATATCAACTTCTGCTAGTATTATATTTGTATATATATGCAGGATTGTATGTTATTTATCAGGTGTCGGTTGAACGCCTTGGAATGCTGACATAAACAGAGGAGACCATGCCGAAATTTCAAAGTGCCACCTAGTACCTCAAGATCTGACATGGGGATTTGTGTTAGTGTTCGGTGAGGTGCCACAAGGAGGGTGACAACAATACAAGTTTTTCTCATCGTATGGCTAACTTTCACAAAAGGGTAAATCATATCTCAAGGTTGAAAGTTCAAGGGATTTGGAAAGTGGAGGATGATGAGGTGGCCTCGGGAGTTGTTGATTTCTATAGTGATTTGTATGCAGAAAATTTCAATGCTCAGCAGATTAGACAAAATTTCTACAGGATTAGAAACTTTGGCTAGAAAAACCTCTTGAGGAAGAAAAGGTTCGTTTAATTGTCAATGGGATGACAGATGATAAAGCTCCTGGTCCAAATGGTTTCTCCATGGGTTTTTTCAAGGTTTGTTGGGATACTCTAAAGTATGATTTACTGGTTGTGATGCACTTGTTCTATTTTGAAGGTCTTTTGGATCCAGCTTGAATTGTACCTTTGTGGTTCTAATTCCAAAGATTGAAGGGGTGGAAGACATTTCAGATTTGAGAACATTAAGTCTTGTATGGTTCGGTCTATAAGATTATTTCAAAGGTTTAAGTAACGAGATTGAAGACGATGATGCAATTTGTGATTTGAGCCGTTTCAAGGGGCTTTTGTTGTGGGTCTCCAATACTTGACAGTGTGCATTGATTAAAAAATTCAAGGAACCAAGTCTTGTCTGCAAAATCGACTAGGAGAAAGCTTACGACCATGTGAGTTGGTCCTTGGAGTATTTATTGGGAAGAATGGGTTTTGGGGCAAGATGGATCCATTGGATGATGAAGTGTATTTCTACTCCAACTTTCTCCATTTTGGTGAACGGGGCTCTTTAAGGGTATTTTAGAAGCTCGAGGAGTTTGAGACAGGGTTATCCGCTTTCGCCATATTTATTCTTATTGGTGATGGAAGCTCTAAAAAGTAGTGTCCAATGGTAACTTGTCGGGTTTCAAGATAGGAACACATTATTTCTCATCTATGCTTTGTTGATGATAATTCGGTGTTCTTGGATCACTTCATTGCTCAATTGTGTTTTCTCAGTAGCATCTTGGGTTGTTTCAAGGTCGTGTCAGGCATTCCAATTAATTTGAATAAGACTAAGATGCTAGGGGTTTGTAGAAATCAAGGGGTCGGAGTAATGGCGGCCTCAGTCGGGTTTTAAAGTGGGTGAATTGCCTTCTACATACTTGCCCTTGGGGGCACATTACAGAATATTTGGGACCCATTCATTGAAAGGATGGAAAAAAAGTTAACTGCGTGGAAGGTAAGGCATCTTTCCAAAGGGGGGAAGATCACTCTGATTAAGAGCACCTTGACTAGCATCCCCAATTATTACCTTTCCCTATTTTCCTTGCCCCACAGTGTGGAATTGAGAATGGACAAGATTTGTAGAGATTTCTTTTTGCATGATAAGGATTATAGGCAGAAGTACCACATGATGAGTTGGAAGGGGATGTACTTGCCAAAGAAGCAAGGAGGCTGCGTCTTAGAAGTTTCACTACTATGAATTTGGTTATGTTAGCTAACTGGATAGAGCGCTTTGGGGAGGAGGATGTGAATTTATGTAGGACAGTGGTGGCGCAAAAGTTTGAGACGCATAACCATGTGTGGGAGAGTGGGGAAGCAAAAGGGGGGTAAGATTGTGGAGTATAGAAAGACGTTCTTAAAAGATTTCTTTTGTTTCGAAAGAAGGTGAAATTTACACTCAGTTTGAATTGAGAGAAATGAAGAAAAGAGAAGAGAAGAGAAAGGTACCAGCTTTCTCTCCATTTCTCTTGATTGGGAAGTTAAGTGAGGAGAGAAACTACGCAAGAAAATTGCTAAATTTTGTTCTCCCCATATCAAAGAGAAAGTGAGAAAATAGAACAAATTACTTCTTATTCTATTATTTTCTCTTCTATTTATCCAAACAGGATGGAGAGAGTTTTTTTATGTTCTCTTGTTTTCTCTTCTCTTCTCTTCTCTCTGTTCCTCTCAATCCAAACAAATAGTTAAAGTGGGAAAGGGTAAGAGGACTAGGTTCTACGAAGATAGGTGGGGTGGGGATTCTACTCTGATGGAATTTTTTTCGGATTTATATGGGGTGTCAACAAAGAAAGGAATGCTGGTGATTCAAGGGAAAAGACTTGCGACTTCAGTTTTAGAAGAAGCTCCAATCATTGGGAGTTGTGTAATGTAGCGCAGTTGGTGGAGGTAATCGAGGGAACTACAGTCGGGACTGAAGCTGAGGATGGTTAGCAGTGGGAGGGTCCAAAAGATGGCAAATTCTCTATGCGTTCAATGTATGAGGAAGGATTGGAGACGATGCACTGTCCTTTTTCAGGCTTCTTTTATTTGGGGGGCTAAAGTTCATTCGAGGGTTTCTATGTTAATTTGGCTAGCGGCGTTAGGAAGATTAACTACTTTGGATCAATTGATTGTAAGAGGTTTTCAGACTCTAAATTGTTGTTTGTTCTGCTTCAGGTATGGAGAGACAGTTGATCATCTCCTCTTCCATTGCTCTTTAGCTCATGATGTTTGGTGGCTTAGTGCCATTTCCTCAGTCTCTTTGGGGTGATTGGTTGCTTTCCTATGTTTGTTAAGGAGTTGTTCAGTACTTGGTTGCAATGGCATTTTGTTTTTCGGGCATCCAAAAGAATCATGTGGAGTCTTCTTCCGTTTGCTATATGTTGGATTTTGTGGAAGGAGAGAAATAGCCAAACTTTCAAGGGGAAGGAGCTTCCCTTTCAAGATCTCATTCTTTCTATCTTGGGCCTACTATTCTTTTGGGGGACTTTTATTGAAGATTTTGTAGTTTGTTGGGATGATATCTGTAACTTGGAGAAGATTTAATTGCTCTTCCTTTCCTTTTTTTCTCTTTTCTTCTTTTGACCCCGCCTCTTTCTTCTTCAGTAAAATTTAAACTTATCAAAAAAGAAATCCTCAAAAAACATCCCCTTTGAATTCCTTATAAATTTTGGCCGAAAAACAGGACTGAAATGATTATGTCCTGCACAGAATGCCCCTTATCCTCGAAAATGTGGTGTATCCTTTACTTCCAAAGACACCAACACACAGCAAATGGAGTAATGCTCCACAGAAAACATGTGCATAACATCATCACTTCCATATTAGTTTTAACTTCAATAGAACTTGTGACTACCAATTATTACAGAAATCATTCAAACATGATGTTTTCGTTTCTTTCGTTTCCCTAAATTATTCTAGTTATGGATAATTATTTTTGTGTTTATAAAGTAAGACATAGCATAGTTCAAAGTCTTCTCAGCACAAGAGTGAAGAAAAAGAAGCAAATAAATAAAAGAACAACTTTAAACTCATTCTCTGATCTCTGAAAAATGGCAGCAAAAGAGCTAGTAAAAAGATTGGAAGCATAATGTATTGATCATGTAAACCAACTCTTACGAATTAGCAAGCAGTGAAGACAGAGTTACTGGTAGTGGTGTGGAGTTTTTCTTTGTCACGAGATTTATTCAGAATAAGAATTAAACCAAATCAACTGTAGAATAACCAAGAAAATTTTGAGATACAACAAATTGAACAGACAAATTACCAAGATAGTTTTCCATTACTAATAGTTATTAGACATGTCCACCTAGGGTGGGCAAAGCCCATTAAAGAAGTAGCATGTGCAGAGTAAACTAAGATATGAATATTCATTATAGAAAGGTGCATGCCAGCTCCAAATCTTAAAATGATGAGATAGGAAGGTGCATATCCCTTCTTGATCCACCCAATTCCAAATAATATAAGTTGACTAATGAATTTGGTATGACAAAGAAAACTCATGATGACGCTGAAGTGAGTAACTTGCCAATCTAACCCACCTATCATGGTAAAGTATCAAAGAGGCTTGCCAACAAAAATCCTGGAATTTACATAATTTAAGAATTGATGAGAACCAGTGACTAAATCTAGATCGCAATAATTCACCCAGTTGGTCACCTCAATCGAATTTGTATATTCTCATTTCCTTCTTGAATAAATTTATACTTATAAAAGAAAATCTAGATAGCAGTAATAGTGAGCTAACTCATACCTGTGTAGAGTGTAAAGGTTGCGAACACTCCTATCTGCATCTGGTGATAAATATTTTTTGTTCTCTCTATCAAGGTCAAGTTGCAATGGGAACTCATAGCGATCATTTATCTGCACAAGTGAAAGCACAGAAAGGAATTCAATCATTATTTACATAGAAGAAACATAAAAAAGAAACCTTCTTCTATATTGAGAACTTTCTGAAGAAAAAAAGCAAATATATTTTTCTGTGTTTCGGTAAGTAAAATTTCATTAAAAGAAAGAGAGGGAGGTTGAGATAACCAACCCAAAAGAAACAAACCAACCAACAGAAGCAACCTACTCAATGACCAAAGTCACAGACTTTATCCAAACCTTACAAGAACATCTCCAACGAAGACATCTTTAAATTCTTTCAACAATTGGGTGATTTGTGAAGCAACGGTCCCATTTAGGGATTGGAGGGACTGGCGTCTGATCCTGAGTAAACATCTTAGGCTGTTCTCTTCAGGGTGTAGTAGATGGGCAGCTTTTCCTTGGGGGACGAACAAGTGTGTCATTATCGAATAGAGCAGATACGATGTTTAAGCTTCAAAATCTACAATCCAGAGGAATAGAATTTTGTTGAAACCTTGGTTCGCTAGTGAACTGCTTAGCATCTGATTAGAAGGAGGGGGGACGTGGATCAAGATCGTTGGGCTACCTTTTCATCTTAGGTTTGATCAGGTTTTCAACGGTGGAGGTAGATTATGCGACATTGAGATTGAAAGACTTAACTAGTGCCAAAATTAAGGTGGGGGTTTGGAGAGGGAAGGGGGAAGGAGTCAATGCTACTATTCAGTGTAGTACTGGGCTGGAAGGGGAAGGAATTGCGGTGCAGGAGCCTATCAGTGTTAGATGATAAACAATGAGATCTAGAGTATTGCGTAGCAGGTGGAGCTGAGGAAGATGAGTCTAGGTGTAGCGGAAGGGAGCTGGAGAAATCAATACCAGAGGAAGAAATTCAATTATTTTTAATTCCACAACACGTGGAGATGTCAGAAACGAAAAGACAAGCTGCCCTGAAAAAGTGCAGGCTTACCTACACTTGCATAACTCGAGGAAAGGGAGACATTCAAAGACGCCTGAGGACCGTCCGATCATTCTTTTGGATGGGGTTGAAGAGTTTGAGTCCTGGGAGAATGAATTAATTAATTTGGAAAAAGTAGAGGACATCCTGGAAGCCTCACGTGTCCTACACTGTTCAAGATGAGGTGTGTGCGGGCGAGTTGTCGGATGAATGCGTTAGTGGTCCTCAAGCAAGTCCATCTTCGGACATTTAAAAGTAGGGCCTTCCTTTTTCTGTTCTTGTTAGGCCTGGGCAGCCACTGACGGCAGTGAGCTAGAGGAAGTGTTGGGCTGACTAAAATTTGGGGTGACAATAGCAACTCTCATTATCTTTACTATTATAATGAGAGAAGGTGGAGTAGAAGTGGTTTGACACCAAAATCTGGATTCCAAATATGTTCCACCTTATTGTTTAACCTTAATGTTATCAAGGTCATTTTGGTCAAAAATCAATAAAATTGCATACAAACGTCCCAAAAGTCACGTTGGTTGGTTTTCAAAATTACATAAATATTCTTTTTACAATGTAATCTTCAAAACCAATTCTTAATTATTTTTTTAAATTATGAATAAGCCCTTTAGATAGATGTGCTTTTGCACATACTACCTTCTAGTTTTGAATAAAATTCAATGGGAAGTAAGGATGTATGTCATCGGTTTGAAAAAGGGGAGAGGAGGCATATTTAATATCAATCAAAACACTGGGGAGTAAAGTAAGCTTTCATCTTTTTTACAATAACCTCAGTGCTGCAGCAGGGGCTATACGGCATGTATGTCGTCAGTCTGAGAAAAATAGGGGGTTAATCTAATATCGATAAATGGGGGTTCAATCAACATTTTTTTTTTTCAAAAAATTCAGTGGGGGCTATAGCCCCCACTCATCCCCCAAGGTTGCTGTGCCCATGTCCATAAAACTAAGACGATCCATTCTATACCCCAAACCCCATCGACATTCTTTCCTCCATTGAAACCTAACCACAATACCCATCAAAACCCAACCTAACCCTACCCTACTGGAATAGCATTGTTTTCAAGCCCTACTTACTATCCAACACCTAAACAACAACCCGAAACCTAATCGCCTTCCGATTTTCTAGCCAAAAACTTCTCCAAACATTGTTTACTTGCTGCCCAACAAATCAGCACTATTTATTTGGCTATTTTTTTGCATTGAAATTGAGCTTACTGAGCATCTAACTGAAACCCAAGGCTAGAGAAAGACTCGTCTTCCATAGGAACCTATTGTTAGTACTTGAATAGCTCTTAATGTGTGATTGTGAAGAACCTTAGGATTGTTTTTTTTTTGTTGATAAATTGTTTTTTATTGTCGCATAAATTTTATTGCATATTTGTAAATGTTTGAGCTCATGATTTATATTTACACTGCTTACATTAATAAAGTCTAATCTCAGATTCATCATTCTTGCGCAGCCTTCATGGTCTTGCACCAACTTATTAGTGCTTAGGTCTAGCTTAGGGTTTTATTGTCACACATTTAGATTAGGATTCATACAGATTAACTAGTGCATGGCATTAACTTTGAGGAAACCATTGAGCCTTAGGTTGCACATGTCCACAGAGTGATCACCCCAAGATAGATCTTGCTGAGCTTACCTGAGCTGTATTAGCCCTTTCAGACCATGTGGCTCAAAATATTTGTTAGAAATCTGTTTCTGCTATACACGAACAACCAGGCTGTTCGTTTGTGTTTGTGTGACAGCCCTGGGACTTTAGTAACTCACATGGGCTATTTATCTAATGGGGCCCACCTTATGTTATGTATGTGGCCCCACATACTTTTCTGCTAGAGTGTTTGGCGCTCTCTCCATCTCTCTAATCTTCTTTTTCTCCTTTCTTTCTCCTCCTCTACTTGATCTAGGAGTTTAGTTTTTTTACTTGGCATCAGAGCGGAGTTTTTTCTTTCCTTCTCTCCCATTTTTTTTTAAGTTTTAAACCCTTATTTCTGCAACAACAACAAAAAAAAAAAAAACCTGCAGTTTTGTCGTGAAAAGAACTTTGGTTCGTTGTAGTGTTTCAAGATAAATCCTAGATATGTATCTAGGGCGTGTGGCATGTGATTGGTTGTAACTGAGCTTTGGGGCTGCGTGGTGCAATTTTCCAAACTTTGTCGTGGGAGTTGTCTAGGTCATTTTTTTGGCAAAAATTGGATTTTGTTATTTACCCAAAATTGGTTGAGTTTTGCGCCACTTACCTTTGCTGCCCCTCTCTTAGGTATCTTTTACACTGGATGTTTTCTCCCTCATTGTGTGTTTGCTCAATTTTCATGGTTGTTCTAATGGAGGAACGTAGCTTTTCAAGTGATGATTCAGCCAAACAAATTACTTCAGTAAGGTTGAATGGAAATAACTCCCATTCTTTGACCCATGCTATCAAGGTGTTCCTACGAGCCAAGAAGAGAGTCAAGTACCTTGTGGAAAATCCTCTTCTTGAAAATTCAAAGAACTATGAAGATTGGTGGAGTGAAAATTCTTTAGTTATGACCTAACTTTGGTTAAGCATGGAACCATCTGTGGCTTCCAATGTCGAACTCCTTAATACTACAAAGAAGATATGGAGCTGTCTTGTAGAGATGTATTCTCAAGAGAGTAATGTGACTAAGGTGTTTGAGTTGTTTGAATGCATGTGTTACTTCCAAACAGGTGATAAACCCCTAAATGAACATTACAGCAATTTGAAAGATATGTGGGAAGAGTTACTGCTCGATCAACCCCTAAGCACTGATTTGGAAGTTCAACAACGCCAATGGGAAGAGTTCCAACTTGGATTGTTGTTGTCCAGTCTTAACTCAAAGTACAATGTCTTCAAGGATCAAATTATGGTTGGTGAACGACTTCCTACTGTAACAAATACATATTCTCGCCTTCAAAATGCCTCTCTTACGCACTCAACTCCTTCTCTTTAAGAGTCCTCTACCTTAATCACTAGTGATCGTACTCGTAGGACTCCTCGTAGTGGACGCGTCTATACTTATGGTGGTGGTTGTAGTGGTCATCGTGGTGGCCGTGGTGGAACTCATCGGTACCACAGTTTCTGGTCGTGATACAAATAGATCAAATTTGAAATGCAACTATTGTGGTAAGACAGGGCATACCGAGGAGTATTGTTGGGACAAATGGGGATGTCTTAACTATGCCCACAATGCCTCTGTCGATACATCCACCACATCTGTCACTCAGCTATCTGCTTCTAGACCACCGATTTTTTATTATGAGTCTCAGAACAATCTTACTTTTCAACTTAGTCAGATCCTTCAGAAGTTGTCAGGTATATCATGTAATGACTTGAAAATCCTAAAATGTATCTCAAGGAAAGAATTTTAGATCCGTGTATTGATTTAAAAGTATAGATTCTTAATTTTCAATATTTGAGGAAAATTAACTTTACTAATAGATTTAGAAGGATCGAGAAACATACTTTAGCCTGTAAGCACGCCGAAATCTGAAGTCGATTGAAAAAGTTATCAAATCATCGAGTTTCGCATTAGATATTTTTCCAATAGGTAAACGACACCTTAGAGACATAATTTGAGGAAACCGATAATACCATTAGATTCGTGTAGAAAAATCACCCGAAATAGAGTATAAGTTTGTCCAATTCGGCATTCGGGAAAAACAATTCCCAAAATGACAAGTATGTCCCAACTTAAGTTATATAAATATCTAAATTCTATTAGAAAAATCAGATTTTTCTTATTCTCCTCTCCAAACAAATCTCAACCATTTTCCTTCAATATTTGAAACTCAGATCTACGCCAAACGAGAACGATCCGAGCTTAGGCGCAAGAAGGAAAGTTGTTCCTCTCGCCGAGGGTTACACGTGGACACAAAGAAATCCGATTTTCGCCGGAAGAAAATTTTGGAGATTGGCCGGAGGCGATTTTTAAGTCCATTCAACCGTTGAAAATAGCTTGATGTAGGTTGCCTTCCCTTCTACCTTCTAGTTATGCGATAATTTCATAGAAAATCCATGTGATTGTTGATAAATCGATCGTTTCATTAAGTTTATACATATTTGAACGATTTGAATCATGTTTGCATGCTTATTTATGATTGGTTTTAGTTCATTTGATGTAATATAAGCATTTTATAGTTGGTATAATATTTGGATCGATGTTGGTCGAGTTTCGACGAAAAATCAGCAATTCGGAAAAGTATCCGAATGTTGAGTTTGGTTCTAATTTTTTTTGTGTTGCTTCCATATACTATGTATACCCATTTCCTACCTTTATTTCATTAAAAACAATTAAGTATTACTTTAAGTTCTTTAATAAATAAATAAATAGTTCGTTTTCAATTTCGACTTTTGAAAAATCATTTTTCAACACTTGGTTAAATTTTCATAGATTTCCAGCTTTTATGTCTTATGATTTTATCTTTGTTTTCGAGTCTCTCGACTCAACCAAAACCATCGAATGGAATTGATTGATGCTTTATGGATTTCGAATTACTTTAATAGATATGTAGGAAATTAGATGATAGATTGATCGATTTAATTGATGGATGGATAGAGAGAACGTATGTTCTCGACTGATTGATGGGACAGTGCCTCCAGTTCTACATAGTGGCCATGCCACGTAAAACGTGATAGATAGATAGAGGAATGAGATGGTTGATGGATGGAAATGACAGATAACTGTCACTGGAGGGCACTACCAGATTTTGTTTGTATTTTCGATTAAAAGAAATGCTATATTATATACAAAATAAATTATTTTGTTTACCAGTAAAGGTTTGTAGAAAACCCATAAAGAGTGACGCGTTGCTGTATATCCGGAAGCGGCGAGTCAATCTAGGATAACACTAAATGTCATATGCTCTTCGGTAATATGGGATACCTTAGAGCATATTACAGCTTATGAAATCCGGGAATTTCTCCTACTTATTTCCTGGGGAACGTTGTGTGTAAAGGCGATCTCTGTATAGTGTAGAGCTAGGCGGGGTTCACATGCATTGCCTCTTGATAGGCTTCGACGTGAGGGGTTTCCTGGGCTAGTTAGTGATCACTTTTAGTCTGTAGTCGTCAAACGGTCGACCTCACCGTTAGTTGAACTCAGTATTGGGTTCTTGGTCAACGGCCAGTCTGAGCCGGATAAATGGTCATCCAACTGTGGTATGCTAGACCGGCCACAAAATCAAATCTATAACGATGGGATTCCACATCGGAAGTTAAGTTTGGAATATCGTATTGCCATAGCCGAGGCAGTTATATCGGCGTGTTCATCTGCTCTCTTATCGATTACACCGCCGTGTTCTTATTACGTATCTTTTTCTTATTTTGCAATGATTGATAGATGTTTTCATTTAAAAGATGCATATGTTACTTTAAATGATTGAAAATGATAGATTGAAAGTTATTATAACTATTTACTGAGTATGCTTAAACATTTATCGTATGTTACATTATGAAAATTTGCATCATTTAATTGTTTTGATGATTACTCGTGCATGTATGACTCGCTGTTAGAACGGCGTTCATCCTGCTGAGTAACATTCCCCTGTTACTCACCCTATCCTTCCCCTTTCAGATTATTCAGCTATTGAAGAGCCGTTCTTTGAGGAGGTCCTCAAGGAAGAACAAATTGATGTCTTGCCACCGCCGTGTCTTTGAGGATTAGTAGGGAATCCTAGTGGTTTTTGCTTGTAGATAAGAAATATGTTAGTTTAGAAATTTTTGTAACCTGATGAATTATGAGATTAAGGATCTTGACTTATATCAGTGTTTGTCGATTTCTTCCGCTTACTCTAGACTCTCGTATAGATGTTAATCAAATGTTTATTCTGTTGCGTATGTTTTCTTTTCATAAATATTATTATTTGTGAATGTTCTATCAAGTTGTGTGATTGATTACCTCACACCTCAAGATTCTGACTGATGAATCATAGGGATTCGTGTTGGGATTTTGGGGCGTGACATATCATCTCCTTCATCAGCTCCCATAGCAACTAAAGTCAATACAGGTAATTCTACTTGTGTAGTTGTTCGATCCCCTTCATCTTCTTGGGTTATTGACTCTACTACTAGTGCTCACATGTTTAGTATCTCCTCCCTCTTTTCTAATTTTTACTCATCTAAATCTCATATTATTTTAGTAGATGGTTCTTCTCACCATGTCCTTGGCACTGGTGATCTTCACCCTACCAATTCCATAACACTCACTTCTAGCTTATTTGTGCCTGAATTTCCTTTTAATCTTCTATTTGTAAGACAACTCACAAAATCACTACACTATTTTATAACACTTTTTCATACCTCATGTGTTTTTCAGGACTTAAGGACGAAGAATGTGATTGGTTCGGGGCATGAACGAAATGGACAGCATTTCTCGATTGTGATGAGTTGATTCCTGCTTTAAATGATGTCGTCTTTCTTCTACAATGGCATTATCATTTGGGTCATTCATCATTGCAAGCAAAAGTTGTGTCAAGTTACTCCCACATTGAGTCCTATTTCAATATTAGGATGTGAGGCTTGTCAATTAGTCGAGCATCACCGTAGTAGTCTTTTTTCTAGTCAAGAGAGTCGTCAGTTAAGTCCTTTTTTCTAGTTCAGAATGGTCTTTCATTAAAAATAGCCAAGTCATTCTAGAGTAATCATCCACAAAAGGACTACCCAAAATTTTCTTAGCTTTTTATAACGAGATATTTTTTCAGTTTGAACGTTGTGTTAAAAAATTGCGTTCTCACAATGCCATTGAATATACCCAAAACTGTATGTCTAGTTTTTGAAGAGACTATGGTATTAACCATCAAACTACATGTCCACATACCTCCCAACAGAATGGCATCATTGAATGTAAACTTTGTCATCTTTTAAATGTGACTCGCACCTTATTGTTTAACATGTCTGTTCCTAAACCTTATTGGGCCGTTGGCATTCTTACTGCTTGTTACCTCATTAATCGAGTTCCACACCAGTTTTGGGTAGCCAAACACCCTTCTCTTTGTTATATCCTAAGGCCAAGCCCTTTCCACGTGTCTTTGGGTGTGTGTCCTTCATCCACATTCTTGGGACTAGTCATGATAAGTTGTCTCCTTGTGCTATTAAATGTGCCTTATAGGGCTATTTTAGGACTCAAAAGGGCTATCATTGTTATGATCCTTTAGGGCGTCAAGATCATACTAGTGTTGATGTCACCTTTTTTTAGTCGACAAATTTTTTCTCCACTTTGGATCATCAGTTCGATTCTGATATGATTCATTCTCGTTAGAGGGAGTTAGTTTTGCCTATTGTTCCTCTTCCAATGTCTTTTCCATCTTGTTTGTAGGTTTATCAGCGCTCTTAGGATCGTCCAATTGTATTTCATGGTCCAGCCGCAGTCGAACCATCCTGACTCTCTTGAGGACCTTTCATCTCCTCTAATAGCACCCTCCTCCTCCACGCTGCCTATTGCATTGCGAAAAGATATTCGTTCTTGCACTAACCATCCTATTTCTAATTTTGTATCTTTCACATACTTTTCGCTCCTACGCATTTTCATTGTCCATCATTTTTGTTCCTAGTACTTATCGCCAGGCTATGTCTCCTTCTGGTTGGAAATTTGCTATGGATGATGAGATGCATGCCCTTTATCAGAATAAGATATGGGACCTCGCCATTCTTCCTTCCGGGAAGACGAATGTTGGTTGTCAGTGGGTATACACAGTAAAATATCCACCTAATGGCTTGGTTTATCGCCTTAAAGCCTGATTGGTGGTTAAAGGGTATACACAGACTCATGGTGTAGATTATTGTGAAACCTTTTCACATGTTGCTTGCCTCAACTTTGTTAGCATTCTTTTATCTGTCGCAGTAAGTTTTAATCGGCCGCTTTACCAACTAGACATCAAAATTGCATTTCTTCATAGAGATTTACAGAAGTGTATATGGATTAGCCCCCAGGTTATGTAGTTAAAGGGAAAGAACACCTTGTCTATAGATTGGAGAAGACGTTGTATAGATTGAAACAGTCTCCATGTGCTTGATTTGACAAATTTAACTATGTGGTGCTTCGGTATGGATTTCAGTGTTCCACCAATAATCATTTTGTATTTACAAGCATTCTACCTCAAGTATCATCATTCTCATTGTGTATGTGGATGACTTTATTGTCACTCGAAGTGACTGTTAGTATTGCCCAGTTGAAGGTTCATTTGGGTACTCAGTTCCATACAAAAGACTTGGGCATCCTTTATTATTTCCTTGAGATTGGCGCGGCACGTTTTAAACATGAACTCACTCTGTGTCAACGCAAGTATGTGTTGGACTTATTATCTAAATGGGCACTCTGGGATCCCGTCCAGTTGATACTCCCATGGATCCTTCTATCAAGCTTGATGCTGAACAGGAGGGAGTGTTTTAGGACACTGGGAGGTACAAGCAGTTGGTTGGCAATCTCATATATCTCACAATTACTCGTCCTAGCATTATTTATGTTGTGGCAATGGTCAGTCAGTTTATGTACGCCCCTCAACAGCCTCATTGGGAAGCTATCGGTCATATTCTACATTATATGAAAGGTGCTCCTAGAAAGGGTCTCTTGTATCGTCCTTCCTCTTTCTTAACTATTTTTGGACACTCTGATGCTAATTGGGTCGAGAGTCGTTCTAATCGCCACTCTACCTCGAGTTATTGCACATTTGTTGGTGGAAATCTTGTTACTTTGCATAGTAAAAAGCAAAACGTTGTAGCTCGCCCTAATGTTGAAATTGAATATCCTGTTATGGCCCACACTGCTTCTAAGATGTTGTGGGTTCATTTTATTCTTCGCGACATGGGTGTTGATGCTCAATTACCGATGTAGATGTATTGAGACAATTAGACTGTCATTTTTATTGCTAGTAACCCTGTCTTTCACGAGAGTACAAAGCACATTGAAATCAACTGTCACTTTGTTCAGGATTTACTCATGCATAAACAAATTGTCACACCCTATGAGAAGTCTAGTGATCAGTTGGTTGATTTTCTCACTAAGCCCTTATCTCGTGTACATTTTTCTTCTTTATGTACCAAGCTGGACATCTTTGATATGTATGCTCCAGCTTGAGGAGGAGTGTTAAAAATCTGTTTATGTTATACACGCACAATTAGGTTGTTCATGTGTGTTTGTGCAACAATTGTAGAGCTTTAGTAACTTGTGTGGGCTATTTATCTAATGGGGCCTACCTTATGTTACGTATGTGGGCCCCACATACTTTTTATTAGTTGATTTTAATAAATTAAAAAGGAGAGGCTAGACTTTTTTTTTTGGGTAAGTATAACATTTTATACATTTCAAAAGGAGAAAAACAATACAAAGGAGGACGAGAAAGCCCCCAAGCCGAAAAACAAAAAAAGCGAAAAAGACGAAGAGATCCTACTAGTTACAAAGACTATCCCATCTAAATACGAAGTCCTCAAAAGAGATCCCGGTGAAATCCTTGCTTAACTTAGCCCAAAAAAACAACAGCCCAAACCGTACGCGAGTTGCTCTCCTTGCCTTGGAACACCATGTTGTTTTTCTCTTTCCAAACACCCGAAGCAATGGCCACTAGAAGAATAACCCAAATGTGTCTTTTTCTATTGAAGAAGATGTTGTGAGCCCACCCTTCAAGCATGAAGAGGAAATTCTTGGGGAGAGCCCAATAAATATGAAACAAAGAAAGATACGAACACCAAATGCCACTAGAAAAAAAGCAATGAAGAAGAGAGTGATCCACCTACGAGAAATCAAATTGTCCAAAATAAGAATCCTCCCTAAAGAGGTAAGCCAAACGAAAAAGGATACCTTAGAAGTAATGAGAAATGACCAAATAAGATAAACCAGAAAAATAATCTCTGCCCCAGGGACCATGAATTTGTAAAAAGAACGAATAGTGAATCTCATGTCCTTAGTCTTGACCCATTCCCACCTATCTTAATCGCTCTATTCAAGAGATTTAAAAGAAATGTTACCTCGGTTTTTTCTCAATCATTGAAATTCCTCCTAAAATCCAAATCCCAAGAATTAGTGATCTCGTTACAAAGAAAGCAATGAAACAATTTCTTTTCAAAGACCAAATATACAAAGATGGGTATTGGGTTGATAAAGTCGAATTCCCGCACCACCTATCTTCCCAAAACCTCACCTTATCCCCTAAACCCACTATAAAATTGATCTCTCTCTCAAAATTGTCGGCTACCTTGAGAACCCCCTTCCACACACTGCAATCCTAAGTCCCTTTGGCTTCCCTGCTATACCACCCGAGCCTCCTTTCCTCATAGTTTGCACAAACAACCCTCATCCACAAGTTATCCTTTTCTTCACCAATCTACCATAACCACTTGCTCAAAAGAGCTTTATAAGTTAACCTCAAACCTCTTATCCCCAAACCACCATTACTCTTTGGGGTGCAAATCAACTTCCACTTAACCAAATGATATTTCCTACCTTCAATCTTATCATTTCACAAAAAAATCTTCATGAGCCTTTCAATCTAGTTTCTCTACGAACTTTGGCATAGAGAAAAGGGAGAAGAAATAGGTAGGAATACTAGACAACGTGCTTTTGATCAATGTCACCTTACTTCCTTTGGAGAGATACCTCGCTTTTCATGTGCTCAGCTTCTTTTCCATTCTATCGATAACGCCATCCCAAATGCTCTTACTGCTATACGGGACTCCTAAGGGAAGACCCAACTAGGAAAAGGGAAGATTATCACTAGAGCACCCCAAAATAGTAGCGAATATAGGGAAATCGATGATGTCCGAACTCCAAAAATCTTACTTTTTTGTAAGTTAATATGAAGATCAGAGATTGCCTCGAAGCAACTTAATAGCACACGCAAGATCCTAATCTGTTATTTAGAGTAGTACAAGAACACTTAAGTGTTGTCAGCAAATTGAAGGTGGGAAATCAATGGACCTTCTTTATTCACTCTAACCCCAAAAGCCTCCCTACGTCCAGGGCTCTTTTGAATAGTCTTCCCAAAGCTTCAACCACAATATGAAAAAGGAAAGGACATAAAGGATCACCCTGTTCCAAGCCCCTAAAGAAACCTGTCGGACTGTCGTTGACTAAACAAAACAAGATACTGAGGTTACACTTCATAATCCAACCAATCCATTTCCTTCCAAAACCCATCCTACTCATTATGTACTCCAAAAAATCCCAACACACATAATCATAGGCTTTCTGAAGGTCTATTTTACCCACCAAACCCACCTTATTGTCATTAATCCTCGAATCTAGACACTCATTCAAAATGAACATGTCGTCTAAGATCTGTCTCTCCCTAACAAAAGCTCCTTGTTGAACATTTATAAGACTTTTCAACACTTCTTTCAATCTTGAGGCCAACAATTTTAAAATAATTTTGTACACCAAACTAACCAAGTTAATGGGTCTAAAGTCCCCAAAATTGCAAGCCCCCATTCTTTTAGGGATCAATGCCACAAAGGTACTGTTCAAACCATAGTCCAATCAATTATTCCCCTGCAACTCCTTAATCACATCCATAAAAGCTTCTGAAACAATGTCCCAACAATGTTTGAAGAAAGCCATGGTGAAATCATTCGGGCTAGGGGCCTTATCCCCACGCATAGACAAAAAAATTGATCTCACCTCTTCTTCCTCAATTGGTCTCTCCAACCAAGCTTTCTCCTCATGAGACAAGGTATTGAACTCCAAATTATCTGGAAGAGGTTTTAAACTCTCTCTTTCCCCATATAACTCTTTGTAATACCTCACCAAACCTCCCTAATCACCTCCTTTCCTTCCACCGAAGACCGATCAATAGATAACTTAACAATTTGATTGCTTCTTCTATGAAAGTTTGTCATTTTATACAAGAATTTTGTGCTGTTGTCCCCTTCTTTAAACCATTTGATTCTAGATTTTTGTCTCCAACTTATCTCCTTCATCAAGCTACCTTTTGGAACTCCAATTTTAGCTCAGTTTGGTTCACCCTTTCCTGCATCCTCATTTCACCCGCTTCCTCCTTAGCATCCAAAATTTCAATTTTATTAAGAATCTCCAACTTTTTTACTTCAATCTTTCCAAACACCTCTTTATTCTACACCTTCAACTTCTTTTCAGGTGCTTAAGCTTGTTCTTAGACACATTCCCTGGGTTCCCTATAAAGGGGCTTTCATTCCACCAATCTTTAACTAAGACCGAGAAATTAGGATGAACAAACCACATATTCTCAAATCTAAAAGGCAATGGTTTGGCTCTTGCTTGACCCACCTCCAAAAGGATAAGGAGATGATCTGAGATTGGGCTAGAAGTAGCGGAGTACAGAACATTGTCAAATTTCTATTCCCATAAGCTACCCACTAAGAATCTGTTAATTCTAGACATCTTAAGGTTCACTTGATTGTTAAACCATATAAATAGTCTACCCAACAACAGAAAGTCCATAAGAGAGTGTTTACTAATGAACCCGTTGAAGTCCCTCATACCTTTTGTAATTCTCATACCCCCATTATTCTCATGGCTGAATCTGGTAATATTGAAGTCCCCTCCTAGCACCCACGGGCTATCCCAATAACCTGCAATATCTTCCAACTCCTCCCAAAATTGAAACCTCTCGTACTTCTCATGGTGCCATAAACACTTGTAAACACCCATTGAAAGTCATCATTAACACAATTGCATAACACTGAGATGGTAAACGTCCCCACAATGCTATCCGACACTTGTACTTCTCTTGGGGCCATAACACTTGTAAACACCCATTGAAAGTCCTCATTAACACAATTGCATAACACTGAGATGGTAAACGTCCCCACAATGCTATCCGCCATATGAAGCAAGTCCTTTCTCCACATCAGGATAATACCACTAGTCGTGCCTAAAGCAACAAGAAACAACCAACCAATATCTCCCCACCAAAGCTCCTTAATGATCTCCTGCTTGCACTCAGCTAACTTCGATTCCTGAATGGTCACAAGCATCAGATTTTTCAATCTAATGATAGTTTTCACAGCTGCCCTCTTCTTCTTATTCCCCAAACCTCTCACATTCCAAGAAAGAATTTTAACCGCCATAAGGAACTAAAAAAGACCCTCAGCATAACTGACCACCTAATTGACCACTCTTGGCCTTGTATCCTTCTAGCTGTCTCCAAAGTAGCTATCACCACTAGTTCATTAGATTGGCTATCCTGTAACTACAAATTTCTTGGCTATTATGACCAGTTAGAATCACGTCATCTCCAAGCACTTCAATCTCTCTTCCATACTTATTCAATTCCTCCTCCAAAGTTGTTCTATCTCTCAAATCTCCCATCGCCACCCTGAGGATAATGGAAGCATCTTCTTCCTCCGTCTCTGGAACTATACCAAATGACTTCACCACACTCACAGCCTCACTAACCATCCACTCAACTATCTCCAATTCCGTTCTTACTAAACCTTCCTCTATTTGTTTCTGGTAAGGTTCATTCATCACTCAATCAACACAATACCCTTCCTTGTACCCCTCTATCGGATTCGTAACGAGCACCTCGACTGGAACCTGAGTCATGGATAATGATTCAAAAGGTAACAAAGGAGCATCACTCCCAAACCCTCCTAATCCATCTTCCTCAAGAGGGAGCTCATGATTCTGAAGAGAATAAGTCAAGACTGAAGGGATTAAAGTCCGATCAACAGAGAAAACACCACGCTCAAAGCCAAACAAAGAAAATTCATATGGAATACTCAAAGAACGCACAGATGAACCGACATGGAAAACGAAAATCGAATTCACACAAGTAGGGAAAGAATGTACCCAGAATTGGAATGAGGAAAGGTGTTGTGGCTCTTCTCTCATAGACTTACTGTGGCTATCCTTCCTGCTACCCATGTTAAATGGAATCCTTGGACTGGGATTATTGTCAGAGCGCCTCCAAAGATAGCAGCGAAGCCTTTCCCATACATTAGAGACCGGTATGTTGAGTCTGTGTACACCTAGGTCCTTCTGCTTTCCTTGAGGATCTTTACTGGAGTAAGAAGTTAAAGCAATCTGCCCATTAACTTTTCTGATGTTCAAGATCCTCTCCATATCGTCTCTTCCTGCTGTAGAGATCGTGGTCACCACATTCGGAACTCCCACTTGAGTCTGAGACTCTTCTGCTAGAAACAAAGCTCTGTGAGTGGTCATGTCGACCTCCTGTGCTGTAAAACAATGTTGCTGGTTAAAAATCCCAAGACTAGCAGCCTGTTCCAGATCTAATACAGGCTGGACAATCGCCATAAATGTACTTGGGCCTCCAATCTAATAGGATGGTTTAGCTCAACAAAACCTTCTTGCATAAGGCCCATAGGTTGCTAGACCAAAATATTATCTAAGTCCACAGGGTTAATTGGGACTGTACTGAGCTCAAAACTTGAGTCAGTAGCTTGCAGCCCGCAAAGCGTGACCTCATCAGCAACACGTGTCACGATCTGGATGAGATCCATATCCTTCCCCACCTCTCGCACACTGATTGCAGCATGTGTGTTTGGCCCATCCTTATCTGTAGACAATTCAAATCATCACCGTTATGGAATCTGGAGCTGATGTATCAACGGAATCAAGAATCTCCACTCTCGGTGAAATGAACTTTTCCATCGACTGAACCTGTTCTGATGCCCTTATCTCCATTTTTTTTTCTTTTGTTTCAATATCAATCCCCAATCTAAATTGATAACCTTCACAGAACATGTCCAAACTTCTGCGGATTTTCCATGGGAAATCCCACTTTTAATCTAGCATAGCTGAGATCCTCGCACCATCTTGTTCGTTTATCCACCTCATTCAAACCCCCTAACTGTTTTCCAATCAACTTGAAGGCATATACATCCCAGAAATGGAATGGAAGTCCCAAAACCCTGATCGAAGTCCCAGATTCCCTCCAAGATTCACCCAATTTATTGACATCTGCGAACCAGGCCCAGATTTTTCCACAAAGACTTTGATCACCACCTCTCGAAGGTTCCTGATTCTAGAGGTTTCCACTCTGTTCTACAGAAGAAGAATTTTCTTCGTAGATCCCCAACTAATAAGCTTCCTGTTGAAAATCCCTTGATGATTCAGCGCATGTTTAGAGATTCTCATGAACTCTTCCCAATCAAAGACTTCTGATTGTGTTTCACAAATTAAAGCACACCTCCATCTCCCAAAGGCTTTGCTGCTTCGATTGATCGTGATTCCATTAACCTTCTGCTCACCCTCCTTGGATTCTGTAGTTTGTTACCTTTACCTTCTTTATCATAACCAGCTCTTTTCATTTGAGCATTAAGCTTCCCATCTTTCCTATTATGAGCATCTGCAAATATACCCTCTTTCTCAGTCCTAGCCTCAGGTTGTTGAAAATCTTCCTATCTCTTTTCACAACGTCAACCCATTTTCCTCTGGTTCCAACAAAAGTTTCACTGCCAGACTAACTTCAATCCATCCCTTACCCTTACTACCTTCCAGGAAGACCATGGACACTGTTTTATCTTTAGCAGAAAACCTCTGTATTTTCAGAAATCCCCCCCTTCTGTTTCCATCCCTGGTCGCCAGCAAGAAACTTCCGTTAAACGAGAACTTCTCTCTAAAGGACTTAGCATTTGCCCATGCGTTATGCAAGATCTTGCAAAGCCAAAGAACTTCTATCGACAACCTCATATGAGATAGCCATCTTTTCCCTGTCTCCTTAACTTCTAAACCCTCTCGGTTCTTCACGTGACACTGTTTGATCTCAAAGCTTTTGGCTTCAATCTTCAGAAATCTACTTCCCATCCTACTTGACTACCATGCGTTGGAAAGTAATGTGAGCATTAAGTTAGGAGAGGCCGAACTATGTTGCTGCTGGAGTGTTCGGCTCTCTCTCCATCTCTCTAATCTTCTTCTTCTCCTCTCTTTCTCCTCCTCTACTTGATCTAGGAATTTGGTTTTTTACCATATTCATTTTGAGGAAATTATATTTTAGTCGTGGAACATTGTACTCAAAGCAGCCCTTTCACATTTTTTATGGGTAAGGTACTACAATTCAATATTTTTTCTTTCCATTTGTTCTTTTAGAAACAATGAATCTCTCATTCCTTGGCTCACATTTTTGTATATTTTTGAATTGTGCATTTCAACTTTCATGCCCCTAACATAAATATATAAAATAAAAGAGTAATCTACCCCCCCCCATAAAAAGGAGTTGGGATTTAATCTAGCAACAAATCTCAAGGACAACTTTCAACTTTATTGCCTTTCCTCTTCTACTCCACCTTTCCAAGAATGCCCGTTCAACTTTATAAATTATCTTTCCTCCTCTCCCTCTTACCCAATGTCACCCCTCAACCTTATTGTATTTCCTCTTCTTCATCCTTTTTAATAATACCCCTCACTTTTTATTGCCTTTCCTCTTCTAGCCCCTTAACCCCAAAGAGGATATACATGCCGGTAGGCACAAGCACACTTTAGCATATACACATATATATGTATATAGGGTCGGGTTCCATAGACAAAGTGTTTTGTCCTATATGGGCTAAAAGTTTCGGAATGGCCTGATTTTTTGTGACGATGATCTCTATAGTGAGAAAATCATCCTCACAAAAAATCAGCCCATTCTAAAATTTCTAACCCTAGTTTATAAGTTGAAGAATCATGGACCGTCTATTTTTTACCGTTAGTTTGTAAACACTTTTCATGGGGTTAGAAGTTTCGGAATTGGCTGATTTTTTGTGAGGATAATCTCCTCACCATAAAGATCATCCTCACAAAAAATCAGCCCATTCTGAAACTTTTTAATCATATAAAACAAAACTTCATCCAAAACGTTGTCTACAATTTCGTCTACCAAACACTGTCTATATATATAATGCAATAGAATTCCCTATTATATTCTAGAGCAGACGATCTTGCCAACTGAACAACATGTAATCAGGGATGAATTGGCTCCTCATAAAAAAGAAATATATATATATATATATATATATATATATATATATATATATATATATTTCTTTTATATATATATATGGGAAATGTTCAGCACCCTAAGTTTTACGACACACTTTAACAAACGTGTTTTGTCCTACATGGGTTAGAAGTTTTGGAATGGGCTGATTTTTGGTGAGGATGATCTCTATGATTAGAAGATCATCCTCCCCAAAAATCAGCCCATTCCAAAATGTTTAGCACATGTTTACAAGTTGAAAAATCGTGGACCGTCCATTTTTTGTAAATCATTTTTGATGGGGTTGGAAGTTTTGGAATGAGCTGATTTTTGGTGAGGATGACCTCCTCACCATAGAGATCATCCTCAGCAAAAATCAGCCCATTCCAAAACTTCTAACCCATGTAAGACAAAACACGTTTGTTAAAGTGTGTGGTAAAGCTTAGGGTGCTGAACGGGACCCTATATATATATATATATATATATATATATATGGGTCCCGTTCAGCACCAAACATTTTGGCCAACATTTTAGCCAACCATTTTTGTCTTACATAGGTTAGAAGTTTTGGAATGGGCTGATTTTTGGTGAGGATGATCTCTACGGTGAAGAGATCATCCTCACCAAAAATCAGCCCATTCCAAAACTTCTAGCCCCATGTTTACAAGTTGAAAAATTGTGGACCGTCCATTTTTTGTAAACCATTTTTGATGGGGTTAGAAGTTTTGAAATGGACTTTGCTGGGATTACTTTTGAAGACTTTGTTTTTAGATGGAACACTTTTTTGTGATTTTTGATTTTTTTCCTTGTTTGGTTTCTTTTAGAGGCCATCTTGGTCTCCTTGATTGTTGTTTCTCTCCTTTTTATTAATATATTACAATTATCAACAAAAAAAAAAATCTCCTCACCGTAGAGATCATCCTCACCAGAAATCAGCCCATTCCAAAACTTCTAACCCATGTTTTGAAAAATGTTTTGCCAAAATGTTTGGTGCTGAACATTTCCCTATATATATAGGATGGGGTTCCTACGACCCCCATTATGACTCACCGTTTGTCTTATATGGGCAAAAATGTTTGGAATGGGCTGATTTTTTGTAAGAATGATCTCTGTGATGAGGGGATCATCCTAGCAAAAATCATCTCATTCCAAAACTTCTAACCCCATCAAAATTGATTTACAAAAATTGGACGGTCTAAAATTTTTCAACTTGTAAACATGGGGCTAGAAGTTTCATAATGAGCTGATTTTTGGCAAGGATGATCTCCTCACCATAGAGATCATCCTCACAAAAAATCAGCCCATTCCAAACATTTTTGCCCATATAAGACAAAACGGTGAGTCGTAATGGGGATCTACGGAACCCGACCCATATATATATATATATATTATATATATATATATATGGGTCCCGTTCAGCACCAAACATTTTGGCCAACATTTTAGCCAACCATTTTTGTCTTACATAGGTTAGAAGTTTTGGAATGGGCTGATTTTTGGTGAGGATGATCTCTACGGTGAAGAGATCATCCTCACCAAAAATCAGCCCATTCCAAAACTTCTAGCCCCATGTTTACAAGTTGAAAAATTGTGGACCGTCCATTTTTTGTAAACCATTTTTGATGGGGTTAGAAGTTTTGAAATGGACTTTGCTGGGATTACTTTTGAAGACTTTGTTTTTAGATGGAACACTTTTTTGTGATTTTTGATTTTTTTCCTTGTTTGGTTTCTTTTAGAGGCCATCTTGGTCTCCTTGATTGTTGTTTCTCTCCTTTTTATTAATATATTACAATTATCAACAAAAAAAAAAATCTCCTCACCGTAGAGATCATCCTCACCAGAAATCAGCCCATTCCAAAACTTCTAACCCATGTTTTGAAAAATGTTTTGCCAAAATGTTTGGTGCTGAACATTTCCCTATATATATAGGATGGGGTTCCTACGACCCCCATTATGACTCACCGTTTGTCTTATATGGGCAAAAATGTTTGGAATGGGCTGATTTTTTGTAAGAATGATCTCTGTGATGAGGGGATCATCCTAGCAAAAATCATCTCATTCCAAAACTTCTAACCCCATCAAAATTGATTTACAAAAATTGGACGGTCTAAAATTTTTCAACTTGTAAACATGGGGCTAGAAGTTTCATAATGAGCTGATTTTTGGCAAGGATGATCTCCTCACCATAGAGATCATCCTCACAAAAAATCAGCCCATTCCAAACATTTTTGCCCATATAAGACAAAACGGTGAGTCGTAATGGGGATCTACGGAACCCGACCCATATATATATATATATATATAATATATATATATATATATATATATAGGGCGGTTCATGGGCCATATGTAAAAAACAATGGTTTTTCAAAATATGGGTTAGAGGTTTTGGATTGAGCTGATTTTTTGCGAGGATGGTCACTATGATGAGAAGATCATCCTCACAAAAAATCAGCTCAATCTGAAACTTCTAAATCCATCAAAACTGATTTACAAATTATTGGCAAAAATTGGCAAAAAATTGACGGCCCACATTCTAAATCACTTTTAATGGGGTTAGAAGTTTCAGATTGGACTGATTTTTTTTCAGATGATCTTCTCATCATAGAGATCATCCTCACAAAAAATCAGCTCAATCCCAAACTTCTAACCCATATTTTGAAAATTTATTAATGTTACATTGTTTTTACATATGTTTTTTCATATCTCCCTTGATCCGTTCCCTAGATATATATAGGGGACAGATCATGGGACATAAGTAAAAACATATGTAAAAACAAACAATTTTCAAAATATGGGTTAGAAATTTCGGATTGAGCTGATTTTTTGTTAGGATTGAGCTAATTTTTTCTGAGGATGATCTCTATGATGAGAAGATCATCCTCAAAAAAAAATCAGCCCAATCTGAAACTTCTACATCCATCAAAAGTGGTTTGCAAATTATTGGTAAAAAATCGACAGTCGACATTCTAAATGACTTTTGATGGGGTTAGAAGTTTCAGATTGGGCTGATTTTTTTTTTTTTAGGATGATCTTCTCATCATAGAGATCATCCTCACAAAAAATCAGCTCAATCTGAAACTTCAAACCCATATTTTGAAAAATGATTGCTGTTACATTGTTTTTCACTTAGGTTTTTACTTATGTCCCATGATCCACCCCCACATACATATATATATATAATGCAATAGAATTCCCTATTATATTCTAGAGCAGACGATCTTGCCAATTGAACAACATTTAATCAAGGGATGATTTTGCTCCTCATAAAAAAAGAAAAAAAAATGATATGGAGCTAGAACAGTGCAGTGGAAATCCAAACCTTACAACAAAACGCATAATCTTCCTACTTCCTTGCAGATAACATATCTAGCTCGTACCCAGATAACCAAGAAAATATGGAAATTCATGTTTCTTTGTTCAGTGCAACCACATAACTCTATAAAATTTATTGCTAGTTGACCTTTGTTCACTTAAATCAAGTGTGTCATTTTGTTTTAACAAGTTTATGCAAAACCTCATCAAATGGGGATTGGGGTCTCATACAGGTACAAAAACCCAAATAAAAAAGAGCAATTTAGCCCTGTCGCTTGCGATATCATGAAAGTATGTGAGTGACTTGAAGTGTTCCACAATCATTAATATTAACAGATGCTAAAACTCCAGAGCCTGGACCTTGCCAGGCAAGAAGTGTGAAAGGCTCGAGGAGTTTATACACCTTTTAAGACAATGATGAATCCAAGAAATACTATTGGAGCAAGTTAGACCCAGATTTTAAAAGGGTGTTTTTTTAAGTGTTTGTCTTTAGTTGGCAGTCTTTGTTTGTAGAGTAAGGTTGTAAAGGTTTTTCCTTTTTCTATTGCGGATGGTTATCTCAACTGCTGTTTTCATTGATCTACTAAATTCTTTTACTTATCAAAAAAAAAATTACCGAAGAAAGAATAGTAACGGAAAAAAATATAAAAAAATTGATAAGTAGCTCACATAAAAAAATCAAACAAGCAATAACACAAAATGGAATAAGTTGGTAAGTGAGAACAGACACCCTTTCCCTTTCCTCTTTTATTTTGAATCTAAGTAGAAAATGTTACTTAAAGAACAAACATTCACCAAAATGAAATGAGATATGCCAAATAGGAGAAACAATTTTATAAAACATAATATGGCTTAGCAGAAATGGTAAATCAACTATCATTCTTTATCTTTTTTCTAATAAGTACTAACCTTAATCATAGTGTCACGAGTAAAATCATATTCAAACCGTTTAAGCTGAAGTTGAAGGACAGGGGGGAAGTCGATGAACAGGACACCTTTCCTAGCATCCTGAAATGATCATAAATTACAGAATTCTCTTGAAGGATCATATTGAAACAATGATCATTTAGAGAAACAGTTTTAAATCTTTGCATTGTGCATTTAATATAAAAAGAAGAAATAAATAAAGACTATCACAAGATAGATGAGGAAAGATAGGCTCTGCATAGTTTTGCATTACAAAAAATTTGCACCCACTTGCAGTGAATATTTCAAACACAGATAATAAGTTTGAACAAGAGGGCTTTTTCTTAAGGGGATTTGTTGCGGAGCACAAAAATTTAAGGCAGTTTGCGGTCTAAGGAGAGCAACCAAGAACCTGGGTCAGTGGACGAGGGCCTGGATGTTCAACCCTATGCTACCTAATTCGTAGGTTCACCCAGTTCGTGGTTCGCCACTTGAGAACGAACCAGTTCGTTTGGGTAGACAGAGATGAAGGCGTTTGAAGGTTGAAGTGATTAATAGAGTAAATAAGATGAAGGTATTTGGTCATTTTTCATCAGTTTATTAATAAAGACCAAAGTTAAAGGGGCATTCTATCAATTTAGGCAGATATCTCAAGTTATCAACCTGTGGAGGAGATGAGAAGAATAACATAATTCGTTTGGTTCGCTAATTTTTCCACGTACCCAATGCGAATTGTACCTCTTTAACGAATTGGATAACCCTAGCTCAACCGAGGAATGACACATCCCCCCACACACACACATAAACATTGCGATAGTTTAATTTTTCTCTACTTATTATATGTCACCGTCAAGGCATCCTGTACACAACTGACCTGTAACCCATGTTGTTCAGCATGATACTTGTTATCCCCCTCAAGACGTTCAACTTCCACATACTTGTCAAAAGAAGCATAAACATCTCGACAGCCTTTGACATCAAGCTGAAGGTCTGTAGAATAATATTCACATCCAAAAGTATTAGGATGTTGCCAAAAACCATAGGTTCCAATTTCAGACAAACCAATTTCAACCTAAAATAAATACCATAAAATGACTCCTTTCTTCTAGATTTGTACTCCACATTGATGCATTCAATGTAGTTCATATGGTGCCCTTCAAATAACTGCTGTATTGTGCCCTCCACTACAGTTCCCTGAACCAATAAAATGAATTTCAAAATCAAATAATCTCAACTTAATTCAAGAACAGAAGATTCATGTTAGGTGGTGGATTTTTACACCGACTGCAAACTTGATGCAACCTTCCTCCTCTATTAAGGCTTTGGACCGAAAATGTGGTGTAAAGAGGACAACTAATTAAACCAATAAAATTTATCACCAAGAAAAAGCTCTATACTCTATACCTTCATTTTGTCTTCAAGCTTCTCGCAGAGGACCCTATTGAGTTCTTGCACATCATGTTGCATAAAGGAATCATATGTGTCCCACCCAAAAGATTTGGTAAGCTCTTTTGTTGCAACGCTGTTGTCACTGTACTGAAGCTTATAGAATAAACTTTGCAAAGCCAGAGGGATGCTTCCTGATGGCATATCATTCTCGGTTGTTGGCATGTGGTAAACTGCCTGGAATGCACAATCCAACAAATTGTTTCATTTTGCAAAAATAAAATAAAATAATCAAGTAGGGAAGTCATAATGAGCTAGAATCCTAGTGCAGATCCTAACCTTCCTGAAGTAGGGAATATGGTACAGAGTTTGGAGCAGAGAGTTCATGTAACAGGTCGCTCCCTGGTTCTTAAGACCAACATAACCTGTTTCCTTTTTTGAATCGTATGTCCAATAATCAAGGACCCTACGGACAGCAACCTCTGCCTCAACTATACATGTATCGTTCACAAGATACCCTCTACCAGGGTCATAAAGGTCACCAAGGGGCATGAATGATGTGAAACCCCAATCACTCTCACGTGCAGTAAATTGGTGGTGTGTGTCTGCATAATGCAAAAAAAACTAGGAAGTTATCACCAAATTTAAAAAGTTGCCATAATTAGTCAAATATGTGCATGTTTTTGGTTAACAAAGAATGGGAAAGATCACTTTCCATTATAAACTAAAAGCAGTTGTAAAATGAACCCCTATCAAACTCAAAAATGTTCAATCTACATCTGTAGAGAATAGTCACACAAAAAATTATTTTTTAAATTTAAAAAAAAAAAAAAAAAAAGCACATTTAATATACTTTGCCCCTCTAGCAAACAAAATGAGTAAAAATTGTAGGTTTTTCGAAACAAAAAATGTGATTTTACATTTTAACCCATTTCTTATGTTCAAACACATTTTTTTACATTCCAAACACGATTTTGCAAATATATGATAAAACACAATTGTAGGGCCCACTCTGTTACAGTTTTGTGGGGGGATAAACGTCTCACTCAGCTACACTTTTGTGGGCTTCACATTACTTAATTTATTGCCTTTTCTCTTCACCCCCTTCAACTTTATTGTTTTTCTTCTCCTCCCTCTTCCCCTTTTCAATAATATCCCTCCAATTTTACTATCTTTCCTCTTTTACTCCCTTCTTAATAATACCCCTCTAACTTTACTATTTCTCCTCTTCTACCCCTTTAATCCACTTTATTATATCAACTCTCTCTTTCTTAATAATACCTCTCCAACTTTATTAATTTTCCTTTTTAACCCCCTTAATTTCAAAGATTTTAAATAATACTCCTCCAATTTTACTATTTTTCTGTTTTACCCACCTTAACCTTAAAGAGGATGCACATGTCATAGGCATGGGAAGACTCTAGTATACATACATAAATGGGGGCGGTATACAAATTGATCTAGGTTTAGAAAAGATAAAAAGAAAGAAGAGAAGAAGTAATTCCAGAAAAGTATTTTTTATTCTTGCTCCATTCCTATTTATATATTATATGATAAATAGGAAAAGACAGAAAAGGACATGACATAAAAATATAAATAAAAGAGAACTATCACTAATAACACTCTCCCTCAAGGTGGTGCAAAAATATCACACATGCCCAACTTGCCTATAAGATTATCAAAACTAACATGATCCAAGGCATTAGTGAGGACATTGGCTAACTGCTGTGTTGTAGGAACAAAAATGGTGCATATGTCCCCGGAAGTAACTTTCTCCTGAATGAAATAGTGGTCGACCTCAATATGTTTGGTGCAATCATGTTGAACTGGATTATGAGCTATGTTAATGATTGTCTTGTTATCACAATACAACTGAAAAGGTGTAGGAGGTGAACAACCTATCTCACGAAGCAAAAGTCGTAACCAAAGTAACTCACATGTGCCAACAGTCATGGCTCTGAACTTAACTTCTACATTTTAGCGAGCAATTACAAACTGTTTCTTTCAAGATGTGGCATACGAGGGCAACATCAGGCCGTGTAAAAGATAGATAGATGAGTTTATCAACCAAACGTTGATAACGACCATGGTTTTTAAACTTGGTATCGCGTCTCGTCTCGTTCAGCTCCGATACCGAGTCGTCTCGGACGAGTTTTCCAATACGTTTGAGACGTCTCGTGAGATAACTCAAAAAATTGAACATGAGACGTAAAACTCGATCAAAAAATGACTTAGTGAGTTGGTCTCATTCAACTCTGATATCGAGTTAACTCGGGTGATACGTCTCGGTCTCGGACGAGTTTAAAAACCATAATAACGACTGATATGTTCAAGAGCTTCACCATCACTTTCACTCAATCGGTGATTTGGTTCAATTGAAGTATCAACTAGTTTTACCCAAGTTTGCCAACTTCCTGGAGTAGATCTAACGCATACTTGCGCTATGAGATAAAAATGCTTGTCTTGGATCGAACTACCTCAATGCCCAGAAAATATTTCAAAAGCCCAAAGTCTTCGACTTCAAAGCGATGTCCAAAAGACACTTCAAAGCGATGTAGGACAATTTCCTATTATGACAATATCGTCAACATACACAATAAGAATTGTAGAATGAGGTCCACTATGTTTGACAAATACTGTATGATCAACCTGACATTATTTGTAACCCACATCCAGCATAATAGAACGAAACCACTCAAACCACGCTCTCAAGAATTGTTTTAGACCATATAAAGATTTTTTTAGATGACACACTTTCCCATCAGCATTGAAGAAATATCCATGTAGATTTCTTCCTGCAAATCACCATGAAAGAAGGCATTATTCACATCTAGTTAATGAAACTCCCAAGAGAACTTTGCTGCCAAATAAAGGACACGAATAGAATTAATTTTGGCTATCGAGGCAAATGTTTCTTGATAGTTGAGATCGTAAGTCTAGACAAAGCCCTTGGCAACCAACCTAGCCTTGTACCTATCAATTGATCCATTTGACTTGAAATTCACTATGTACACCCACTTGCAGCCAACAGATTTCTTCCCCTATGATAATAACACTAACTCCCAGGTATCATTCTTTATTAAAGCTCTCAGTTCTTCATCCATAGCCTATTTCCATTTGGGATTGGAAAGAGCTTCTTTCACACTAGATGGAATGAAAACAGATTACATAGTAGCTACAAAGGAGCGATAAGATAGAGACACATCATTGTAGGAAGCAAACTAAGAAATAGGATGCAAAGTACAAGTACGTTTACCTTTCCAATGAGTAATGGGAACATTGAAATCTGAAGAAACTGGATTTGGCTTCTTAGTGGTGTGGCATGGTGGATCAACAATGGCTTGTTTTCCCTTTCTAGTATAAGTGCATCCAAAACGATTAGACATTGGCTCAATTGGTTACACAACTCCCACGGTAGATTCTGGAATAATTGGCACAGGTAGTGAAACTAGGAAAGATGACTCTAAAAGGGACTTATGATTAGTGGATCGAATGAACCACTCCCCCTGAAGAGATTGTTGATCAAGGCTAGAAAAGTAACATTAGTCTTCAAAGAACATGATGTCCATTGTGAAAAATCGACGACAGGTAGGGTGGAAGATAACATTATAACCCTATTGAAAGTTAGAATAATCAAGAACACACACTTCAACGCCTTAGGATCAAGTTTAATACGAACAAGATTGATGATATGAGCAAAACAAACACACCCAAAAACTCATGGAACCACAGAAAATAAAGGACGATCAAAAGAAAAGAACAGAGGAGGTTGAAAGTTCAAGACACTGGAGAGAGTACGATTGATTATATAACATACTGTAAAATCCATTTCAAACCAAAAATGCTTAGGAACGTTCATCCCAATCAACAAAGCTCTTCCTAATTCCAACAAATGACGATTTTTTCTTTCGGTAATACCATTTTGTTGGGGTGTGGAAACACGAGGTTCATTGTTCTATCCTATGAAAAGTACAAAATTATTTCAAGCCTCCATAGGAATACTCTCCGCCCTTATCAGAATAGAGGATTTTGATCTTTACTCCAAATTGAGTTAGAGCCATCACATGAAAGTCTTGAAAAATGGAATATATATCATCTTTTGTTTCCATTAAGTACACCCACGTACATCTGCTATAGTCATCCACAAAAGTAACAAAATAACGAAAACCCAACAAAGAAGTAACAAAGGATGGAACATTAAAATGCACGAGATAAAATAAAGAGGAACTTCTTTTATTTAAATTGGTTGGATAAGAAGAACAACAATGCTTTGACAATTGACAAACTTCACATTTTAACTCTGATAATGACATAGACTGAAACAAAGAAGAAAACAGACATTATAAATACTGAAAAGAAACATGACCCAATTGAATATGCCACCGCATTATTCGAGATTTATTGACTACCCTAATACTACTCTAAGAAGCATGAGCATGTGGAATGTGCTGGGACGTTGGGATGTTGAGAAGGTAGAAGTCATCTGCTTCACGACCACTGCCAATCACCATTTTCATTGTCAAATCTTGAAGAACACAATAAGAAGGAAAAAAGGTAACACAACAATTTAGATTTTTTGCAACATTACTAACAGACACAAGAGTAGTGAGATTAGAAACATGTAAAACATTAGACAAAGAAAAATTATGAAGAACCTGGATGGTTCTTTTACCGGCTATAGATTATAAGAAACCATAAGCTAGACGGACTTTGTCCTTGCTTGAACAGAGGCTATAGGATTGAAAGAATGAAGACATACTTGTCATGTTATTTGAAGCTCTTAAATCAAGAATCCAAGAATTGGATTAAGATGAGAAAACATGATGAGCAGTGGCAGGGGTATTTATGTGTGCGAAGGAAGAAGTTGCAGTGGAACCATTCTATAGAGCCCTTAAACGAATAAGATTCTCCTGAGACAAAGGTACATGTACCGCTAGAGGCGATAGCTCAAAACTTTGAAAAACATCTAATATATCAGCATCCGAAGCATGATGAGCTGAGGAAGTCGCCCCTTAAGCTAAAATGAATCACGATGACCTATCAAATCCCAACACTTTGCTCGAATATGCCCAAATTTGCCACAGTGGTCACACTTCGGCCACTTTCTGCTATTGGGTACCCGGGTGGATTTATCAAACTTCCTCACTTTTGAACCTTGTCCTTCTTCCTGCCTACTAGCTGTCATGACAGATCTATCACTCACAAGAATATCCAAATAGCCCATAGCCAAGCATCGATTCTCCTCACTTTGGACATAAGAGGTTTTTTTTTTTTATCAGTAAAGATAATTTTATTAAAAGAGTCGAGAAGGGGGGTCGAGGAGACCAACCCAAAACAAAGAAAAGGAAAAACAAAAGAAATACAACCGCCAAAAAGGCCCACCACTTACACCCGAGACAAAGAGCACACCCTACCCCACCTTACCACAAAATCTTCAAAGAAAACCCCTTTAAACTCCTTCTAAAGTTTGCTCCAAGAAAACATGAGCTCCAGTTCAAAGGAGGTAGAGGATCTATGTTCAAAATCTGAATCCTAACTATCTCAAACTCGGGATTTAAACCACAGAGAAACTGGAACGTACAATGTGTCTCAACATGTCTGTTGAACTATGCACAATCTTTATAGCTTTTCCAGCTGAAGGGTAAATAGTAATCGAGCTCTTCCCACATGCTACACAATTCAGAAAAAATAGCCTAACAATGTCTTCTTTTCCTGCTTGAGATGCAATATATACTCTTCCAACTGATAGATTCTAGCACTATTCTAAGCCTGAGAATAAGTTTAAATCACAGATTCCCAAATTTGTTGTGTTATCTTCAAGAAAAAACAACTTATCAAAACAAAAAAAAAAATCTTCAAGAAAAAATATCCTCTACTAATATGAGGTTGCATTGAATGCAACAACCAAGGCATAACCATAGCGTTCTTAGCATCTCATTGTTCTTACTTAGGATCAAAGATATAAGGTTGTTTATCTTTCCTATTCAAATAACTTACATTTTGTCTTCCATGGATGGTTAATTTTGCAGACTAAGCCCACTCCAAGTAGTTTGTATCATCGAGTTTGACTATGGTGATCTAGAGGTTTGGATTTTCATCTCTGACTTATGAGGATCCAAACTCACCATTGGTAAACTGTCCTGAAGTTACTTCTAACATGATTTTGAAGAAAAAGAAACTACTTACAAAAAATCCAGATCACACGATAGATTACTCAGAAACACTAACGAACCACGTACAACATAAGATTTGAATCTATCTCCACATTCAGAAAAAAAAATTCTGACTCACCTTTAAGGCAATTACAACCAATGCATAGGTTGTAATAGCCAATCAATATGAAGAGCCACCCAATGGAGATCCACAAAAGGCCTAGGTGACTTAAAGCAACTCTAGGCGACTAGAGGCAGTCATAGGAAGTGGTTGGATGATGTGCAACAGCCACTAGGGGTAGTTGCTGATGTACAAAAGCCTTAGGAGGTGGCTGGATGATGTGCGACAGCCCTAGGAGGTGGCTGGATGATGTTCAACAGCCCCTAGAGGGTGGCTGCTAATGTGAGGCAACCCCTAGGAGGCTGTGCTGGGTGGCTGGCGACAGACCCATGAGGAGGGGGGGGGGGGGGGACAGACCTTAGTGGCTACTATGTGGCTGGCGACAGCCATAGGGTTGCATAAAGGTGGAGATCGAACCCTCTCTTTGTTTTGGAATTCTCTTCGATCTTCTCAATCGTCACCAAAGCTCTAATACCATGTAGAAATTAATCTAGGGCTTAGAGAAGATAGAGAGAAAAAAGAGAAGAAGAAATTCTAGAAAATATTTTCTATTCTTTCTTCATTCCTATTTATACATTACATGATAAATAGGAAAAGACGGAAGAGGACATGACATAAAAATATAAAAGAGAACTATCACTGATAACAGGCAGTTCACGGGACAACAATTGTGACAACATCTAAGACAACGGTTTTTGTCTTATATGGGTTTAAAGTTTCAGAATTGGCTGATTTTTCGTAATGATGATCTCCTCACCAAAGAGATCATCCTCACCAAAAATCAGTTCATTCCGAAACTTTTAACCCCATCAAAAGTGGTTTACAAAAAACTCGACGGTCCACAATTCTTCAAATTGTAAATTGGAGTTAAGAGTTTTGAAATTGGCAGATTTTTGGTGAGGATGATCTCCATGGTCCAAAACTTCTAACCTCATCAAAAGTGGTTTACAAAAAACCGTTTTCATGGATGTCATATATATATAGATAGAATTAGGATCCGTATACACATAAAGCTACAACGTGTTTTGTCTTATATGGGCAAAAATGTTTGGAATGGGCTGATTTTTTGTGAGGATGATCTCTATGGTGAGGAGATCATCCTTGCCAAAAATCAGCCTATTATGAAACTTCTAGCCCCATGTTTACAAGTTGAAAAATTTTAGACCATCCAATTTTTGTAAATCACTTTTGATGGGGTTAGAAGTTTTGGAATGGGATGATTTTTTGCAAGGATGATCCCCTCACCATAGAGATCATCCTCACAAAAAATCAGCCTATTCTAAATCTTTTTAACCATATAAGACAAAAATGTTGTAGCTTTATGAGTAGCTTTATGTGTCTATATATATATATATTTTAACACATTTTTTTGTGGGTATGCAGTAAATGTTTGTAACCTCGTGGGTTTTAGTGATTTTGTCCATGAATGTTGTTTAATGTAGGATTTGATGATAATGTCTTGATGTTATAGTCATTAATTTTTTTAATTATTGCGTTATTTTGCTCAAAGATATGTTGATAATTAGATGTTTTTTTAGTATCAGAGCATGTATAATTATGTGTGGAAAGCATGTATAGATATTCAATAATGTATTATAAATTGATATATACATATGGGAAGTGCTAATGTTCAATGTTAGTATGTTAGGATGATGGAGAATGCGGGAATCCTAACATTTACTGATTCATGGGGACATTAGTGTCCTCTACAACTTATGTTTTCCAACAATACCATTTGATTGGGTCATCTTTTAGTGTAAGAACTAAAGGCATTTTGGTCATTCAGTATTAAATGCCTTTACAAAAATGATATTGTAATAAATACTTATCGTTGAGTTTTTTTAAATTTACAAAGTGTCACTGCACAAGTATGAAAATGCATTTACTTTTTGCATTAAAAGATAATATTAAATGCAATCCAATAATATTATTGGAAAACATAAGTTGTGGAGGATGCTAAAATCCCCATGAAACATTGAACATACCCTTCTCTTTCTGAAGTGCAACAACTTGGGGTCGATTGACTCCACGCACCGAATAGTAAAGTTGAGGTGGACCCTCTGCTATGGGCTGGAGATAGGGCCTAAAAGTCGTATCTAGACTAGTCATCTATCAGTGTTATCAAAGAGCATATGCAACCAGCATATGCTATGCGCAAATGCAAAATTGAAATGGCATATGCAGTAACATATTGCACAAACTATTTTTTTAATTTCAAAAAAATAAATAAAAATAAGAAAATATATATATATATATATATATAATATATATATATATATATATATATTTTAAAAAATTAGAAACTTAAAACAAAACTAAAACAATACATTTGGATAGCTTTCATTTTCAAAATTGAATAAAATTGATTATGTTTAGTAATTTAGTAACAAGAATAAAAGCAGTCAATAGGCCAAATAGTCAATAATGTAGGAGAAAGATTAAAAAAGGTTAAATTTAATGCTCCCATAATCAAATTTTTAACCATCTAGAGTAATATGCCATCGCACATTACAGTATGCGATCGCATATGTTATCGCATACTTTTGTATGCCATATGTCATGATGGCATATGCGATTTACAAATAAAAAATAGTATATGTGATCGCATTTGACAACACTATTGTCTATAAAGACACTAGCTTCAGTTATTTCCAAAGGGCTATAGGTGGGTAGTTGCATGATAAGGCTATGATGTGCCCTAACAATTTCATATGCACATATACATATGCATATACATATATATTTTTTACAATTCTCAATGTATTTTCATATTTATCATTTTTTCCTCCTTCTCATTTTTCCTATTTTTCCATCTCTTCACAAGTTTTCCATTTCCTTGTTAAACCCAACTGCAACTCGATAGTTGTTGTAGAGAAACCACTTGTATTATAAGGTCAAGATCCTTTGACTCATAAGAATGACTCATGAAAAAAACACATGATCCCAACCGTTTAAATGCAAAATGCAATGGTTGAGATTTATCCTCAAGATAAGTATCTTCAAGATTTGTGTTACCAAGATACTCATAAATCTCAACCATTGGATTTTGTATTTAAAGGGTTGGGATCATGTGTTCATGAATTGTTCTTAGGAGTCAACGGATCCCAAACCCTAAGGTATATTGCCCAAAAAATAAAGAAAAATTCTACAAAACTCCACTCTAATTACACTCCAGTCATAATTAAAATGGTGATACTACCTTCTCTATTATTTTATTGTTAGTAAGGTGAAAAGAAGAAAAAAAAAATTGGAAAGAAACATTTATATATACATATATATATATATATATGATAAGTTAAAGTTTTATTAAAAAGGGAACGGGTGGCCCCAAAGAACAAACATTAAATTGTATGTGATCCCAGATCTAGCATAGGAAGTATATCATTAGTTCCCAGTATTTTTAAAGGAATGTCATGCTCACAACTCGAGGCTCGCCTCAAAGTGAGGCTCATAAAAACTTCCCTAATGAGCAAGGGAGAAATGTAAAAAACAACTAAGGCGTATGCCTCAAAACCAAGAGATACCCCCAATAGAAGACATACGCCTTATTGTGAGGTGTGATTGAAGTGTACGGCTCGTGTGTATTTGTTTTTCATGTTGTTAAGCTATTATCGGATTTTTCTTCTATTTCCTGGTTTTTTATGTCACGCAAAATAATTGGATAATTTAGAAACCAATTCAAATAGACAATAATAATATATACAAGGAAAGTTGTTGAATTGATTTAATTCATAACTAAATTTTTGTAGTATTTAGTATTATCCACACAATACCAAAAAAAAATTGCAATAAATATATCTTTTTAGTGCAAAAACTTTAAATTATTTAAAAATATATTTTCTTATCTGTTTAAAATTCCTAAACATGTGAGGCTTATGCCTCGAGACGCTAGTCAGCCAAGCGCCTCACCACTGATAGAATTGGTAGTTACAGTTATATAACAACTTGAGAATTACTTATTCCACCTGATACAAGAAGATTTTACCTAGTATAGTAATGATAATGATAGGTAAAGTCAGTTACCCATAGAATTCTCTCTAATTACAAATAGAATACCTTTTCTCATTGTGAACTTGTTATGGATTTGATTAACCACCCCCAAACTGAAGTGTGCATATCTACTCCATCCATATGGCAAATTGGCCGAGTCCGCAACATCTAGGTACATCGACAAGTGATCCACATTGTTTCCTTTCGGAAAAATCAGTATTCGCCTATCCCAAGCAATGCAGTGATTGAAGATTTAAGCAGAATTAATAAATAAATAAATAAATAATCAAGAACAAGCGAGAGAGAGATCTGCATTCCATACCATTTATAACTGCCCACGACAAAAATTTCAGAGTAGTGTTTCTTGGTGTTCAACCTAGAAAAGTTTTCAATCGTCCATGTGAATCTCGATGATGGAGGATCCTCAATTGGTTGATTCTCTACCGTACTAGTAGTTTCTGCTTGCCCTACTATTAATAAGTGGCAAGACAATATAATATTAAAAATTATAGATTGAAATAATAACTCCTATCGATTACAAACCAAATTTGCAAATCAAAGAAGAAGAAAAAAACCAGAATTTGCATCAATTAAACCAATCAAACTCCACAAAAACAACAAATTCAAACCCTATATCATAAATATTACCTTCCATTGGCTGTGGACCCTCTGTAAAATCAGAATGCGGAACCAACATCTCATCGTCCTCCTGCTGCAAAGCAAAGTAGTCAGATCCACTGAAACTAATTGAATCAAAACCCTAGGAATCCAACAATTCTGCAATCGAAATAACAGCTTTAAATCTTTAAATAAATAAATAACAGCCATTATAGAGAAATTAATAGAGATGGATAGAGAAAAATCGAAACAAAAAAAAAATCAGTTTTTTAGGTTAAAAGAGACAGACAGACAGACAAACACAGGTGAAGAGAGGAGGATTTGGTAGTTTACTTACATCTAATGGTGGAGGAGGAGTCATCACAGTCATGGATGTAAAGAAGAAAGTCGTCCGATCAACAAATGAGTAATTGTAGAGAGAGAGAGAGAGAGAGAGACGAACGAAGCTCTGCAACGAGACGCGAAAACTGGTTTTTGTAAGAACGTAAAATGTCACTCACTCCATGCCCAGGCAGGGTCTTATTTTGGTCAGGGGTATTTTCGGAATTTCGATGGTAAAAGTTAGGAAGACGAAATTCCGAGAGACTAGAGAGCGCGAGTGACATAAGAAGGAAAATCCAAGCCTCTTAAGGACTTTTGCGGCAGAGCATCAACGGCTGAGAAAGGAAGATATTTTCTAGCGATCTCATATTCGCATCCTTGGACATTTGTATTGTTTCGTCGATTTAAGGTAACTTATGGTTCAAAGTTATGCCCGTGAATGTTTGCACCACAAAATTTCAAAATCGCAAAATTTTGGACCCGATTGATTCCGCTTCAAAACGCAGATTTTCCTGCATTTGCGGTGAAAAACTGAGTTTTGCAGCTGAATCAATCACGCCTTCGAGCAAATTTTCTAAATTTCAAAATTTGCGTTCGTAATTTGCAGTTTGAAACGCAAATCAGTGAAGCGGTTGAGAGTTGCTTTTTTTTCGCGTTTGCTGGAATTAGAATACCGAATAAACGATTCACATGAAATACCTATTTTGTCCCTGTCCATCGATTCTATTTGCTCTCCATCGACAGACCTCACTGTCTCACCTCTCTCTCGCCATCAATAGACCTCTCTCTCGCCATCGTTTCTATATTCTCTCCATCGACAGATCTCATTGTCTCTTCGCATCGATTATCTTCTTCGTCTCAAACCTCACGGTCTTCTTCGTCTCAAATCTCATTGTCTCCATCATTTCTATATTCTCTCCATCGACAGACCTCACTGTCTCTTCTACGTCTCAGATCTCACTGTCTTCTTCGTCTTCATCGATCTCAAACTCGCACAGTTGGTAGATCTCAAACCCTCATAGATCTTGCAAAGTTTTCTCTATCTCTCTCTCTTGTGCACATCTCCCTCGACAGAGCCTCTCACAGCAGGAGTTCGACCTCTGCACCGCTCTCATCAACCCTTTCAGGTCTGTCTCTCTCTCTCTCCATCGAATGTTATTTCAATTTGGATTTTTTTTTTGTAGATTGAATATGATTTTTTGTTTGGGGTTTTTGGTTTACAGCATGAGATTACCTTGTATACCTATCACGTTATCGATCTCGAACACAACTCACCAAGATCTAAAACCCCTAATGAAAAATAGATTCAGAAGCTCCCAGGTTTTAGTCCCCTCAATTTCAAAAGATATATATACCCATCTGGAATTCTGTAAATATGGATTTTTATGTCGATTTGCTTATCCAGATCTACAATTAACATAGGCTTATACCCCCACCTGAAGATCTACAATGTGTGCACACTATTTTTCTGTCAAATGTGCTTTTCTACAAGCTTCTTTTAAGTCCTCTAACTGTAATAGGCTAGCTAGATCAGCCAGGAGGATTAAATATCAGCCCATGTATATTTGTTTGCCTCAATTTCAAGTTTGGGGACCCATTTAAAGACATTAGAAGAGTGTTTATTATGCTTGTGAACTTTCAAAAAAATTAAATAAACTGAACAAAGAAGATAAGTATTTATTTTTCTTTTTGATGAGAAAAGAGATGTTAAGTATTATGGATGAATTCATTTTTAGAAGTTTATGGTGAACAAGTATGATTTTGGAAGAAAACATACCAGGTTATAGATGAATTGCTTTTTAGAAGTTTATGGTGAACAAGTTTATGGTGATAAGTATTTCAATATATTTTATTTTTATTTTTATGATGAACAACAAATTCTCCTTGACTGCTCTGCTCAACTTATTTATATTTAAGAAGCGAGGAACACTTCTTATGATTCTTTTTTTTTTCCTTTGGCATTGTTCGTCAAATAGGTGAATCATGGGCAAATGGAATTTAGACATGATTTTGTCCATTATGCAATATTTGGTGGACTATTGTGATATATAAATTTGAAACTAAAAAGGCAATTTGATAATAATTCATAGGGTGATTTAAACATACCTCTCCATCCTTCTACATCTGTTCTCTTCTTTACTAAATTTCTTTTAATTTATTCAACCTTATATAGAACCCATCATTTTATACTTACCAAAAATTCGTATTCGAATATAAGTTGAACTCATAGAGTTTAAGTCATTTTCTATTAGTTTATCATAAGTTTAGACTATTAGACTAGTTCTTGAATGAAAAATCTCCATTTGGACCTACTTATGTATATGAATTTCTAATCTTAGCTATAGATTTTTTATATTATTTTTAGTTATTTGCAATTTTCTTTTGTTAAACTAGTCATTATCAAACTATACTAGAATATTTATCACATATGGTCCTTGTCCAACGCAACATACAAGTAAAAGGCCATATCACACAAGGTGCTCACATTATTGTCCTATTACAACATTTTTTAACCTTATATGTTATTTCAATAGAGTTGTTTTGTTTTTATAATTTAAAAATTTATCAAAAAAAAATAATATAGTTCAAACACACACACACATACACAATAATTACTGTATTTTTTACAATCAAAGATTGAGAACACAAGGCTCCCTCACTGTGGGACTGAGAATTGTGCGTTCTTTCGACTATTTATATGGTAACCTGACATTGCCTCCTGGTTTCTCTCTTTAATTATACACTCTGCAAAAGTTAAAATATATGTATTTTTTTCTTTAACTTACGCACGCACACACACATAACAATTATTGTTCAATCAATGAATCATGTTATATTATTGAAATAGAATATGACATGTCCATTCTATACGCTACTTTTGTTATTACCATTAGCAGATGGAAGATAACAATTCAAAGAGTGCAAAAGCATATTAGACACCCAAACAACATGAAGTTTGGGTCGAGATCTGTTATGACTTAATTAAAAAGTGGAGGAGACCGCATAAAATACTTGACAAGACCGGTTATGATTTCTTCGTCAAGGAGTTTAATAAAAGAACAAATGTTTATTACGATAGAAGGCAAATAAAGAACAAATAGGATAGACAAAAAGGTATTTGGGGACGTTGAAATAAGGTTTACACGAATATTGGCGTCTCTTATAATATTGAGACTGGCATATTAGATGCAAGTGATGAGTGGTGGGATGAGTGGTTGGAGGTACATTTTTTTGTTAATTTGACCTTTTATTTATTTTAAGATTTTTGTTTCTTTATGTAACATAGGGTTTATATTTTTTATAGCATCATCCAAAAGATGCAATATTCTAAAAGGAACCTCTGAAGTTTGCGAAACAATTACATTTCATTTTTGGAAGCACATATGTCACTGGTAGCCGCATGTGGGTCGCCTACATCTGGTACAATGCCATCTACATCAACACCTCAGAATGAGAATCTTGATGCGAATGATCTAGATGATGTTATGGCGACCCAACCTCCAGAGTCTGATACACCTTTAAACTTGACTCCTGATGCTGATTGAGTTTGAGGATGATGCTAACCATATTGTACCCCTACCCACATACCCTACTCGACGTAGAAGTGGCGATCATCTACCACCTCATAATCGTAGGCAGAAAATGGCTATTACAATACGAATTAGCCAGTTATTGGAGAAGCTCGCAAATGCAGTACATGGTCAGACATATGCTACTACCAATCCCACTAATATTAAGAAAGACAGTATTCAAGAGTCAGTGTCTTTCTTAGATGAACTACTAGATTCAACCCCAAGAGTGATCTTTATCGTTTTACGTTGAAGATGTTTAGTAAAAACAAACAATTCAAAGAGATATTTTGTGCGTTACAATCAGCAGAGGTTCGTCTTGGGTGACTGGAGGACGAGATGTCTGATTTTATGACTGGGAAAGATGTTTAGACATGTTTATATGTTACTTTAATATTTTTTGTGGGTTTTATGATGCACCTATAGGATGCAATATACATTGGTTAATTTTTGGATGTGTTATGGTGTAATATACTATGAAGTTTGGATCATTTATTTTTTGTTGATGGATCTCTGATATTTTATTTGTTATTAAATGGTTATTGTGATTAATATTTTTTGTTAGATGGATATATAGGACTAATATGGATTTATAAGCAGGTCATATGGATTCAGATGATAAGATTGATACCACAATTACTATCTATTCAGATGATATGACTGATACCATCGGTTCAAATGGTGATATCATAATACTGTCGAGTCAAGTGGTTTACGTATAGCCACTATAGGAGGTGTTTTAGGTTATTTATTTTATTACGATAATTTCTTATATAGGGAGTCACATAGTAATAGTCAGTTAAAGGGGATTGACTTTGTACGGTAAACACTAGATGATAATCGTGTAACGTGTTATGCACTATTTAAAATGGAACGACACGTATTTCTAAATCTGTATAGTATTTTTGAAGATCAAGGTCTGTTGAAGATGGGGCGCTACATTACTATTCAAGAACAACTAGTGATGTTCTTATTAGTAATAGGACATAATCAAGGTCAAAGATTAATTACAAATAATTTCAATCACTCACCTCAAATGGTTAGCAAGTATTTCAACAAAGTTCTTTTGGCTATTGTGAACTTATCAATGTCCTCAATTGTACCTCCCGATCTCAATGAAGTCCATTCGCACATCTGTAACAATTCTCGTTTTTTACCATATTTTAAGGTAATTATATATATATATATATATATATATATATATATATATATTATATATATATATTTTAAGGCTATATTTTGTTTTGTTAATGTTTTTATATTAATATACCTTAAAAATATGTAGGATTGTATTGGAGCGATAGATGGGACGCATGTTAGTGCATTTGTACCAATTACAGAACAAATACGATATCGAGGACATAAGGACTCACGTAAAATGTAATGACAATATGTTCG